>NC_045504.1:1200000-1500000 GCF_009650955.1 Corvus moneduloides | reverse complement strand
TCGCCATGAGGACCCGATTGCACTGGGATGCACTGGAGTGCACTGGGATGCACAGGCATGTCCCGGTATGCAGGGGACCAACTCTCGCTACATGAGGGGTGTGAAGCCACCAAGAGTGGAGCCCACCCAGACCCCCCGGGGACCACCCTGATCATTTATGATTCCCCCTCACCATTGGAGAT
Source organism: Corvus moneduloides (assembly GCF_009650955.1). Taxonomy (NCBI): domain Eukaryota; kingdom Metazoa; phylum Chordata; class Aves; order Passeriformes; family Corvidae; genus Corvus; species Corvus moneduloides. The sequence goes on along the minus strand of NC_045504.1, from coordinate 1,499,818 downwards.
GCTCACGGGGGGGCTCAGCCCGGTGCCGGGTCTGTCACACTGGTAGGTGCCACTCTCGGTGACACGGAATCGGTCGGGTCCCTGCAGCCGCCAGCGCTGCCCGTCCTTGTACCAGGTGGTGGCAGCGGCGGTGCCCAAGCCCTGGCAGGTCAGTGTCACCCGGTCCCACAGCACCGGCGGTGTCCAGGGGGGCTGCACGAGGAGCTGGGTGGTCTGGGCGCCTGCGGGTGACAGGGGACACCAGCCTGCCCGGGCCGGCGAGGGATGGGGACAGCGGGGCGGGGACGTGGCATCCCCCCGAGGACTCACCAGTGAGGCCGAGGGTCTGGGCTGGAAGGGAGAAGGGACAGGGCTGGGTGGGGGTGGCACTGCGGGGACAGCGGCACCCAGGGCACTGAGTGTGGGGCTGTCCCCAAACTGTCCCCATGGGGTCACCGGTTTAGCACAGAGGTCTTGAGGACAGGGACACCTCTGTCACCCTGGGCTGAGGCAGGACATGGGGACACTGTGGACACCCCATGCTTGGACAAGTCACCTCCACCCACCCCACAGCACCTGTCCCCACGGCCACATCCCCATGGCCCTCTGCCCATGATCCCATCCCAATGGCACCTGGCCCCGTGGCCCATCCTGATGGTGCTTGGCCCTTGTCCCTGTCCCTGCATCCCTGTGCCCCTGGCCCGTTCCCCACAGCTGCCCCAGCCCCAAGGTTCCTTTTGCTACATCCCACTCCCTCCATTCCTGTCCCCCTGTTCCTGTGTCCCCCCATTCCTGTCCCCACAGCCACCCCACGACTCCGGTCACATTTAAGGGCTCCATGCCCATGCTCGGGCTCTGCTGGCCTTGGGAACCTCAGGGCACCCCGCAGACCCCCTCTGCCCCCTCCCCACCGCTCTCTGCCTCACCAGGGCCCATTCCCGGAGCGTCAAGCCCATGCCCGGGGCACTCACCCCACAGGAGCAGCGCCACCTTCCCGTCCATCCTGGTGTCCCCGGCCACCCGGGCTGGCTGTCACACGCTGCCGGAACCACCTGTCCCCTGGGTGGCGGGCAGGAAGCGAGGTCACATCTCGTCCCCACGTGTTGGTGGCCCTTGGTGGGGGCAGGGTGTAGCAGGGTGGGGGCAGGGTGGACATACAGCAGGGGACAGGCTGGGGACATGGTGGGACATGGTGTTCCCAGGAGTGGGGGGCTCAGGGCATGTGGGGATCTCAGGATGGGTGTCCCAGGGCAATGGGGAGAGAGGGGAAGTGACAGGGAGTGTCTGTCTGGGGAATGGGGGTCCCCATGTGTCGGGTGGTCCCTGGCATGGGGGTCCTGAGGGAATGGGGGGCAAAGGGGTTGGGGGGGGAAGGGGATGGAGATGCTGGGCAACAGGAGACCCAGGATGGGGCTCCGAGAAAGGGAGGACACAGGGAATGAGGCTGCCACGGTTGGGTTCCCAGGGGAATGGGGGTCCCAGGGATGGGCAGTGCCTGGGGGGGCTCGTGGGTCGCAGCTCCTTCACCGGGTGCCTCAGATTTTGGGGTGACTCAGGGCCCAGCACGGCCCCCCCGGGGTGCTCATTACCTGGGGCGGCATCACAGGGGGGTCCTGGGTAGCTCCGGTTCTGTGTCCCCCCACCCTTTGGCATGTTTTCCTCTTGATTTCTGTTTCCTCCTTCATTTCCTCACGTTTGTGCCACACTGCCTCACCCCCCAGTGTGCGGCTCAGTGATCCTGGGGAGCTCCTGAGAAGGAAACGGATTGGGGGCACCCTGTGCAGGGGGAATAGGGGGTGCGGGGGCACGGGTGGGGGGGCAGTGGGGGATGGGGGTGTCCGGCTGTGCCCCACAACACTTTCACTTTCTCTCTCGGGCAGCAGAAGGAAGAGGCCGTTTGTGCTGAGAGTCAGACGGGGGCTGGGTTCTGACCTGGGGGGGCACATCCAGAGGGGTCCTGTCCTGGGGTGTGTCTCTGTTCTGCGGGTGACACATCCTGAGGGGATCCTGTCCCAGGGCTGCCCCATCCTGTCCTGGAAGGTCCTGTCCTGGGGGATGGTGGTGCTGGGGGGTCTCTGGACACATTCCTGGGGGGGGGGGAGTCCCTGTCCCAGTGGTGGCAGATCCTGGGGACCCCTGTCCTGGAAGGGCCCTGCCGGCTCCCACTGTCCCTGCTTGGGCACTGTGACCTCTGCAGGGCAAAAATTTGGGGATGCCCTGTCCCTTCTATGTCCCTTCCCCTTGACGCTCCCCTCCACTCTGGGAGCCCCCAATCCCCCTTTGGGATCCCCCAAGGTGCAGCCCCTCTTCCCCATCCTGCAGCCCCCTATCACCCTTCTGCTAAATAATGAAACCTCTCGCTGTAGCGGGAAAACCTGGGAAAATTTCAGAGTCCTTCCGCAGTCTCTCTCTCTCCCCATCCTTGGAGCTGGGACGGGGTGGTGGGCCGTGGTGGGCTTCAGTGGAAATTCCTCCTGATGTATTCTGATGTTGAAACAGTCCAGCAGAAAAAAGGAAAAAGACCAAAGTCCCAGGAAAACAAAAGTTCAGCTCTCCGTCTCTCTCTGGAGAAGAAGAAACCCGAAAGCTGGCTAAACAAGCAAGCAGGCGCTTCTTCGCTCCCCTCCCACAGCAGCAGAATGCAGAAGAAAAAAAATGCAGAGAACGAGAGTGTGTTATCTCTGTCTGTGTCCTTGAAAGGCACTGCTTGGAGAAGTTTGCTCAGTTTTCTCTCTCTCCGCTTAGGCTCAGTTTAAAAGCATAGAAAGGCATCAAACGAATTTCTGGGCATAGAGCAGCGATAGGGAATACAACATTGAGTCATCCCAAGACATCCCCCCTTGCCTTTTCCTCCCTGCGGCCTGGCTTCCCTGTCCGCACCCGTTCTGCCCTGCTTCGCCGCTCCCGCGAGGCAGCTCATGGCTGCGATGGCCCGGTGCTCGGCCGCTTCCCCGACAGAGCGGGCACCGCCTGCACCAGCCTCGGCTGCCGCCGTGTTTCCCGTGTTGCCCGCGTTGCAACCAGCTGCCGCATCAGCCCACGGCGGTACCAACCCGCAGTACCAGCCCATGGCAGCCGGTCCGCAGCAGCCGGCCCGCAGCCGTTCTTCACCAGCATTGGAGACTGCTGCCACAGCTGCTTGGGAATTGTGCCCGGCCCCTCGCAAAAGCCATGCGGGCTCGCTGAGGACGCACAGGATGCGCTGCATCTCTGGAGCCGACAGAGAGCCCGGGGTTCTTGCAGTAGCGCTGTGCCTGTCTTCTGTTTCTGATTCTGTCTTTTCCCCTCTCTACTCTCTTTGCTATCCCCCTTCGCTAAGAACACTTTCCCTCCTTCATCAAGAAACAGTTCTCAGATACAACATTGCCATGTTTGCCTTCATTTTTGTCCAAGAAATGTATCAAAAAGGATCCTCCCTGACTCCCCCTTTTGCAGCAGGATGGGACAGGGGTAGTGGGAGGGGGAATGGGGAAGCCCTGGGTGTACTGGGAGCACTGTGGGGAGAGAATGGGGAAGTCACTGGGGGTACTCGGAGCACTCAGCTAGGGTTTGGGGAGCCCCTGCAGGTACTGAAAAGGGGCTGGGGGAGCCCCTGGGGGTACTGGGAGAGGGAATGGGGAGCTCTGGCTGGCCTGTGCAGCCACCCCCTGACTCACGACCACGTCCCTTGGAAGGATGGGCAACCACAGGAGCCATGGAGGAGGCACCCCCAGTACCCCCCAGTGCCCCCCACTTCCCAGAGTGTCACAGCTTTCGTTGTAGATTGTCGTAGATGTCGCTGGGTTCCCACGGTTGCCTGTGCAGTCCCAGCAGCTCCATGTAGATCGCCTGAGGCTCCTCCACCAGGGGTGCCAGGGGCTGCGGGTGGGCCCTGTTGGAATAAGGGGGTGTGTGGAAGGGAATGGGAGATCCTGGGGGTTTGGGTAAAAGGGGGGTCATGGCTGGAGCCTCCCACTCACCTTTCCTTGTGGTTCCTGCTGGCTGCAACGGAAAACTGGATGGGTGACTTTGAGGTCCCAGGGGCCCTCATCCATCCTCAGGAATCCTGAAATCCCACTGGACCCTCAATTCCCCCCAGGACTCCTGAGTATCCCTAATGTGCGTAATTTTGTCCTCTTGAGAGAATATTTGGCAGATATTTCTCCCATGCGCGCACCCAGAGAAAAAGAACGTCTTGGTTTAAAAGGCAGCTGCAGCACAGGGACCGAGCGGGCCGGGAGCAGTGGCTTGGGAGGTCAAAACGGGGCTGAATTGGAGCTGCTTGGGCCAATGCCCGCGTTGTGCTCTGGGTGCTGCAGACCCTTAATGAGGTGCTGCAGACCCTTAATGAGGTGCTGCAATTAGAGCTGGGCTTCCTAAAGTTCAGCCGTGCTCCTGAAGCATCCCTGCGCACAAACACACGGCTCCGCTGCCTCTCGCGGGCAGTTTGGGATCCTGAGGCAGCACTGGAGACATTTTGAGGGACAGGTGCCCTCAGCTGTGGCCAGAAGGAGCTTTTTCGGCTGCCGGGAAGGTTGTGTGGTGCTCACTGCTGGTGTTGGGGATGATTGAGCGCCTCTGCCATGTGGTCGGTGCTTGGCGCTGGGTGGCCGGGAAGGCCGAGCTGGAGCAGCGGCTGAGGCGGGAGCGGCTGGAGAAGGTGGCCCACGGGAGCAGCAGCTGGCCACACAGGTGGAGCAGGAGCGCCGGGAATTCCGCAGGGTGCTCAGGTGAGGCACAGGGGGCCGGGGGGCACTGGCTGGGAGGGGCTGGGATGGAGGGACCGGGAGCCCACAGGGGAGCCCCGAGGGGGGAGGGACCGCAATGGCCGAGGGGAGACCCTGGGACGGCGCGGGAGCAGAGACCCCGGCGTGGAGCCCGCGGAAAGGAGGGACCGCAATGGTGGTCCCAGAGCACTGGGAAGGGGCCTGGCTGCCATCGAGCTGCGGGTGCCGGGACTGTCACGGGGTGTCCGAAGCGACTGTGACAGCGCCTCCGAAGCCGCTGTCGCGATGTGTGGGGACCGACTGTTGCCCTGGCAACGCCTCCCACAGATCCTGGAACTAGAGGCGTGTGCTGGAACAGGCCAGAGTTGTGGGCCTGGAGCCGCCCTGAGCTGGGAAGGGCAAATCCAAGAGATGGCAGAAATACAACTGCAGCAGCCCAGAGGAGCCAGAGGGCTGGGAGAGGAACAGCCCTGCAGGCAGCAAGCACAGGAGGAGGGAGTGGCACGAGGGGCTGCAGGTGCTGGAGCGGGTATTTCAGGGAGCCCCAAAGAGCATTGCTGGGCTTTGGCGGAGCTGCTGTGGAGACAGAGGGAATTCCACAGCTCAATCCCTGGCCTGGGCTCTCCCACCACCCTTCTGCTGTGGGGCTGCTGAGGGTGCACAAACAACAGGGAGTGATGGCCACCACAACAGGGCCCCGTCGGCAACACGGCACCAACCAGGACTGCGGGACCCCATCCCTGGGATGAGCCATGACCTGGAGAGCTGGGAGTGCTCAGGCAGACCTGCTGAGCCTTCAAGAGCCCCACATGGCCAGAGCATGAGTCCAGTGGAGAGTGGCCACTGACAGGGACTGTGGGGGCCTGAACCAAGTGCCAGCCCCACTGAGAGCGGCTGTGCCAGACATGCTGGAACTCCAGGGCGAGCTGAAGTCTGAGACAGCCAAGTGGTGCCAGCATGGACATTGGCAATGCCTTTGTCCCCATTTCTGTGGCAGCAGAGGACAGGCATCAGTTTGCCCTGACCTGGAGGGATGTCCAGAGCCCCTGGAACTGACTGGAAACACAGCCCCACCCTGTGCCGTGGACTGATCCCGACTGCCCTGGGAAAGGGGGAGACTCCGGAACACCCCCAGGTCCTTGGTGACATCATGGTGTGGAGGAGCACGGCAGAGGAGGGTTTGGGAAAGGGACCAAGAGAATCCAGTGCCCCCCAGTGCCCCTTTAGTGGCCCCAGAATCACATCTTGTTTTCCCTGATGTCACTGGCTTCCCACAGTGTGTGGGCTCCTGGAAGCTCTGCATAGGTCGCCTGGAGGTCCTGGGGTGGGGTGGTGCACGGGGATCCTGTGAGAGATACTGGTTGTGGGTACCTGGGTGTGAGGGGTAACACCCATGGGGGACGTGTCCCCATCCCTCCCCTGTACTCACCCCCTGCCCACCCAGTGCCTACAATGTGGGTGTACAGCACCTCCCCCTCTTGCCGGGGGCCTGAAGGCTCCGGGGGGGCCCTGCAGGACAAAAGGGGTGTGAAGGGTATCTGCAGAGGAGGGAAAAGGCGGTCCATGGCCACAGCCCCCCACTCACCTGTCCTGGGGCTTCCTGGCTGCTGCAAGGAAAGGTGGGGGGATGACTGTGGGGTCCCCAGAGCTCCTGAACCCTCCTTGGACCCTGGGTCATCCAACCCCCCCTAGGACTCCTGACTCCCTCCAGGACCTCCAAACACCCCCAAAGCCCCCAGAACCCTGAACCACCCGGGTACCGCTGACTTCCCTGTGACCTCTGAGCTCCCAGAAGCCCAAGCTCGGCAGGGAGCTCACTGTGCAGTGTCAGCAGGGGGACGCGGTGATGCGCAAGCTGCTGGGGATGAGAGTGGGGGTATCAGAGTATTTGGGGTGGTGGCCGTGGGGGTGCTCACCGTGCACTGTCACAGTCACTGGCACTGACTCCAGCCGGTTGGTTCCCATCTGGCAATTGCAGCGGTAGCGGCCACAATGGTGCAACTGCAGGGGAGACAGGGACAACTCTGTCCCATTGAGGGCCCCCCCAGATCCTTCTCCTTGTGGTAAAATCGCACCCCGGTGACTGACTTGTTCTGCCAACACCGGCAGCGCAGTGTCACCATGTCCCCCTCCAGCAGCGCCCACGCCGGCACCTGCAGCACCAGCCGGTCTGTGGGACTGGAGGGTCCCATCACACTAAGGGGATCGACACAGGTCCGAGGTGGGTCCCCACGGAAGCGGGGACCTCTGGGGGGAGTCTCCATTCCTTGGGAGGATCCCAGGGACACCAGAGGTAACCCCATGTCACTGTTGTCGCCATGAGGGCCCCATTACACTGGAGTGCACTGGGATGCACAGGCATGTCCCTGTATGCAGGGCACAGGCTCGCACCACATGAGGGGTGTGAAGCCACCCATGGAGTGGAGCCCACCCAGACCCACTGGGGACCACCCTGAACATTTCTGATCCCCCCTCACCATTTAGGATGCTCACGCAGGGGATCAACCCAGTGCCGGCTCTGTCACACTGGTAGGTGCCACTCTCGGTGACAACGAATCGGTCGGGTCCCTGCAGCCACCAGCGCTGCCCGTCCTTGTACCAGGTGGTGGCAGCGGCGGTTCCCGAGCCCTGGCAGGTCAGTGTCACCCGGTCCCACAGCACCGGCGGCGTCCAGGGGGGCTGCACGAGGAGCTGGGTGGTCTGGGCGCCTGCGGGTGACAGGGGACACCAGCCTGCCAGGGCCAGCGCAGGATGGGGACAGCGGGGTGGGGGACGTGGCATTCCCCCCGAGGACTCACCAGTGAGGCCAAGGGTCTGGGCTGGAAGGGAGAAGGGACAGGGCTGGGTGGGGGTGGCACCACGGGGACAGCGGCACCCGGGGCACGGAGTGTGGGGCTGTCCCCAAACTGTCCCCACAGGGTCACCGGTTTAGCAAGGAGGTCTTGAGGACAGGGGCACCTCTGTCACCCTGGGCTGAGGCAGGACATGGAGACACTGTGGACACCCCATGTTTGGACAAGTCACCTCCACCCACCCCACAGTACCTGTCCCCACGGCCACATCCCCACGGCCCTCTGCCCATGATCCCATCCCAATGGCACCTGGCCTCGTGGCCCATCCTGATGGTGCTTGGCCCTTGTCCCTGTCCCTGCATCTCTGTCCCCCTGGCCCTGTCCCCACAGCTGCCCCAGCCCCAAGGTTCCTTTTGCTACATCTCACTCCCTCCATTCCTGTCCCCCTGTTCCTGTGTCCCCCCATTCCTGTCCCCACAGCCACCCCACGACTCCGGTCACATTTAAGGGCTCCATGCCCATGCTCGGGCTCTGCTGCCCTTGGGGACCTCAGGGCACCCTGCAGACCCCCTCTGCCCCCTCCCCACTGCTCTCTGCCTCACCAGGGCCCATCCCCAGAGCGTCAGGCCCATGCCCGGGGCACTCACCCCACAGGAGCAGCACCACCTTCTCGACCATCCCGGTGTCCCCGGCCACCCGGGCTGGCTGTCACACGCTGCCGGGGCCACCTGTCCCCTGGCTGGTGGGCAGGGAGCGAGGTCACGTCTCGTCCCCAAGTGTTGGTGGCACTTGGTGGGTTCAGGGTGGTGGTTGGGTGGGGGCAGGGTGGAGAGACAGTAGGGGACAGGCTGGGGACATGGTGGGACATGTTGTTCCCAGGAGTGGGGGCTCAGGGGATGTAGGGATCTCAGGATGGGTGTCCCAGGGGAATGGGGAGAGAGGGGAAGTGACAGGGAGTGTCTGTCTGGGGAATGGGGATCCCCATGTGTCGGGGGGTCCCCAGTGTTATACATGAAATCTCTATTTGTGCTTCGTCTTTGCATATTAAGTGCTTTAATTAATTAGTTTTGAGTTAAATATTTTTAAATTGAATCTTAAAATTAACCCATCAGCCCAGGTACAAAAATCAAGTTCCATTATCAGTGTTTTCAATTGTTCAAAGTAGTTTATTAAGAGAGTTGCACCCTTCCAGTTAAAAATTCCCCAGTTAAAAATCACCAACTTGCCCCTTTTCAAACTTCAAACCACCGGTACTCCGTAAGAGTTACCTTTCCTGTGTTTACTGTATACTTTTACAAGTGTTTTGAGATGTGTTGGATGTATTTTAATACTTTTTTGTAGGTGTTTTCACTTGCATCCTGGTTCCAAGGCCAAAAACCCCAGTTCTAACAGCCAGCAGCTATTTTTAGCCCCAACAGCCATTACTCTGCAGGCAAGCTCCATGGCAACCTGAATACCTGAATTTTAATGAAGGCATTGTAGCTCCCTTATCTCAACTAATACCACCCCTCTGACAACGATGAGCTATTGGTGGACGGAGATGATCTATCAAAGGGAAAGCACCAATCACTTTAAACCAAAGGGGCGGCCTGTGGGCGGACTGGGGGCGGAGCAAAGACACTATAAAAACAACGAGGCAGAGAGGTGGGGTCTCTTCCTCTTCCTCTCTCTCTCTCTGCAGTCTAGCTGTGGTAAACGTTGGTGCTGGGCCTTAAAAGCCTTATTCCTTTTAAGGAACCTTTAGTAATTTTTTACTTTTGAACCAGCCAAAAGCCAGCCCAGCACTGCAAGTTCTTTTTCTATACCTGAGGTCTAGTGCTGTCTCAGCCAGAAGATCTCACATCCCTGCGCTCCTGGGGCATACCATCTACCGAGCCATAGGATCCCAAATTTTTATATTTTTCTAATTTCTGTAATTTTTCAATTTTTCTGTTTTCAATATATTAATCTTTTTAAGAGTTGTCTCATTTCTCACAGGGTCCCCATGTGTTGGGGAGTCCCAGGGATGGGGTTCCTGAGGGAATGAGGGGCCAAGGGATTGGGGGGAAGGGGATGGAGATGCTGGGCAACAGGAGACCCAGGATGGGGCTCCGAGAAAAGGTGGACACAGGGAATGGTGGTCACACGGTGGGGTTCCCAGGGGAATGGGGGTCCCAGGGATGGGCAGTGCCTGGAGGGGCTCGTGGGTCGCAGCTCCTTCACCGGCACAGACCCCGCCACAACCTCCCACAGCCACCCCAAGCCCCCAGCCCTGGCAGGGTCTCAGCGCTGGCAACCAGGAAATGGATGAGACCCTGCAGATGAAACGCTCGGGACACTCCTGGCTGTGCCCCGCTCTGGCCACAACACCTGAGCACCAACCTGCCTCCTCTGCCTCAACACCCACATGGAAAAATGGAGCTTTTTTCCGTTCTGGAAATGGCTGATTTGGCCAAAAATTGATACCACACCACTGAGACACCGCAAATCAGGAGGGGCTGAAGCTGTTGTGGGGCTGCCCCGCCTCTCCTGCTCCCACTGCCCCCCCACGTGGTTTCCGTCCTGGGGGGTTGGGACACTTTGGGTTTATCAGTTTTGGGAGAAAACCTATTCCAGACTTCTCCATTCTCGCTCATCCCCTGCAGGATCTGAGCTGGCAAGAGCAGCTTGGGAATGGAGCCCCAGGCAGGAAGCAGCTCCCAAACTCCTCTGTGCAGCCAGTGGCCATCCAAGGGTGGGGCCAGGCCATGCCAGAGCCCCACTGCGCAGGGATGGGCATTGGCCAGCCCTGCTCTGGCCAGCCCCAGGGGCAGCCAGGACCTGAGGGTCCCCCCCACCCCCTGGGCTTTGACTCTGGCAGCTTTAGAGCTGCTGCAAGGTGAGAATTGTGTGGGGAAAAAGGCGTGGCTGTGGTTTGCTCAGGCCTGCGAGAAGCACAAAAGCCAAGGGGAGCCCAAGCAGTGGCTCTTCGAGCGAGGGCCTTTGATGGTTTGCAGAGCAGGGCTGGCTGGAAAGCGCCCCTGCAGGGGCAGCTGCGAGGGAAGCAGCCCGGAAATGCAGCAATGGATCATTTTGTCCCTCTGCCCAAGGCACTGAGGGAGCCCCAAAACTCAGGCAAATCCCACAAGGATCTGCTCAGCACCCTGAGCGGGACCCTCCTCCTTCCTGGCTCAAACCTGCCGCCCTTTGGAAGCCCTTGCAAAGAATGTTTGGGTTCTGGCTGTGGCCGCCAGACAAGAGGAAGAAGTGTGGAAATATCGAGCCGTGACTCCACACATGGATCTGGGGAACAGGGGGTGGGAGCAGGAGCAGGGAGTGCCCAGGCAGGGGAATTCAGAGTAGGATGGAGGGGATTTACCAAGGAATCAGACCCTGAGGGACACACGGGCATTTCCACAGCTTCCTGTGCAGTGCTCCCAGGATGGACAGAGTTGTTCCCTTTTGGCAGCAGAAGCCATGGGAAGTCAATCAAGTCTCAGGGTGGCAATGAGAAAAATGGGAAGAGTTCCTAAATATGGCCCCAGAAAAGCCATCCTTGTGGGCTGGGTTGCTGCCCAGCAGACAGGGAACAATCCCATGCACCTGTTGGACACTCAGGGAGATTTCCCACTCCCTGTTATCCACAGGCAAACGCGACTGTGGGATGCACCAATGGGCTCCTAAAAGAAACCAAAAGGTCTCATTTCTTTGTGATTTGTTTGGGTTTTTATTGTGAGAGACTTGTTGGGAGACCAACGATTGAAAGGATTCTATAAACCAGAGCATTTTGTAAGAGTGTCGGTTTGATTTTGGCTGAGTTGATTTTTCTTTACTGGGAAAAAACTGGTGTGGGAAAAGCTTTATGCCTTTATCCTATGGAGTAGGATTTTGTCTCAACCAATTGGGAATGAGGGGAATTCAACCGAATTTAGCCTGGCAGTTACCATTGTCAGGGGCAGATTGTGACAGGGAGCGCCTGAATTTGGGGCACCCCAGAGGTCACATTGCCCCACCAGCAATGCTCAGGGCCCCCCAGGAGAGGGGTCCCCAGGATGTGAAACCTCTGGCGCAGGAATCCCCAGGTCGTGGCACCCCCAGAACGAGGACCCACCTGAGATAAGACCCAGGAGTCACTACACCTGAGGAGCCCTTTTCCTCCAGGACAGGACCCCTCTGGATGTGCCCCCCAGGTAAGAACCCACACCCCCATCTGACTCTCAGCACAAACGGCCTCTTCCTTCTGCTGCTGGAGAGAGAAAGTGAAAGTGTTGTGGGGCATAGCCGGACACCCCCATCCCCCATTGCCCCCCCACCCCTCTCTGCGCCCCCGCACCCCCTTTTCCCCCTGCACAGGGTCCCCCCAACCCGTTCCCTGCTCAGGAGCTCCCCAGGATCACTGAGCCACACACTGGGGGGTGAGGCAGCGTGGCACAAACGTGAGGAAATGAAGGACAAAACAGAAATAAAGACGAACAAGCCAAATGGTGGGGATGACACAGAACCGGAGCTACCCAGGACCCCCCTGTGATGCCGCCCCAGGTAATGAGCACCCCGGGGGGGCTGTGCTGGGCCCTGAGTCACCCCAAAATCTGAGGCACCTCGTGAAGGAGCTGTGACCCACGAGCCCCCCCAGCCACTGCCCATCCCTGCGACACCCATTCTCCTGGGAACCTGATGGTGGGAGTCAAATTCCCGGTGCCCCCCTTTTCTAGGAGCCCCATCCTGGGTCTCCTGTTGCCCAGCATCTCCATCCCCTTTTCCCCAACCCCTTTGCCCCACATTCCATCTGGACCCTCATCCTGGGACCCCCCGACACATGGGGACCCCCATTCCCCAGACAGCCACTCCCTGTCACTTCCCCTCTCTCCCCATTCCCCTGGGACACCCATCCTGAGATCCCCCCATCCCCTGAGCCCCCCACTCCTGGGAACACCATGTCCCACCATGTCCCCAGCCTGTCCCCTACTGTGTCTACACCCTACCCCCACCCTGCCCCCACCAAGGGCCACCCACATGTGGGGACGAGACGTGGCCTTGCTTCCTGCCAGTCACCCAGGGGACAGGTGGCTCCGGCAGCGTGTGACAGCCAGCCCGGGTGGCTGGGGACACCAGGATGGCCGGGAAGGTGGTGCTGCTTCTGTGGGGTGAGTGCCCTGGGCACGGGCCTGACCCCCCGGGGATGGGCCCTGGTGAGGCAGAGAGCAGTGGGGAGGGGGCAGAGGGGGTCTGCGGGGTGCCCTGAGGTCCCCAAGGCCAGCAGAGCCCGAGCATGGGCATGGACCCCTTAAATGTGACCGGAGTCGTGGGGTGGCTGTGGGGACAGGAATGGGGGACACAGGAACAGGGGGAGAGGAATGGAGGGACTGAGATGTAGCAAAAGGAACCTTGGGGCTGGGGCAGCTGTGGGGACAGGGCCAGGGGGACAGGGATGCAGGGACAGGGACAAGGGCCAAGCACCATAAGGATGGGCCATGGGGCCAGGTGCCATTGGGATGGGATCATGGGCAGACGGCCGTGGGGATGTGGCCATGGGGACAGGTGCTGTGGGGTGGGTGGAGGTGACTTGTCCAAGCATGGGGTGTCCACAGTGTCCCCATGTCCTGCCTCGGCCCAGGGTGACAGAGGTGCCCCTGTCCTCAAGACCTCTGTGCTAAACTAGTGTCCGCAGGGGGACAGTTTGGGGACAGCCCCACACTCCGTGCCCCGGGTGCCTCTGCCCCTGCGGCGCCACCCCCACCCAGCCCTGTCCCTTCTCCCTTCCAGCCCAGACCCTCGGCCTCGCTGGTGAGTCCTCGGGGGGATGCCACGTCCCCACCCCTCTGTCCCCATCCCACGCTGGCCCTGGCAGGCTGGTGTCCCCTGTCACCCACAGGTGCCCAGACCACCCAGCTCCTCGTGGAGCCCCCCTGGACGCCGCCGGTGCTGTGGGACCGGGTGACACTGACCTGCCAGGGCTCCGGCACTGCCGGTGCCACCACCTGGTACAAGGACGGGCAGCACTGGCGGCTGCAGGGACCCGACCGATTACGTGTCACCCAGAGTGGCACCTACCAGTGTGACAGACCCGGCACCGGGCGCAGCCCCCCCGTGAGCATCTCCAATGGTGAGGGGGGTTGGGTGTCCCCAGCCTGGCACCCGCGGGGTCCCCGAGGGCTCTGGGTGGGCTCCGCTCCATGGGTCACCCCCCTGGTGCGACGAGAGCCCGTCCCCTGCACACGGGGACATCCCAGAGCATCCCAGTGCGAGCAGAGCCCCGTGTTGGAATTGGGGACCCCTGGTGCGCTGGCTGTGACCCAATCGGGGCTTCCCGGTGCCATCGGGACCCCACGGATCCCTGCGGTGTGACGGGATCCCCCCTGTCCCGCAGCCTGGCTGGTGCTGCAGGTGCCGGCGCGGGCGCTGCTGGAGGGGGACACGGTGACACTGCGCTGCCGGAGCTGGCAGGACAATCCGGTGACCTGGGTGTCCTTCTTCCACGAGGAGAAACAACTGCAGAGTTTTCGCAGTGGGACCGAGCTGTCCCTGTCCCCTCTGCGGCTGCACAACAGCGGCCGCTACCGCTGCAGGGGCTTGGAGGACTCTGTGGTGTCATGGGGGTGGAAGGAGTCGGAGTCAGCGCCGGTGACAGTGACGGTGCACGGTGAGCACCCCAGAGCCGCCACCCTGACACCCCGACACCCCTACACCTCAGCATCCCCACAACCCCTGCCCAATGGACTCGGGGTCACGCTCCCCCCGCCCCATCTCCTTCCCAGAGCTCTTCCCGGTGCCGGTGCTGGAGGGCCCCCCCGAGCCCACCGAGGGGTCCCCCCTGAATCTCAGCTGCCTCAGCACCCCCAGCCCCCTGCGGCCCCGAGCCCCCCTCCTGCACCTCTTCTACCGGGATGGGCGGTTGGTGGGGGGCCCGCAGGGGTCCCCGCAGCTCCTGCTGCCCGCCGTGGGGGTCTCCCACTCGGGGAATTACAGCTGCGAGGTGCGCTCCGAGCGGGGGACTGTGCGGAAGAGCAGCGCCCTGCTCCGCGTCACGGTGCGCAGTGAGTGCGGGGATGGGCGCGGGGAGCCCCGACAGCTGCCACGGGTCCCCCAGTCCTACCTGGGGACCCCGCGGTGCTCCATGACACTTTTTCCGGGTTCTCCCATCACTGCCCTCTCTCCCCTCATCCCTCACAGGGTCCCGTCACCCCTCCGTAGGTACACCTTTCCCTCTCATAGGTCTCTCCATGGTCCACAGGTCCCATCCATGTCTGGGTCACCAAAACCTTCCCTGTGGTTCCCTCCACTCCCTCCAGCTATGCCCTCCCTTAATCTCCCATCCCTCCCTGGGGTCCCTTCCACCCCTTTCAAACCTCTCCCCCATCTCTTGACCCCCTTCTTCCTCACTGGGGTCCCCCGAACCCTCCCTGACCCTGCCGCTCCCTGAGTCCTGCACTGGTCCCTGGTGTCCGTTACCCCTCCAAGGTACCCCATTCCCTTTCTGCCTCTCCCACAGGGGTCCCGCTCTCGGGGGTGTCCGTGTCGGCGCAGCCCCCCGGGGCACAGGTGGTACTGGGGGACCGCCTGGTGCTGAGCTGCGCCGTGGCCGCGGGGACAGGTCCCCTGTCCTTCTCCTGGCACCGGGGCGACTCGTGGGCACTGCTGGGCACCGGCCCCCGCCTGGAGCTGCGCCACGCTGGGGACAATGACAGCGGCCACTACCAGTGCCAGGCCAGCGACGGGGACAGCATGGCCAAGAGTGTCCCCATGAATGTCACCGTCCTGGGTGAGCAGGACCCTCAGGAATGGGGTGACCCCACCCACAACATCCCCATCCCCCCTGGCCAGGTGCCAGCCCCATCTGTGTTCCCACAGTGCCCGTGGCCAATGCCACCATCAGCCCCGGTGCCCTGGCACAGCCGCTGCGCGCAGGTGACCCCGTGACCCTGCGCTGCTCGGTGCAGGTGGGCTCAGCCCCTGTCACCTTCACCTGGCTGCGCAACGGCCGCGACGTGGCCCGGGGTCCCCTCCTGGAGCTCGGCGACATCCATGTGGGACATTCTGGCACCTACCAGTGCGTGGCCACCAACCAGCTGGGACAGGACGGGCACCGCGTGTTCCGGGCGCTCAGCCCCGAGCTGGCACTGACGGTGACACCGCGGGGACACTGGGACACAGGTGGGCTCACTCGGGGTCATTTGAATTGCAGCATCCCCGGAGTGACCGGTGACCCTGATGTGTCCCCCTCTGTCCCCAGCAGTGGCCGCAGCTGTTGCCGGGTCCCTCCTGTTCCTGGTTCTGCTCGTGGCTGTCATTGTGGGCTGGTACTGGTGGCATCGCCTGGGTGGGTGACAATGGGGGGGTTGGGGGCCCTGGGGAGCTGGGAGGCCACCGAGAATGTGGGGATGATGGGGCAGCACCCACAGCCACTGACTTGGGCAGCGCTGAGTCCCCAGTGACATTTGCTCGAGGTCCTCGAGGATTTGGGGTGGTGTTGGAGGGTGGTGCAGGGATGCTGGGGGTTCTTTCAGGAATCCTGGGATAGTTTGGAGGGTGCCCATCCCTGCCAGCCTTGGGGCTCTGGGGGCATCAGGACATGGGGCTCTGGTGTGGTTCAGGGGGTTCTGGGGGACTCCAGGAATGCTGGGGGCTCCAGGGGGGAATCAAGAGCCCTGTGGGCATTGAGGATTCCCGAGGGTGGTCAGGGCCTTGGAGACCCCACAGTCACCCCCACCCCTTTCCTTTGCAGCCTCCAGGAAGCACCAGGAAAGGTGAGTGGGAGGCTCCAGCCATGACCCCCCCTTTTACCCCAACCCCAAGACCTCCCATCCCCTCTCACACATCCCCCCATCCCTGCAGGGCTTCCCCGGGGCCCCCGGCCCCCCTGGAGGAGGGGGAGGTGCTGTACACCCACGTCACAATGACGAAGCGGACGCAGGGTGAGTACGGGGTGGGACACACACAGGGACACGTCACCCACGGGGGGTGTCACACAGGTGCCACAGCCAGGGTCTCCTGCAGGGCCCACCCGCACCGCTCCGCCCCAGGATACCCAAGTGACCTACGCGGAGCTGCCGGGACCCCACGGGCGACCGAGGGCACCCAGTGACATCTACGGGAACGTGCTGGGACACTGAGGACGCTGGGGAACACTGGAGGATCGGATTGACTTCTGCTGGGCCCAAAATGCAGCTTTTTGCTGAAACTGGGAGAAATGGTGTTTCTTTGTTCAGCTCTCTCCTGCTTTAGGAACAGGATTCTGCAATTTCCTGCTTCTACTAAAAACTTTCTCTCCCCGTCCGGCTGTGAAGGGCAGTGAGAGAACAGCTTTGGTGGGTGCGGGGCATCCGGGCAGCGTCAGCCCACGGCAAGGCAGGAAGGAGGAGGGTCCCGCTCAGGGTGCTGAGCAGATCCTTGTGGCATTTGCCTGAGTTTTGGGGCTCCCTCAGTGCCTTGGGCAGAGGGACAAAATGATCCATTGCTGCATTTCCTGGCTGCTTCCCTCGCAGCTGCCCCTGCAGGGGCGCTTTCCAGCCAGCCCTGCTCTGCAAACCATCAAAGGCCCTCACAGAGCCACTGCTTGGGCTCCCCTTGGCTTTTGTGCTTCTCGCAGGCCTGAGCAAACCACAGCCACGCCTTTTTCCCCCACACAATTCTCACCTTGCAGCAGCTCTAAAGCTGCCAGAGTCAAAGCCCAGGGGGTGGGGGGACCCTGAGGTCCTGGCTGCCCCTGGGGCTGGCCAGAGCAGGGCTGGCCAATGCCCATCCCTGCGCAGTGGGGCTGTGGCGTGGCCTGGCCCCACACTTGGATGGCCACTGGCTGCACGGAGGAGTTTGGGAGCTGCTTCCTGCCTGGGGCTCCATTCCCAAGCGGCTCTTGCCGCCTCAGATCCTGCAGGGGATGAGTGAGAATGGAGAAGTCTGGAATAGGTTTTTTCTCAAAACCAATAAACCCAAAGTGTCCCATCCCCTCAGGACAGAAACCCCATGGCAGGGGGGGAATGTGGAGATAGGGACGGGGACAGCCCCCAAACAGCTTCACCACCCCCCCCCCCCCCCCCCCCCCAATTTACAGGGTCCCAGCCCTGCGGCATCAAACTGGCCAGATCCGCCACTTCCAGGGGAAAATATCTGCAGTTTTCACAGTGCTGCGGGGGAGGTGGCAGGATGGTCCTCGGGTGTTGTGGGCAGAGGAGGGGACGGTCACGAACATTCCTGCCTGGTTCCCAGCACTGAGACCCTGAAGGAGGTGTGGGGGTGGGCTTTGGAGGTTTTTAGGGTTTCCCCCCTAATGACACCCAGCCCCTCTCACCCCCCGCTGTCACCCCCATCGGGGCTTCTTAATCACGGAAGAGTCTTGGAGGGGTGTGGGATTGAAGGGTCAGGCTGCACCTTAGGGACTCCCAAAGGGGAATCTGGGGTTCCCAAATGGGGGGGACTGTCAAATGGGGGAGTAGAGGGGACAGAGTACTCCCCAGATTGGGGCAGCCCAGAGGTCACAGTGCCCCAAGGAGGTCCAGAGAATGGGGGTCCTGAGGAGGGGGAGTCACAATGGATGGGTCTTCTGGGGAACGGGGGTCCCCTTGGTGGGGGAACAAAGGGATGAGGCTCCCAGGAGAATGTGGGCTCCAGGGATTTGGGGTCATGGGATGCTGGTCCCAGGGATGGGGCCGGCTGGGGAATGCGGGGCCCTGTGGGACTCTGGATCCTGGGGCAATGGGGAACAATAGGATGGGATCAAGGGTAGGGGAGTGGTGGGGAATGGAGATCCTAGGAAATGGGAGTCCTGGCATGGTGGTCCCAAGGAAGGGGGACATAAAGAATGGTGGTCCCATGGTTTGGTTCTATGGTGAATGGGGGTCCAAAGGACAGGGAGCAGTTGGATGGCATGTGGGTCACAGCTCCTTCACTGGGTGCCTCAAATGTTGGGGTGACCCAGGGCCCAGCACAGCCCCCCCAAAAGAATGTCCCCATGGTGCTCCAAGTCTGCGACACTGCTCTCGCCCAGGGCTTTTTCCTCTCTTTATTCAATTTTTTCCCTTATTTTCCTCACTATTGCACCTCTCCCTCCACCCCAGTTTCTGGCTTGGCGATCCTGGAGGTGCAGGGGCTGCAGAGAGGAGGGGGTTGGGGGCTGTGGGGAATGGGGGTTTCCGGCCGTGCTCCCCAACACTTTCACTTTCTCTCTCCGGCAGTAGAAGGAAGAGGCCATTTGTGCTGAGAGTCAGACGGGGGGCGGGTTCTGACCTGGGGGGCACATCCAGAGGGGTCCTGTCCTGTGGGGGTCCCTGTTTTGGGGCTGACATATCCTGGGAGGATCCTGTCCCAGGGCTGCCCCATCCCGGCCAGAGGGGTCCTGTCCTGGGGGATGGCGGTGCTGTGGGGATCTCTGGACACATTCCTGGGGGGGGGGCGGGGGGTCCCTCTCCCAGTGGTAGCACATCCTGGGGAGCCCTGTGCAGGGGGAGTCCTGCCTGCTCCCACTGTCCCCAGCCGCCCCTGCTTTTTAGGGTGTTGGAGGTCAGGATTTTTCCTTTTGTTTTCTTTCTCTCCGAGAATTTTCTCCCATTTGTTGTTAAGAGACAATAATGACCATACTTTAGAGAGACAAAGAAGTGGCCAAGGTGTGGGGAAGGGCTGCAGCTGGCTGAAGCCTCTTAGCCGGTGGAGCTTTTCTCTTGGGAAGGGCAGAGATACTGAGAGATTTTGGCTTGGGGGTGAGGGGTGGGCTTAGCTCCAGCTCTCTCTTGGTCTGGGGATCATAGGGAACAGTCAAGCTGCTGCTCAGTGCAGGGAGAATTCAGAGTCCAGCCCTGTCCTGCTTCTCTCTTCCTGTGGGTGAGCCTTTGCTCGGAAGAGCAGCGGTTGAACTGCGACCTTATTAACAGCGGGCCCCACTGGAAAAGGACCCTCACCATCTGCTCGGGTGCCTCAGGGGAAAACCTGGGGTCCTGAGCCCCTCCCTCTCCGAGGGAGCCTCTCCCGGCTGCGTTTGGGAGCCGGGCTGCCGCTGCCCAGCCCCGCCGTTTTTCTGCCACTGCTCTGGTTTTTTCACTACACTCTAACCCAGCACCGCCTGCCTGCTGGGACACCCCGCGGCTCCTGCTACAGCTGCGGAGCTTCTGTTGCATTTTGTTTTGCCACTCCGGGCTCCATTGGCCTATGCTGTCCCAGCTGCCGCTCCCAGGTTCCTCCTGCAGCCCCTTTCACCATCCCGAGGGGCACCGGGCCTGGCTGCCCTTGGGGGTTTGTAAAGGAAGCCGCTTTTCCATCCCTCCCGCCGGCTGCGCCGCCATCGCCGCGTGAGGGAGAGACAGGGCCGAGCTCACGCCACAGCGCCCCCTGCTGGTGGGGGGAATCACCGCACCTGCCCTGCCCGGCTGGGAGCCACCAGCGCCCCTGGCGGCCTCGAGCGGAACTGCAGCGAGAGGAACGGGCCCACGGCGAGAGAGGCACCAGCACCGGGTCTGGTACCGGCATCATGTCTGGTTCCGGCACTGGGTCTGGTTCTGGAACTGTGGTCTGGTTCTGGCACTGCGGTCTGTTGCTGGCACCAGGGTTCTGGTTCTGGCACCGGCTCTGGTCATGGCACTAGGTTTGTGGTCCTGGCACCGGGTTCTGGTGCCGGCACCGGGTTCTGGTTCTGGCACCAGGTTCTGGTTCTGGCACTGGGTTTTTGGTTCTGGTTCTGCTTCTGGCACTGGCTTTGTGATTCTGGCACTGGGTTTGTGGTTCCAGCACCTGGTTCTGATTCTTTCACCATGGCTGGTGCTGGCACCGGGGCTGATCCTGCCACTGGGTTCTGGTTCTGGAACTGCGTTTGTGGTCCTGGCACTGGGTTTGTGTTCTGGCTCCAGGTTCTGGTCCTGGGACTGAGTTCTGGTACTGGCACTGAGTTCTGGTTCTGGCACCAGGTTCTGGTCCTGGCACCGGGTTCTGGTTCTGGCACTGGGTTCTGGTTCTGTTTGCTGTTGCTGCCATTGTTGTTGCTTTGCCCTGTTGTACATATATACACTCACTAGTCAAGAACTGTTATTCCTGTTCCCGTATCTTGGCCTGAAAGCCCCATAATTTCACAGTTGCAATAATTCGGAGGATAGGGGGTTGTATTCTCCATCCCAAGGGAGGTTCCCACCTTCCTGGGCAGACATGTGTCTTTCAAACCAAGACATAGTGGCAGCCCAAAATTGGAGAATCCCGTTCCTAAAGCCCGTCAGAGCTGAACAAGCAAACAGCATTTCTGCCAGTTTAACCAAAAAGATGCATTTTTGTCGCAGGAGGAGGGAACCAGGTCCTGTGCCCCCTTGGAACTGGCAGGGGGGACGGTAAGCCACTTGCTGTACTGGGAGCACTGGGAGGGGGATTGCAGAACCACTGGGAGCATGGGGGGGTGAGAGGAACCAATCTGATTTTCATTTATGCCTCAACATATGTTACACATGAGGTGGAAAATTACTCTAGGGGCTCTACATGTCATGGGAAGCCTGTCCAGGGGAGGCTTCAGCTGACAGCTGATCAGGGGAGAGAAAGCTTCCATGATGGGGCTGTGAGTGACCCTGCACTGGCTGGTGGGACTGATGCCCGGAGGCCTGGAAAAATGCCCGGGGAAAAAATGCCCAGGAAAAAATGCCCAGGAAATGGGGCTGTGGGAGGAACCTTAGCACATAAAAGCAGTTAATTCACACAG
Source organism: Corvus moneduloides (assembly GCF_009650955.1). Classification (NCBI taxonomy): domain Eukaryota; kingdom Metazoa; phylum Chordata; class Aves; order Passeriformes; family Corvidae; genus Corvus; species Corvus moneduloides. Next base: position 1,478,723 of record NC_045504.1, on the reverse strand, counting down.
GAGCCATTTTACTTTGGGTTACATGGAGGGATCAGGGGCTTGCTCAGAGGCTCAACTTGGCCCTCCTCCCCTGTGCCAGTTTGGCCAAATTTAGAACTACATCCTCTGAGAGAAGGCAGGTTCCAAACCAACCCTCCCTTGCTACGTTTGGGGAAAAAATACTTTTTCCTCGAAGGAAGTAAAAGAAATAAAAGCTATTTATTTAACAAAGACACAGGGAAAAAAAAGAGACTAATGCTAAATAATGAAACCTCTTGCTGTAGAGGGAAAACCTGGGAAAATTTCAGAGTCCTTCCATAGTCTCTCTCTCTCCCCATCCTTGGAGCTGGGACGGGGTGGTGGGCCCACCTCCAGGGCCAAGGCTTAGGTGGAAATTCCTCCTGATGTATTGTGATGTTGAAATGGTCCAGCAGAAAAAAGGAAAAAGACCGAAGTCCCAGGAAAACAAAAGTTCAACTCTCCGTCTCTCTCCGGAGAAGAAGAAAACCAAAAGCTGGCTAAACAAGCAAGCAGGGCGCTTCTCCTCTCCCCTCCCACAGCAGCAGAACACAGAAGAAAAAAAAATGCAGACAACGAGATTGTGTTATCCCTGTGTCCTTGAAAGGCACTGCTTGGAGAAGTTTGCTCAGTTTTCTCTCTCTCCGCTTAGGCTCAGTTTAAAAGCATAGAAAGACATCAAACGAATTTCTGGGCATAGAGCAGCGATAGGGAATACAACATCGAGTCACCCCAAGACATCCCTCCCTCGCCTTTTCCTCCCTGCGGCCTGGCTTCCCTGTCCGCACCCGTTCTGCCCTGCTTCGCCGCTCCCGCGAGGCAGCTCATGGCTGCGATGGCCCGGTGCTCGGCCGCTTCCCCGACAGAGCGGGCACCGCCTGCACCAGCCTCGGCCGCCGCCGTGTTTCCCGCATTGCCCGCGTTGCAACCAGTGTGCCACACCAGCCCACGGCGGTGCCAACCTGTAGTACCAGCCCATGGCAGCCGGCCCGCAGCAGCCGGCCCGCAGCCGTTCTTCGCCAGCACCGGAGACGCGCTGCCACAGCCACTTGGGAATTGTGCCCAGCCCCTCGCAAAAGCTGCATGGGCTCGCTGAGGACGCGCAGGACACGCTGCATCTGCCGAGCCGACAGAGCGCCCGGGGTTCTTGCAGTAACGCTGTGCCTGTCTTCTGTTTCTGTCTCTCTTTTCCCCTCTCTACTCTCTTTGCTATCCCCCTTCGCTAAGAACACTTACCCTCCTTCATCAAGAAACAGTTCTCAGATACAACATTACTGTGTTTTGCGCTTCATTTTTGTCCAAGAAATATATCAAAAAGGATCCTCCCTGACTCCCCCTTTTGCAGCAGGATGGGACAGGGGTAGTGGGAGGGGGAATAGGGAAGCCCTGGGTGTACTGGGAGCACTGTGGGGAGAGAATGGGGAAGTCACTGCGGGTACTTGGAGCACTCTGATGGGGGTTGGGGAGCCCCTGCAGGTACTGAAAAGGGGCTGGGGGAGCCCCTAGGGGTACTGGGAGAGGGAATGGGGAGCTCTGGCTGGCCTGTGCAGCCACCACCTGACTCACAACCACGTCCCTTGGAAGGATGGGCAACCATAGGAGCCATGGAGGGGGCACCCCCAGTACCCCCCAGTGCCCCCCACTTCCCAGAGTGTCACAGCTTTTGTTGTAGATTGTCGTAGATGTCGCTGGGTTCCCACGGTTGCCTGTGCGGCCCCAGCAGCTCCATGTAGGTCGCCTGAGGCTCCTCCACCAGGGGTGCCACGGGCTGCGGGGTGGCCCTGTGGGAATAAGGGGTTGTGTGGAAGGGAATGGAAGGTCCTGGGGGTTTGGGTAAAAGGGGGATCATGGCTGAAGCCCCCCACTCACCTTTCCTGGTGGTTCCTGCTGGCTGCAAAGCAAAACTGGAGGGGTGACTTTGAGGTCCCAGGGGCCCTCATCCATCCTCAGGAATCCTGAAACCCCACTGGACCCTCAATTCCCCCCAGGACTCCTGAGTGTCCCTAATGTGTTTGTGTATTTTTGTCCTCTTGAGAATATCTGGCAGATATTTCTCTCATGTGCATACCCAGAGAAAAAGAACGTCTTGGTTTAAAAGGCAGCTGCAGCAAAGGGACAGCGCGGGCCGGGAGCAGTGGCTTGGGAGGTCAAAACGGGGCTGAATTGGAGCTGCTTGGGCCAATGCCCACGTTGTGCTCTGGGTGCTGCAGACCCTTAATGAGGTGCTGCAGACCCTTAATGAGGTGCTGCAATTAGAGCTGGGCTTCCTAAAGTTCAGCCGTGCTCCTAAAGCATCCCTGTGCACAAACACACGGCTCCGCTGCCTCTCGCGGGCATTTTGGGATCCTGAGGCAGCCCTGGACACATTTTGAGGGACACATGCCCTCAGCTGTGGCCAGAAGGAGCTTTTTCGGCTGCCGGGAAGGTTGTGTGGTGCTCACTGCTGGTGTTGGGGATGATTGAGCGCCTCTGCCATGTGGCCGGGGCTTGGCGCTGGGCAGCCGGGAAGGCCGAGCTGGAGCAGCGGCTGAGGCGGGAGCGGCTGGAGCAGGCGGCCCACGGGAGCAGCAGCTGGCCACACAGGTGGAGCAGGAGCGCCGGGAATTCCGCAGGGTGCTCAGGTGAGGCACAGGGGGCCGGGGGGCACTGGCTGGGAGGGGCCGGGATGGAGGGACTGGGAGCCCACAGGGGAGCCCCGAGGGGGGAGGGACCGAAATGGCCGAGGGGAGACCCCGGGATGGCGCGGGAGCAGAGACCCCGGCGTGGAGCCCACGGAAAGGAGGGACCGCAATGGTGGTCCCAGAGCACTGGGAAGGGGCCTGGCTGCCATTGGGCTGCGGGTGCCGGGACTGTCACGGGGTGTCCGAAGCGACTGTGACAGCGCCTCCGAAGCCGCTGTCGCAATGTGTGGGGACCGACTATTGCCATGGCAACGCCTCCCACAGATCCTGGAACTAGAGGCGTGTGCTGGAACAGGCCAGAGTAGTGGGCCTGGAGCCGCCCTGAGGTGGGAAGGGCAAATCCAAGAGATGGCAGAAATACAACTGCAGCAGCCCAGAGGAGCCAGAGGGCTGGGAGAGGAACAGCCCTGCAGGCAGCGAGCACAGGGAGGAGGGAGTGGCACGCGGGGCTGCAGGTGCTGGAGCGGGTATTTCAGGGAGCCCAAAGGGCATTGTTGGGCTTTGGCAGAGCTGCTGTGGAGACAGAGGGAATTCCACAGCTCAATCCCTGGCCTGGGCTCTCCCAGGACCCTTCTGCTCCGGGGGGGCCTTGCAGGACAAAAGGGGGTGTGAAGGGTATCTGCAGAGGAGGGAAAAGGCGGTCCATGGCCACAGCCCCCCACTCACCTGTCCTGGGGCTTCCTGGCTGCTGCAAGGAAAGGTGGGGGGATGACTGTGGGGTCCCCAGAGCTCCTGAACCCTCCTTGGACCCTGGGTCATCCAACCCCCCATAGGACTCCTGATTCCCCCCAGGACTTCCAAACACCCCCAAAGCCCCCAGAACCCTGAACCACCCCAGTACCGCTGACTTCCCTGTGACCTCTGAGCTCCCACAACCCCAAGCCCAGCAGGGAGATGCACCCCCCCCCCAACTCCCCCAGAATCCCTGAAGAGCCCTCAACATCCCTGTAAAACCCTCCAAGACCACCTCAAAGACCCCAGCAGCTCGCAGTGCCACCCCAATATTCCTCAAGGTCCACCCTGGGATGATCCAGGAGTCCCTGAAGACCCCTCCAAACATCCCAGCAGTCAGAGCCAAGGTCACTGGGGCTCAGTCCCCACCATGTCAGGGGCTGTGGGTGCCACCCCATGGCCCCCCAGTCTTGGGGCCTCTCTCTAAAGCAAGGAGCCCCATCCACCCCATTGTCACCCACCCTTGTGTTGCCACCACTGACAGCTCATGGTGACTCCCAGCAGCAGGAGCAGGAACAACAGGGACCCAGCAACCCCTGCAGCCACTGCTGGGGAATGAGGCGTTCTGTGCGTGCTTCCACCTGGAGACAGAAGGTCCTCATCACCCAGGACTGTGACCCACGGTGGCAGCGGCTGTCACGCAGAGTGGGTTGGGATGGGGATGTGATGGATGGGATGGGTGAGATGGGGGCTGCTGTGACTGGTGGGCCCCCCATCCCCGCACTCACTGCGCACCATGACGCGGAGCCGGGCGCTGCTCTCCCGCATGGCCCTTGCTCAGAGCGCACCTGGCAGCTGTAATTCCCCGAGTGGGAGACCCCCACGGCGGGCAGCAGGAGCTGTGGGGACCCCTGCGGGCCCCCCACCAACCGCCCGTCCCGGTAGAAGAGGTGCAGGAGTGGGGCTCGGGGCCACAGGGGGCTGGGGGTGCTGAGGCAGCTGAGATTGAGGGGGGACCCCTCGGTGGGCTCGGGGGGACCCTCCAGCACCGGCACCGGGAACAGCTCTGGGAAGGAGATGGGGTGGGGGCAGTCACCCTGAGCCAGCAGGGGAGGGGCTGCTGAGGTGTGGGGGATTGTGGGGAGCTCACTGTGCAGTGTCAGCAGGGGGACGCAGTGATGCACAACCTGCTGGGGATGAGAGTGGGGGAATCAGAGTATTTGGGGTGGCGGCCGTGGGGGTGCTCACCGTGCACTGTCACAGTCACTGGCACTGACTCCAGCCGGTTGGTTCCCATCTGGCAATTGCAGCGGTAGCGGCCACAATGGTGCAACTGCAGGGGAGACAGGGACAACTCTGTCCCATTGAGGGGCCCCCCCAGATCCTTCTCCTTGTGGTAAAATCGCACCCCGGTGACCGACTTGTTCTGCCAGCCCCAGCAGCGCAGTGTCACCGTGTCCCCCTCCAGCAGTGCCCGCGCCGGCACCTGCAGCACCAGCCGGTCTGTGGGACAGGAGGGTCTCATCGCACTGAGGGGATCGAGACAGGACCGAGGTGGGTCCCCACGGCACTGGGGACATCTGGGGGGAGTCTCCATTGCTGCGAGGATTCCAGGAATACCAGGGGTAACCCCATGACACTGTTGTCGTCATGAGGATCCCATTACACTGGGATGCACTGGGATGTCCCTGTATGCCGGGGACAGGCTCTCACAACATGAGGGGTGTGAAGCCACCCACGGAGTGGAGCCCACCCAGACCCACTGGAGACCACGCTGATCATTAATGATCCCCCCTCACAATTGGAGACGCTCACAGAGGGGGCTGCACCCGGTGCCTGGTCTGTCACACTGGTAGGTACCACTCTCGGTGACAACGAATCGGTCGGGTCCCTGCAGCCGCCAGCGCTGCCCGTCCTTGTACCAGGTGGTGGCACCGGCAGTGCCCGAGCCCTGGCAGGTCAGTGTCACCCGGTCCCACAGCACCGGCGGCATCCAGGGGGGGCTGCACAAGGAGCTGGGTGGTCTGGGCACCTGTGGGTGACAGGGGACACCAGCCTGCCAGGGCCGGCGAGGGATGGGGACAGCGGGGCGGGGACGTGGCATCCCCCCGAGGACTCACCAGCGAGGCCGAGGGTCTGGGCTGGAAGGGAGAAGGGACAGGGCTGGGTGGGGGTGGCACCACGGGGACAGCGGCACCCGGGGCACGGAGTGTGGGGCTGTCCCCAAACTGTCCCCACGGGGTCACTGGTTTAGCACGGAGGTCCTGAGGACAGGGACACCTCTGTCACCCTGGGCTGAGGCAGGACATGGGGACACTGTGGACACCCCATGTTTGGACAAGTCACCTCCACCCACCCCACAGCACCTGTCCCCATGGCCACATCCCCACGGCCCTCTGCCCATGATCCCATCCCAATGGCACCTGGCCCCGTGGCCCATCCTGATGGTGCTTGTCCCTTGTCCCTGTCCCTGCATCCCTGTGCCCCTGGCCCTGTCCCCACAGCTGCCCCAGCCCCAATGTTCCTTTTGCTACATCCCACTCCCTCCATTCCTGTGCCCCCCATTCCTGTCCCCACAGCCACCCCACGACTCTGGTCACATTTAAGGGGTCTATGCCCGTGCTCGGGCTCTTCTGGCCTTGGGAACATCAGGGCACCCCGCAGCCCTCCTGTGCCCCTTCCCCACCGCTCTCTGCCTCACCAGGGCCCATCCCCGGGGCATCAGGCCCGTGCCCGGGGCACTCACCCCACAGGAGCAGCGCCACATTCCCGGCCATCCTGGTGTCCCCGGCCACCCAGGCTGGCTGCCACACGCTGCCAGGGCCACCTGTCCCCTGGGTGGCGGGCAGGAAGCGAGGTCACGTCTCGTCCCCACGTGTTGGTGGTGGCCCTTGGTGGGGGCAGGGTGGGGGCAGGGTGTAGACACAGCAGGGGACAGGCTGGGGACATGGTGGGACATGGTGTTCCCAGGAGTGGGGGGCTCAGGGGATGTGGGGATCTCAGGATGGGTGTCCCAGAGGAATGGGGAGAGAGGGGAAGTGATAGGGAGTGTCTGTCTGGGGAATGGGGGTCCCCATGTGTCAGGGGGTCCCCAGGACGGGGGTCCTGAGGGAATGGGGGGCAAAGGGGTTGGGGGGAAGGGGATGGAGATGCTGGGCATCAGGAGACCCAGGATGTGGTTCTGAGAAAAGGGGGACACAGGGAATGGGGCTGCCACCGTCGGATTCCCAGGGGAATGGGGGTCCCCGGGATGGGCAGTGCCTGGGGGGGCTCGTGGGTCTCAGCTCCTTCACTGGGTGCCTCAGATTTTGGGGTGACTCAGGGCCCAGCACGGCCCCCCTGGGGTGCTCATTACCTGGGGCGGCATCACAGGGGGGTCCTGGGTAGCTCCGGTTCTGTGTCCCCCCCACCCTTTGGCTTTTTCCTCTTTATTTCTGTTTTGTCCTTCATTTCCTCACGGTTGTGCCACGCTGCCTCACCTCCCAGTGTGCGGCTCAGTGATCCTGGGGAGCTCCTGAGCAGGGAACGGGTTGGGGGCACCCTGTGCAGGGGGAATAGGGGGTGCGGGGGTGCAGAGAGGCGTGGGGGGGCAGTGGGGGATGGGGGTGTCCGGCTGTGCCCCACAACACTTTCACTTTCTCTCTCCGGCAGCAGAAGGAAGAGGCCGTTTGTGCTGAGAGTCAGAGGGGGGGTGGGTTCTGACCTGGGGGGGCACATCCAGAGGGGTCCTGTCCTGGGGTGTGTCCCTGTTCTGGGTGTGACACATCCTGGTGGGATCCTGTCCCAGGGCTGCCCCATCCCGGCCAGGGGGTTCCTGTCCTGGGGGATGGCGGTGCTGGGGGGGTCTCTGGACACATTCCTGGCGGGGGCAGGGGGGTCCCTCTCCCAGTGTTGTCACAACCTGGGGCCCCTGTCCTGGGAGGGCCCTGCTGGCTCCCACTGTCCCTGCTTGGGCACTGTGACCTCTGCAGGGCAAAAATTTGGGGTGCCCTGTCCCTTCTATGTCCCTTCCCCTTGACGCTCCCCTCCACTCTGGGAGCCCCCAATCTCCCTTTGGGATCCCCCAAGGTGCAGCCCCTCTTCCCCATCCTGCAGCCCCCTGTGACCCTTCTGTGGGTGAGAAGCCCCACGGGGTGCCAGTGGGGGTGACAGGGGCTGGGTGTCAGTCGGGGAGGGCACAGACCCCGCCACAACCTCCCACAGCCACCCCAAGCCCCCAGCCCTGGCAGGGTCTCAGCGCTGGCAACCAGGAAATGGATGAGACCCTGCAGATGAAACGCTCGGGACACTCCTGGCTGTGCCCTGCTCTGCCCACAACACCTGAGCACCAACCTGCCCCCTCTGCCTCAACACCCACATGGAAAAATGGAGCTTTTTCCCTTCTGGAAATGGCTGATTTGGCCAAAAATTGATACCACACCACTGAGACACCGCAAATGTGGGGGGGCCTGAAGCTGTTGTGGGGCTGCCCCCCTTTCCTGCTCCCACTGCCCCCCTGTGTGGTTTCTGTGCTGGGGGGTTGGGACACTTTGGGTTTGTTGGTTTTGAGAGAAAACCTATTCCAGACTTCTCCATTCTCGTTCATCCCCTGCAGGATCGGAGGCGGCAAGAGCAGCTTGGGAATGGAGCCCCAGGCAGGAAGCAGTTCCCAAACTCCTCTGTGCAGCCAGTGGCCATCCAAGGGTGGGGCCAGGCCATGCCACAGCCCCACTGCGCAGGGATGGGCATTGGCTAGCCCTGCTCTGGCCAGCCCCAGGGGCAGCCACGACCTGAGGGTCCCCCCTGCCCCCTGGGCTTTGACTCTGGCAGCTTTAGAGCTGCTGCAAGGTGAGAATTGTGTGGGGGAAAAGGCGTGGCTGTGGTTTGCTCAGGCCTTCGAGAAGCACAAAAGCCAAGGGGAGCCCAAGCAGTGGCTCTGCGAGCGAGGGCCTTTGATGGTTTGCAGAGCAGGGCTGGCTGGAAAGCGCCCCTGCAGGGGCAGCTGCGAGGGAAGCAGCCCGGAAATGCAGCAATGGATCATTTTGTGCCTCTGCCCAAGGCACTGAGGGAGCCCCAAAACTCAGGCAAATCCCACAAGGATCTGCTCAGCACCCTGAGCGGGACCCTCCTCCTTGCCGAGCTGAGCAGGCAGAGCTGAACAAACCAACCCCATTTCTCCCGCTTTAATCCAAACGCTGCCTTTTGGGTCCAAGAAGAGGCAAAAGTGTCCTGTGCCCCCCGGGCACTGTGAGGAGGAATGGGGAGGCCCTGGGGTGCTGTGAAGGGCAGTGAGGGACCCCTGGGGGGACTCGATGCCTCCCAGTGATCCCCAATTTCCCCCCAGGGTCACATCACACTCTCGTAGGTGGCACCGGGGTCCTGCTGTCCCTCGTAGGGTCCCGGCAGCTGCGCGTTGGTCACTTGTGGATGCCGAGGGGGGGCAGGGCCGGGGGACACCCGTGGGGGCGCTGACAGAGACAGCGGTTGTGGGGACCCGGGAGGGGGTGACACCCGTGGGGGACGTGTCCCTGTCCCCAGCCCCGTACTCACCCCCCGCCCGCTCGCTGCCCACGCCGTGGGGCTCCAGCAGCTCCCCCTCCTCCGGGGGGGCCCTGCGGGGATGAGGGGGGGCCTGAGGGGGTGTCTGGGGAAGGGGGAAAGGGGAGTCACGGCCGGAGCCCCCCCACTCACCTGTCCTGGGGCTTCCTGGCGGCTGCAAGGAAAAGGGGAGGGGGTGACCGTGGGCACCCCAAGACCCCTGAACCTTCCTGGGACCTCGGCAGCTCCGACCACCCACGGAACCCCCAAATCCCCACTGGAGCCCCGATTCCCACCACACCCCTGATTCCCCCCGGGACACTCCAAGCACCCCTGAACCCCCAGAACTTCTGCACCACCGCAGTGCCCCTGAGCACCCCGGTGCCCAAGAACCCCCTGAGGCCCCAGAACCCCAAGCCCAACAGGGAGGGGCGTCCCCAAAACTACCCCACGATCCCAGAAAGATCCCCTAACATCCCTGCATGGCCCTCCAGGAATTCCCCAAACCCTCCAGGAGCTCACACTTCCAGCCCAAGGTTCCTCAAAGCCCACCCAGGAGAGCCCCTGGAGCCCAACCAAGACCCTCCAGAATCCTCCTAAAGCCCCCAGGACTCCCAGCCGAGGTCACTGTGGGCTCCGTTTCCCCCAACTCCGGGGCTGTGGGTGCTGCCCCATCGCCCCCCCACTCTGGGGGCTTCCCCTCACTCCAGCACCCCCGTTGGCCCCATTGTCACCCACCCAGGCGCTGCCACCAGTGACAGCCCCCAATGACACCCAGGAGCAGGGCCAGGAACAGGAGGCTCCTGCCGATGTTCACAGCCACTGCTGGGGACAGAGGGGGACACATCAGGGTCAGCTGCCATGCCGGGGCTTCTGCACCCTCCAGTGACCCCGAGTGAGCCCACCTGTGTCCCAGTGTGCCCGCGGTGTCACCGTCAGTGCCAGCTCGAGGCTGAGCGCCCGGAACACGCGGTGCCCGTCCTGTCCCAGCTGGTTGGTGGCCACGCACTGGTAGGTGCCGGAATGTCCCACATGGACGTCGCCGAGCTCCAGGAGGGGACCCCGGGCCACCTCGCTGCCGTTGCGCAGCCAGGTGAAGGTGACAGGGGCTGAGCCCACCTGCACCGAGCAGCGCAGGGTCACGGGGTCACCTGCGCGCACCGGCTGTGCCAGGGCACCGGGGCTGATGGTGGCATTGGCCACGGGCACTGCGGGGACACAGACGGGGCTGAGGCCGGGGGGAGGGCCTGGCACCCAGTGTGGGCGCAGGGGAATGGGAGGGGAGGGAGTGTCAGATGGGGGATGGGGAGTCTGTGCATGGTGGCACCTGGGGACAGAGGGAGCCTTTCAGCCAGGACTGTGACGTGTGGCGGTGTTTACCGTCACCCATTGGGGATGCCGTGGCTGGGAGCACCCAGAGCCAGAGGGTCCCAGTCCCCCAGGACTGTGACCTTCCGTGGCGGGGCTGTGGCCTGGGATAGGATGGGACATGCTGTGCTTGGGGTCATCCCAGCCCGAGAGGGACATAGGAAGGTGTGGGTGAGCCAGGGAGGGTTGAAGAGAGGGATGAGGGACCCAGGCAGTGGTGGGGGAACGCTGGGAAGATGTTGGGGTTTCCTGTTCCCATTCCCACATTCACCATGCACTGTCACTGTCACAGGAGCCGACTTCTCCCACCACAGTGACGCCCCAGACTCCACCCAGCCCCCACAGCGGTAGCGGCCACCGTGGAGCAGCTGCAGGGGGGACAGGAACAGCTCAGTCCCATTAAGGGGTCCCCCCAGATCCTTCTCCTCGTGGTAAAATTGCACCCCAGTGACCGCGCTGTCCCTCCAGCCCCGGCAGCGCAGCGTCACCACGTCACCCTCCAGCAGCGCCCACGCCGGCACCTGCAGCACCAGACGCTCTGTGGGACAGGAGGGAACTGTCACATCTGGGGAGTCTGAGAGATCCCAAATGCCCTGGGAGGCACCAGGGGTCCCCAACTGCAACAGGGAGGTCTCATGTCACTGGAATGCTCTGGAATGTCCCCATGTGCAGGGGACGGGTTCTCATCACGCCCGGGGGTTGACCAATGGAGCAGAGCCCACCCAGAGCCCTTGGGGACCCCGCGGGTGCCAGGGCACTCATCGTCCCTCATCGTTTAAGATGCGCATGGGAGGGCTCAGCCCGGTGCCGGGTCTGTCACACTGGTAGGTGCCACTCTCGGTGACAACGAATCGGTCGGGTCCCTTCTGCCACCAGCGCTGCCCGTCCTTGTACCAGGTGGTGGCAGCAGCGGTGCCCGAGCCCTGGCAGGTCAGTGTCACCCGGTCCCACAGCACCGGCGGCGTCCAGGTGGGCTGCACGAGGAGCTGGGTGGTCTGGGCGCCTGCGGGTGACAGGGGACACCAGCCTGCCAGGGCCAGCGCGGGATGGGGACAGCGGAGCGGGGACGTGGCATCCCCCTGAGGACTCACCAGTGAGGCCGAGGGTCTGGGCTGGAAGGGAGAAGGGACAGGGCTGGGTGGCTCTGTGGGGCAAGTGGCACCCAGGGGACTGGGTGTGGGGCTGTCCCCAAACTGTCCCCACGGGGACACCGGTTCTTGTGAGAAAGTGCTCAGGAATGGTCCCCAACAGGTCTGGAGATGCTGGGGGACGTGTCTGTGTCACAGCTGTCCATGTGCCACATCCATGTGGCATGGAAGCTCCAGGGATGGGGACATTGCAGCCACCTCGAGCTGAGGCAGGACACGCGGACACTGTGAACACCCTGGAATTGGGGACTCCGTGGACACCCCGTGCTGGCACAGGTCACCCCCAGCAGCGCCACGGCACCTGTCCCCCATGGGCCATCCACACAGTGCTTGTCTCCTTGTCCCTGTCCCTGCATCCCTGTGCCCCTGGCCCTGTCCCCACAGCTGCCCCAGTCCCAGTGTGCCTGTCATGATATCCTTGACCCCAGATCTCAGTCCCCCCATTCCGGTCCTCCTGTTCCTGTCCCCACAGCCACGCCACAACCCCCATCACACCACAGTCCACCCCCATGCTCGGGCTCTGCTGGCCTTGGGCACCTCAGGGCACCCCGCAGCCCCCCTGTGCCCCCTCCCCACCGCTCCCTTCCCCAACAGGGACCATCCCCGGGGAATCAGGCCCGTGCCCAGAGCACTCACCCCACAGGAGCAGCGCCACTTTCCCGGCCATCCTGGTGTCCCCGGCCACAAGGGCTGGCTGTCACACGCTGCCGGGGCCACCTGTCCCCTGGGTGGCGGCTCTTTGGCCAAAGAGGAAGGAAGAGAGGTCAGGTCTGTACCCATGTGCTGGTGGCCCTTGGTGGGGGCAGGGTGGAGGGAGGGGACATAGAGGGACATGGTGGGGACATGAGACTTGGGAGTCCCAGGAATGGGGGCTCCAGGAATGTGGGGAGCTCAGGATGGATTTCCAGAGGAACAGCAGGGCCCAGGGATGGGGATCCTGGGGAATGGGGTCCCCACTGGTGGGGAGACCAGGGATGGGGGTACCAGAGAATATTGGCCTCACAGATTTGGGGTCATGGAATGAAGATCCCAGGGGTGGAGGGTTCTGAGGGACTGGAGAGCCCATGGGATGGGGTCAAAGGTAGGGGCAGGCTGGGCAATGGAGGTTCTAGGAAGTGGGTGGCCTGGGATGGGGATCCCCAGGAGAGGGGACATTAGGGAATGAGGTCCCATGGTTGTGGTTCCCAGAGGAATGGGGGTCCCAGGCATGGGCAGTGGCTGGGTGGTCTTGTGGGTCGCAGCTCCTTCACAGGGTGCCTCAGATTTGGGGTGAGGCAGACAAAAGCAGAGACCCCCGTAGTGTTGGTGGTCTGTGGGGAACACCACGGGGTTCTCACGGTGCTCCGGCTCTGTGCTCCCCACCCTGGCACTTCTTCTTCTCTTTGTTTCTATTTTTTCTTATTTACCTCACTTTTGTGCACTCCCCCTCCCACTTCATGGCTCGGTGATCCTGGGGAGCTCCTGAGCAGGGAACGGGTTGGGGGCACCCTGTGCAGGGGGAATAGGGGGTGCGGGGGGCACAGAGATGGGTTTAGGGGGGCAGTGGGGGATGGGGGTGTCCGGCTGTGCCCCACAACACTTTCACTTTCTCTCTCGGGCAGCAGAAGGAAGAGGCCGTTTGTGCTGAGAGTCAGACGGGGGCGGGTTCTGACCTGGGGGGGCACATCCAGAGGGGTCCTGTCCTGGGGTGTGTCCCTGTTCTGTTCTGGGGGTGACACATCTTTGATGAGGGTATCCTCTTCTGGGGGGTGGCGGTTCCAGAAGTGTCCCTGCAAATTCTGGGGGGTGTGCCTGTCCCAGGGGTGGCACATCCTGGCGACCCCCGTCAATCCAAGTGTGGGGCCAGGCCATGCCACAGCCCCTCTGCGCCGGGATGAGCATTGGCCAGCCCTGCTCTGGCCAGCCTCAGGGGCAGCCACGACCTGAGGGTCCCCCCCGCCCCCTGGGCTTTGACTCTCGCAGCTTTAGAGCTGCTGCAAGGTGAGAATTGTGTGGGGGAAAAGGCGTGGCTGTGGTTTGCTCAGCCCTGCGAGAAGCACAAAAGCCAAGGGGAGCCCAAGCAGTGGCTCTGCGAGCGAGGGCCTTTGATGGTTTGCAGAGCAGGGCTGGCTGCAAAGCGCCCCTGCAGGGGCAGCTGCGAGGGAAGCAGCCCGGAAATGCAGCAATGGATCATTTTGTCCCTCTGCCCAAGGCACTGAGGGAGCCCCAAAACTCAGGCAAATGCCACAAGGATCTGCTCAGCACCCTGAGCGGGACCCTCCTCCTTCCTGCCTTGCCGTGGGCTGACGCTGCCCGGATGCCCCGCACCCACCAAAGCCGCTCTCTCACTGCACTCCGCAGCAAGACGGGGAGAGAAAGATTTTAGCAGAAGCAGGAAATTGGAGAATCCCGTTCCTGAAGCAGGAGAGAGCTGAACAAAGAAACACCATTTCTCCCAGTTTCAGCAAAAAGCTGCATTTTGGGCCCAGCAGAAGTCAGTCGGATCCTCCAGTGTCCCCCAGTGCCCTCAGTGTCCCAGCACGTTCCTGTAGATGTCACTGGGTGCCCTCGGTCACCCGTGGGGTCCCGGCAGCTCCACGTAGGTCACTTGGGTATCCTGGGGCGGAGCGGTGCGGGTGGGCCCTGCAGGAGACCCTGGCTGTGGCACCTGTGTGACACCCCCCGTGGGTGACGTGTCCCTGTGTGTGTCCCACCCCGGACTCACCCTGCGTCTGCTTCATCCTTGTGACGTGGGTGTACAGCACCTCCCCCTCCTCCGGGGGGGCCAGGGGCTCTGGGGGAGCCCTGCAGGGATGGGGGGATGTGTGAGAGGGGATGGGAGGTCTTGGGGACTGGATAAAAGGGGGGTCATGGCTGTAGCCCCCCACTCACCTTTCTTGGTGCTTCCTGGAGGCTGCAAAGGAAAGGGGTGGGGGTGACTGTGGGGTCCCCAAGGCCCTGACCACCCTCAGGAATCCTGAACCCCCACAGGGCTCTCAATTCCCCCCAGGAACCCCCAGCATTCCTGGAGACCCCCAGAACCCCTGAACCACACCAGAGCCCCATGTCCTGATGCCCCCAGAGCCCCAAGGCTGGCAGGGATGGGCACCCTCCAAACTATCCCAGGATTCCTGAAAGAACCCCCAGCATCCCTGCACCACCCTCCAACACCACAACAAATCCTCAAGGTCTTTGAACAAAGGTCACTGGGGACTCAGCACTGCCCAAGTGAGGGGCTGTGGGTGCTGCCCCATCATCCCCACATTCTAGGTGTCCTCCCAGCTCCCCACAGCCTCCGTCGGCCCCATTGTCACCCACCCAGGCGCTGCCACCGGTGCCAGCCCACAATGACACCCACAAGCAGGAGCAGGAAGAGGAGGGACCCGGCAACCCCTGCAGCCACTGCTGGGGACAGAGGGGGACACATCAGGGTCACCTGCCATGCCGGGGATGCTGCAATCCCCCCGGTGACCCCGAGTGAGCCCACCTGTGTCCCAGTGTCCCCGCGGTGTCACCGTCAGTGCCAGCTCGGGGCTGAGCGCCCGGAACACGCGGTGCCCATCCTGTCCCAGCTGGTTGGTGGCCATGCACTGGTAGGTGCCGGAATGTCCCACATGGACGTCGCCGAGCTCCAGGAGGGGACCCCGGGCCACTTCGCTGCCGTTGTGCAGCCAGGTGAAGGTGACAGGGGCTGAGCCCACCTGCACCGAGCAGCGCAGGGTCACGGGGTCACCTGCGCGCAGCGGCTGTGCCAGGGCACCGGGGCTGATGGTGGCACTGGCCACGGGCACTGCAGGGACACAGATGGGGTTGGCACCTGGCCAGGGAAGATGGGGATATCGTGGGTGGGGTCACCCCATTCCTGAGGGTCCTGCTCACCCAGGACAGTGACATTCATGGGGACACTCTTGGCCATGCTGTCCCCGTCGCTGGCCCTGCACTGGTAGTGGCCGCTGTCATTGTCCCCAACGTGGCGCAGCTCCAGGTGGGGGCTGGTGCCCAGCGGTGCCCACGAGTCCCCCCGGTGCCAGGAGAAGGACAGGGGACCTGTCCCCGTGGCCACCACGCAGCTCAGCACCAGGCGGTCCCCCAGTGCCACCTGTCCCCCGGGAGGCTCCGCCGACACAGACACCCCCGAGAGCGGGACCCCTGCGGGAGGGGCAGAAGGGGAATGGAGGACCCGGGAGGGGTGGGAGACACCAGGGACCAATGAAGGACTCAGGGCGGAAGAGGACGATCAGGGAGGGGTGGCGGGATCCCAGTGAGGAAGAAGGGGGCCAAGAAATGAGGGGGAGGCTTGGAAGGGGTGGAGGGATCCCAGGGAGGGATGGGAGGGGAGACCTGGAGCACATTGGAGGGAACCACAGGGAAGGTTTAGGGGAGCCAGGAATGGATGGGACCTGTGGACCATGGAAGGACCTAAGTGAGGGAGAGGTGTACCTAGGGAGGGGTGAGGGGACCTAGTGAGGGATGCAGGGATCAGGGAATGTGAAGGGAGCGTCCAGGGAGGGAGCTGGGAAGGCAGGGAGGAAAGCAGAGTGGGTTGAGCAGGACTGGGGGACCCGTGGCGGCTGTCGGGGCTCCCCGCGCCCATCCCCGCACTCACTGCGCACCGTGACGCGGAGCCGGGCGCTGCTCTTCCGCACGGCCCCCCGCTCAGAGCGCACCTGGCAGCTGTAATTCCCCGAGTGGGAGACCCCCACGGCGGGCAGCAGGAGCTGCGGGGACCCCTGCGGGCCCCCCACCAACCGCCCGTCCCGGTAGAAGAGGTGCAGGAGGGGAGCTCAGGGCTGCAGGGGGCTGGGGGTGCTGAGGCAGCTGAGATTCAGGGGGGACCCCTCGGTAGGCTTGGGGAGACCCTCCAGCACCGGCACCGGGAACAGCTCTGGGAAGGAGATGGGAGGGGGGACAGTGACACCGAGTCCCTGGGAAGTGGTTTGGGGCTGTTGGGATATTGGAGTTCCCGCTGTGCGGTGCTCACCATGCACTGTCACTGTCACAGGCACTGACCGTGACAGCCCGAAGCCCTCCAAGCCCTCGCAGCGGTAGCGGCCGCTGTGGTGCAGCTGCAGGGGAGACAGGGACAACTCTGCGCTCTTGAATGTCCTCCCCAGATCCTTCTCGTCCTGGTAAAATCGCACCCCGGTGACCGATGTATCCTTCCTGGTCTGGCAGCGCAGTGTCATTGTGTCCCCCTCCAGCAGCGCCCGTGCTGGCACCTGCAGCACCAGCCGGTCTGTGGGACAGGAGGGTCCCATGGCACTGAGGGGCTCGAGACAGGTTCAAGGTGGGTCCCCATGACAACGGGGACCTCTGGGGGAAGTCTCCATTGACGGGAGGATCCCAGGGACACCAGGGGTAACCCCATGGCACTGTTGTCGCCATGTGGGTCCCATTACATTGGGATGAAACGGGGTGCACAGGCATGTCCCTGTATGCAGAGCACAGGCTTTCGACACCCGAGGGGGTGAGGCCACCCACGGAATGGAGCCCACCCAGACCCACTGGGGACCACCTTGATCATTTAACATCCCCCCCTCACCATTGGAGATGCTCACGGGGCGGCTCATCCCCATGCCAGGTCTCTCACACTGGTAGGTGCCACTCTCGGTGACAACGAATCGGTCGGGTCCCTGCAGCCGCCAGCGCTGCCCGTCCTTGTACCAGGTGGTGGCAGCGGCGGTGCCCGAGCCCTGGCAGGTCAGTGTCACCTGGTCCCACAGCACCGGCGGCGTCCAGGGGGGCTGCACGAGGAGCTGGGTGGTCTGGGCGCCTGCGGGTGACAGGGGACACCAGCCTGCCAAGGCCAGCGCGGGATGGGGACAGCGGGGCGGGGACGTGGCATCCCCCCGAGGACTCACCAGCGAGGCCGAAGGTCTGGGCTGGAAGGGAGAAGGGACAGGGCTGGGTGGGGGTGGCACCGCGGGGACAGCGGCACCCGGGGCACGGAGTGTGGGGCTGTCCCCAAACTGTCCCCACGGGGTCACCGGTTTAGCACAGAGATCTTGAGGACAGGGACACCTCTGTCACCCTGGGCTGAGGCAGGACATGGGGACACTGTGGACACCCCATGCTTGGACAAGTCACCTCCACCCACCCCACAGCACCTCCACCCACGGCCACATCCCCACGGCCCTCTGCCCATGATCCCATCCCAATGGCACCTGGCCCCGTGGCCCATCCTGATGGTGCTTGGCCCTTGTCCCTGTCCCTGCATCCCTGTCCCCCTGGCCCTGTCCCCACAGCTGCCCCAGCCCCAAGGTTCCTTTGTATACATCCCAGTCCCTCCACTCCTGTCCCCCTGTTCCTGTCCCCCCCCATTCCTGTCCCCCACAGCCACCCCATGACTCCGGTCACATTTAAGGGGTCCATGCCCATGCTCAGGCTCTTCTGGCCTTGGAGACCTCAGGGCACCCCGCAGCCCCCCTGTGCCCCCTCCCCACCGCTCTCTGCCTCACCAGGGCCCATCCCCGGGGCGTCAGGCCCGTGCCCGGGGCACTCACCCCACAGGAGCAGCGTCACCTTCCCGGCCATCCCGGTGTCCCCGGCCACCCGGGCTGGCTGTCACACGCTGCCGGGGCCACCTGTCCCCTTGGTGGCGGGCAGGAAGCGAGGTCACATCTCATCCCCACGTGTTGGTGGCCCTTGATGGGGGCAGGGTGGGGGCAGGGCAGGGGCAGGGTGGAGACACAGCAGGGGACAGGCTGGGGACATGGTGGGACATGTTGTTCCTAGGAGTGGGGGATTGAGGGGATGTGGGGATCTCAGGATGGGTGTCCCAGGGGAATGGGGAGAGAGGGGAAGTGACAGGGAGTGGCTGTCTGGGGAATGGGGGTCCCCATGTGTCGGGGGGTCCCCGGGATAGGGGTCCTGAGAGAATGGGGGGAAAAGGGATTGGGGGGAATGGGATGGAGATGCTGGGCGACAGGAGACCCAGGATGGGGCACTGAGAAAAGGGGGACACAGGGAATGGGGCTCCCAGAGTCGGGTTCCCAGGGGAATGGGTGTCCCAGGGATGGGCAGTGGCTGGGGGGGCTCGTGGGTCGCAGCTCCTTCACCGGGTGCCTCAGATTTTGGGGTGACTCAGGGCCCAGCACGGCCCCCCCTGGGCACTCATTACCTGGAGCGGCATCACAGGGAGGTCCTGGGTAGCTCCGGTTCTGTGTCCCCCCCACCCTTTGGCTTTTTCCTCTTTATTTCTGTTTTGTCCTTGATTTCCCCACGTTTGTGCCACGCTGCCTCACCCCCCAGTGTGTGGCTCAGTGATCCTGGGGAGCTCCTGAGCAGGGAACGGGTTGGGGGCACCCTGTGCAGGGGGAAAAGGGGGTGCGGGGGTGCAGAGAGGGGTGGGGGGGGCAGTGGGGGATGGGGGTGTCCGGCCGTGCCCCCCAACACTTTCACTTTCTCTCTCCGGCAGCAGAAGGAAGAGGCCGTTTGTGCTGAGAGTCAGACGGGGGTGGGTTCTGACCTGGGGGGGCACATCCAGAGGGGTCCTGTCCTGGGGGGTCCCTGTGCTGGGGGTGACACATCCTGGGGGGATCCTGTCCCAGGGCTGCCCCTTCCCGGCCAGGGGGGTCCTGTCCTGGGGATGGTGGTGCTGGGGGGGTCTCTGGACCCATTCCTGGTGGGGAGGGGGGTCCCTCACCCAGTGGTGTCACACCTGGGGACCCCTGTCCTGGAAGGGCCCTGCTGGCTCCCACTGTCCCTGCTTGGGCACTGTGACCTCTGCAGGGCACAAATTTGGGGATGCCCTGTCCCTTCTATGTCCCTTCCCCTTGACGCTCCCCTCCACTCTGGGAGCCCCCAATCCCCCTTTGGGATCCCCCAAGGTGCAGCCCCTCTTCCCCATCCTGCAGCCCCCTGTGACCCTTCTGTGAGTGAGAAGCCCCACGGGGTGCCAGTGGGGGTGACAGGGGCTGGGTGTCAGTCGGGGAGGGCACAGACCCCGCCACAACCTCCCACAGCCACCCCAAGCCCCCAGCCCTGGCAGGGTCTCAGCGCTGGCAACCAGGAAATGGATGAGACCCTGCAGATGAAACGCTCGGGACACTCCTGGCTGTGCCCCGCTCTGCCCACAACACCCGAGCACCAACCTGCCCCCTCTGCCTCAACACCCGCATGGAAAAATGGAGCTTTTTTCCGTTCTGGAAATGGCTGATTTGGCCAAAAATTGATACCACACCACTGAGACACCGCAAATCAGGAGGGGCTGAAGCTGTTGTGGGGCTGCCCCGCCTCTCCTGCTCCCACTGCCCCCCCACGTGGTTTCCGTCCTGGGGGGTTGGGACACTTTGGGTCTGTTGGTTTTGGGAGAAAACCTATTCCAGACTTCTCCATTCTCGCTCATCCCCTGCAGGATCTGAGCTGGCAAGAGCAGCTTGGGAATGGAGCCCCAGGCAGGAAGCAGCTCCCAAACTCCTCCGTGCAGCCAGTGGCCATCCAAGGGTGGGGCCAGGCCATGCCAGAGCCCCACTGCGCAGGGATGGGCATTGGCCAGCCCTGCTCTGGCCAGCCCCAGGGGCAGCCAGGACCTGAGGGTCCCCCCCGCCCCCTGGGCTTTGACTCTGGCAGCTTTAGAGCTGCTGCAAGGTGAGAATTGTGTGGGGGAAAAGGCGTGGCTGTGGTTTGCTCAGGCCTGCAAGAAGCACAAAAGCCAAGGGGAGCCCAAGCAGTGGCTCTGCGAGGGCCTTTGATGGTTTGCAGAGCAGGGCTGGCTGGAAAGTGCCCCTGCAGGGGCAGCTGCGAGGGAAGCAGCCCGGAAATGCAGCAATGGATCATTTTGTCCCTCTGCCCAAGGCACTGAGGGAGCCCCAAAACTCAGGCAAATCCCACAAGGATCTGCTCAGCACCCTCAGCGGGACCCTCCTCCTTCCCGAGCTGAGCAGGCAGAGCTGAACAAACCAACCCCATTTCTCCCGCTTTAATCCAAACGCTGCCTTTTGGGTCCAAGAAGAGGGAAAAGGGTCCTGTGCCCAACCCCCGGCACTGGGAGGGGGAATGGGGAGGCCCTGGGGTGCTGTGAAGGGCAATGAGGGACCCCTGGGGGGACTCGATGCCTCCCAGTGATCCCCAATTTCCCCCCAAGGTCACATCACACTCTCGTAGGTGGCACCGGGGTCCTGCTGTCCCTCGTAGGGTCCCGGCAGCTGCGCGTTGGTCACTTGTGGATGCCGAGGGGGGGCAGGGCCGGGGGACACCCGTGGGGGCGCTGACAGAGACAGCGGTTGTGGGGACCCGGGAGGGGGTGACACCCGTGGGGGACGTGTCCCTGTCCCCAGCCCCGTACTCACCCCCGCCCGCTCGCTGCCCACGCCGTGGGGCTCCAGCAGCTCCCCCTCCTCCGGGGGGGCCCTGCGGGGATAAGGGGGGGCCTGAGGGTGTGTCTGGGGAAGGGGGAAAGGGGAGTCACGGCCGGAGCCCCCCCACTCACCTGTCCTGGGGCTTCCTGGCAGCTGCAAGGAAAAGGGGAGGGGGAGACCGTGGGGACCCCGAGACCCCTGAACCTTCCTGGGACCTCGGCAGCTCCGACCACCCACAGGACCCCCAAATCCCCACTGGAGCCCTGATTCCCACCACACCCCTGATTCCCCCCTGGACACTCCAAGCACCCCTGAACCCCCAGAACTTCTGCACCACCGCAGTGCCCCTGAGCCCCCTGTGCCCCCGACCCTCTGAGCCCACACAACTCCAAGCCTAACAGGGAGGGGCACCCCCAAACTCCCCAGGGTCCCACAATATTCCCTCATCATCCCTGCACGTCCCTCCAGGAACTCCCCAAATCCTCCAGGAGCTCACACTTCCAGCCCAATGTTCCTCAAAGCCCACCCAGGGCTGCCCCTGGAGCCCAACCAAGACCCTCCAGAATCCTCCTAAAACCCCCAGGACCCCCAGCCGAGGTCACTGTGGGCTCCGTTTCCCCCAGCTCAGGGGCTTTGGCTGCTGCCCCATCGCCCCCCCACTCTGGGGGCTTCCCCTCACTCCAGCACCCCCGTTGGCCCCATTGTCACCCACCCAGGCGCTGCCACCAGTGACAGCCCCCGATGACACCCAGGAGCAGGGCCAAGAACAGGAGGCTCCTGCCGATGTTCACAGCCACTGCTGGGGACAGAGAGGGACACATCAGGGTCAGCTGCCATGCCGGGGCTTCTGCACCCTCCAGTGACCCCGAGTGAGCCCACCTGTGTCCCAGTGTCCCCGCGGTGTCACCGTCAGTGCCAGCTCGGGGCTGAGCGCCCGGAACACGCGGTGCCCGTCCTGTCTCAGCTGGTTGGTGGCCACGCACTGGTAGGTGCCGGAATGTCCCACATGGACGTTGCCGAGCTCCAGGAGGGGACCCCGGGCCACGTCGCGGCCATTGCACAGCCAGGTGAAGGTGACAGGGGCTGAGCCCACCTCCACCGAGCAGCGCAGGGTCACGGGGTCACCCTGAGATTGCTGTGAAGGGGCTGTGTGGGTACTGAGGTGTGGGGTGTCGGGGTGTCAGGGTGGCAGCATTGGGGTGCTCACTGTGCACTGTCACTGTCACCGGCGCCGACTCTTTCCACCCCCGTGACACCTCGGAGTCCACTGAGCCCCTGCAGCAGTAGCGGCCGCTGTGGTGCAGCCGCAGAGGGGACAGGGACAGCTCGGTCCCATCGCGGAACAGCTGCAGTTGTTTCTCCTCACGGTAGAAGGACACCCAGGTCGCCGGATTGTTCTGCCAGCTCCGGCAGCGCAGTGTCACCGTGTCCCCCTCCAGCAGCGCCCGCGCCGGCACCTGCAGCACCAGCCAGGCTGGGGGATAGGGGGGATATGGTCACACCGAGGGGTTCCATGGGGTCCCGATAGCACCGGGACTCCCGATTGGGTCACAGCCAACACACCAGGGGTCTCCGATTCCAACACGGGGGTCCGTTAACACTGGGATGCTCTGGGATGTCCCCGTGTGCAGGGGACGGGCTCTCGTCACACGAAGGTGGGTGACCCATGGAGCGGAGCCCACCCAGAGCCCTCGGGGACCCCGCGGGTGCCAGGCTGGGGACACCCAACCCCCCTCACCATTGAAGACGCTCACTGGGGGGCTCAGCCCGGTGCCGGGTCTGTCACACTGGTAGGTGCCACTCTCGGTGACACGTAATCGGTCGGGTCCCTGCAGCCGCCAGCGCTGCCCGTCCTTGTACCAGGTGGTGGCAGCGGCGGTGCCCGAGCCCTGGCAGGTCAGTGTCACCCGGTCCCACAGCACCGGCGGTGTCCAGGGGGGCTCCACGAGGAGCTGGGTGGTCTGGGCGCCTGTGGGTGACAGGGGACACCAGCCTGCCAGGGCCAGTGTTGGATGGGGACAGCGGGGCGGGGATGTGGCATCCCCCCGAGGACTCACCAGCGAGGCTGAGGGTCTGGGCTGGAAGGGAGAAGGGAGAGGGCTGGGTGGGGGTGGCACCGCGGGGACAGCGGCACCCGGGGCGCGGAGTGTGGGACTGTCCCTGAAGTGTCCCTGTACAGACACGGGTCTGGCACTCACCTCTTGGGGATTGGGACACCGTGGCTGCCCCAGGCTAAGGCAGGACATGGGGACACTGTGGACACCCCAGGCAGGAGGAGACCTTGGACACCCCGTGCTGGCCCAGGTCACCCCCACCAGCCCCACAGCACCTGTCCCCCATGGCCCATCCCCATGGTGCTTATCCCCTTGTCCCTGTCCCTGCATCCCTGTGCCCCGGGCCCTGTCCCCACAGCTCTCCCAGCTCCATGATGCCTCCCCACACCCCTGTTCACCCATTATTGTCCCCACTCTCACGTCCACATGACCCCGGTCACCTCATGGACCAGCTCTGCTGGCCTTGGGGACCTCAGGGCACACCGCAGACCCCCTCTGCCCCCTCCCCACCGCTCTCTGCCTCACCAGGGCCCATCCCCAGGGCATCAGGCCCGTGCCCGGGGCACTCACCCCACAGGAGCAGCGCCACCTTCCCGGCCATCCCGCTGTCCCCGGCCACCCAGGCTGGCTGTCACACACTGCCAGGGCCACCTGTCCCCTGGGTGGAGGCTCTTTGGCCAAAGAGGAAGAAAGCGAGGTCAGGTCTCGTCCTTATGTTGGGGGCAGGGTGGGGACAGGCTGGGGGCAGGGTGGGGACATTGTGGAACATGGCGAGGACATGGTGGGGACATGGTGGGGATGTGGTGTTGCCAGAATTTGGAGGCTGAGGAGGCGTAGGGAGCCAAGGATGGGTGTCCAGGGCAATGCGGGTGCCATGGGAGCAGGGACTCAGGGATGAGAGTCCCAGGGGAACGTGGGCTCCAGGGATTTGGGATCATGGGATGGGGATCCTTATGGGATAGGGGGGCTGGGGGAAAGGGGCCCCCATGGGAATGGGGATCCTGCGGGAATCAAAGTCTCAGGGAAGGGGGGTCTCAGGGGCTGGAGTTACCAGGATGGGGGTCCTTGGGAATGGAGATGCTGGGGAATGGCTGTCCCGGGCTGGGCGTCCCAGGGAGGGGGGACATAAGGAATGGGGGTCCCATGATCGGGGTTCACAGAGGAATGGGGGTCCCAGATTTTGGGAGCCCAGAGCTTGGACACCCCAGATTTTGGGGTCCCTGGTCCCTGAGGTCCCAGATTTTGGGGTCCCTGAGGTCCCCGAGGTCCCAGATTTTGGGAGCCCAGAGCTTGGACTTCCCAGATTTTGGGGTCCCTATCCTGGGGTCCCAGATTTTGGGGTCCCTTTCCTGGGGTCCCAGATTTTGGGAGCCCAGAGCTTGGACGCCCCAGATTTTGGGGTCCCTGGTTCCTGAGGTCCCAGATTTTGGGAGCCCAGAGCTTGAACACCCCAGATTTTGGGGTCCCTGGTCCCTGAGGTCCCAGATTTTGGGGTCCCTGTCCCTGAGGTCCCAGATTTTGGAGCACCCCGGGGAGGGGGGCTGGGCTGGGATTAGGGCGGGGAGGGCTTGGTCAGGGGCAAAACAGACTCGATTTGGGGGGAATTCATTGAATTTATTGTGCATCAAACTGAAGAATGAGAAGGAAAACCAACCCTAAAACTCCCTCTCCGCATCCCGGGGCTCCTCCAGGGCTGCGGGAGGGGGGATGGGGGCTCTGCTCCCCGGGGACCCCCTCGTGTCCCCCCCGCCTGTCCCCAGCAGCCCCCGCCAGGTCCCAGTGGCCACTTTGGGGCGCTCTGGGGTGGTTTCCAGGCGGATTCTCCCCGATTTGTGGGGCTCAGAGGGACGAAGGGGCGGTGGCCACGGATGGGGGACAGGGCCAGCTGCTGGCAGCTCCCGGTGGCCACGGGCGGGAGGACAGGGCCAGCTGCTGGCCGCTCCCGGTGGCCACGGGCAGGGTGGGCACCCACGGTGCGACGTGACACACGTGTGTGGGTGCCCCCAGTGCCCCCAGTGCCCCCCAGTGTCACGGCACATTCTCGTAGATGCCACCGCGCTCCCGCAGTCGCCAATGGGGTCCCCGCAGCTCGGTGTTGGTCACTTGGGGGCTCCGGGGGGGGGCGGGCTGGGGGTCCCCTGAGAGAGAGAGAGAGCGGTTGGGGGGAGCCGGGTGGGGGGTGACAGCAGCGGGTGACGGGTCCGGGTCCCTGTGCCCCCCGTGCTGCCCGTGCCCCCCGTGCCCCCCTCCCCACTCACCCTTCAGCCGCTCGCTGCGCGCGATGTTGGCGTAAAGTGCCTCGGCCCGGGGGGCCCTGCGGGGACCAGGGGGGGCTGCTGGAGTGGGGGTTCTGGAGCTTGTGGGGTAAAAGGGGGGCCAGGACTGGAGCCCCCCACTCACCTTTCCTCGTGCTTCCTGGAGGCTGTGAAGGAAAAAGGAGGGGGGGGTTGTGGGGTGCCCAGGGCTACTGAAAGCCCGTGGGAGCCCCAGCCTCCCTCCCCCCTTCCCCCCCCGGAACTCCTGAGCCCCCAGCGGACCCTCAGTTCCTCCCAGGACCCCTGAGCCTCCCCTATGCCCCCCAGAAGCCTGGAATCACCCTGGTGTTCTGGAACCCCTGAGCCCCCAGAGCCCCAAGGCCGAGACGGAGGGGGAGCCCCCAAACTGCCCCGAAACCCCTGAAAGTACCCCCAACATCTCAACGCCACCCAAAGCCCCCAGGACACTGAGCTGGGGTCAGAGGGGGCTCACCCACCCCCAAGTCAGGGGCTGTGGGTGTCACCCCATCACCTCCCGTCTCTGGGGAGCTTCCCCCAACTCCCTGGGACCCCCAACCCCCCCATTGTCACCCACCCAGGCGGTGCTACCGGTGCCAACCCACAATGACACCCATGAGCAGGACCAGGAACAGGAGGGTACCACCGACCCCTGCGGCCACTGCTGGGGACAGAGAGGGGGTCACACCGAGGTCACCCAGAATCCTGGGGGTTCTGCACCCCGTGGTAACCCCGAGTGACCCCACCTGTGTCCCAGTGTGCCCGCGGTGTCACCGTCAGTGCCAGCTCGGGGCTGAGCGCCCGGAACACGCGGTGCCCATCCTGTCCCAGCTGGTTGATGGCCACGCACTGGTAGGTGCCAGAATGTCCCACATGGACGTCGCCGAGCTCCAGGAGGGGACCCCGGGCCACCTCGCTGCTGTTGCGCAGCCAGGTGAAGGTGACAGGGGCTGAGCCCACCTGCACCGAGCAGCGCAGGGTCACAGGGTCACCTGCGCGCACCGGGTGTGCCAGGGCACCGGGGCTGATGGTGGCATTGGCCACAGGCACTGCAGGGACACAGACGGGACTGGCACTTGGCCAGGGGCGATGGGGATATCGTGGGTGGGGTCTCCCCATTCCTGAGGGTCCTACTCACCCAGGATGGTGACATTCAGGGGGACACTCTCAGCCACACTGTCCCCGTCGCTGGCCCTGCACTGGTAGTGGCCGCTGTCATTGTCCCCAACGTGGCGCAGCTCCAGGCTGGGGCCGGTGCGCAGAAGTGCCCACGAGTCCCCCCGGTGCCAGGAGAAGGACAGGGGACCTGTCCCCGTGGCCACCACGCAGCTCAGCACCAGGCGGTCCCCCAGTGCCACCTGTGCCCCGGGGGGCTGCGCCGACACGGACACCCCCGAGAGAGGGACCCCTGCGGGGGACAAGATGCGTGGGGTGGGGGACACGAGAGGGGAAGGAGGGCGGGGTCGGAGAGGGTGGAGGGGACTCAAGTGGGAGAGAAAGGGACCCAGGGAGTGAGACGAAATTCTCCATCATGGTGTGGAGGAGCATGGCAGAGGAGGGGTTGGGAAAGGGGCCAAGAGAATCCAGAGCCTCCTGAAGGCCACTTTGGCCATCAAAGCAAGGAAGGTCCAGGGCCCTGCCAGGTTCCTGCTGGTGGAGGAAACGTGCCAGGGGAAGCGTTTGGGGTTTGTTCCTTGTCGGGGGCTTTCCGTGGGCATCGTTCCTTTTGTGACCCTTTGGATTCGGAATCTTGTTGCTGTTGCTGTTGGTTTCCTTCTCTCAGTGCAGTTTGCAGGAAATTGTTCTTCTCTCAGCCCTTTGGGATCTTTGCCTTTTGTGCCTCCACTGGGAGGGCGAGGGAGCAGCAGCCCCTGCTTTTCAGTGGCAGCCCAAAACTGGAGAATCCCATTCCTAAAGCCCGGCAGAGCTGAACAAACAAACACCAATTCTGCCAGTTTAACCAAAAAGCTGCATTTTGGTGTCAGTGACAGGGAAAGGGGTCCTGTGCCCCCTGGCACTGGGAGGAGAGGTGGGGAGCAATGGGTGTACTGGGAGTACTGGGAGGGGGAATGCAGAGGCACTGGGAATACAGCGGGACTGGGAGATAGAATGGGGAACATCTGGATGTACTGGGAGCAATAGAGAAGTACTGGGAACAAGATCAAGCAGCTCTTGGGGGTTGTGGGGGCAGTGGGAGGGAGAATGGGAGGTACTGGGGACACTGGGAAGGGGAGCAGAGAGCCTCACATGGTACTGGGAGTACTGCGGGGAGCGGAATGTGGAAGTCGCTGTGGTACTGGGAGTACTGGGATGGGGAGTGGGGAACCACTGGGGCTACTGGAAGTGGGAGAGAGGAACCCCTGCTGGTACTGGAAGGAGGAATGAGAAGCACTGGCCACCCTATGCAGCTCCCCTCCCCCAGCTTGTGACCACCTTCCCAGACAAGTTGGGAAACCACTGAAGCTGAGGGGGAATGGGGGATCCAGTGCCCCCAATGCCCCTTTAGTGGCCCCAGAATCACATCTTGGTGTCCCTGATGTCACTGGGTTCCCACAGCCGTGTGTGGGCTCCTGGAAGCTCTGCACAGGTCACCTGGAGGTCCTGGGGTGGGGTGGTGCAGGGGGATCCTGTGAGAGATACTGGTTGTGGGTACCTGGGTGGGGGGGTGACACCCATGGGTGACGTGTCCCCATCCCTCCCCTGTACTCACCCCCTGCCCGCCCAGTGCCTACAATGTGGGTGTACAGCACCTCCCCCTCTTGCCGGGGGCCTGAAGACTCCGGGGGGGCCTTGCAGGACAAAAGGGGGTGTGAAGGGTATCTGCAGAGGAGGGAAAAGGCGGTCCATGGCCACAGCCCCCCACTCACCTGTCCTGGGGCTTCCTGGCTGCTGCAAGGAAAGGTGGGGGGATGACTGTGGGGTCCCCAGAGCTCCTGAACCCTCCTTGGACCCTGGGTCATCCAACCCCCCCTAGGACTCCTGACTCCCTCCAGGACCTCCAAACACCCCCAAAGCCCCCAGAACCCTGAACCACCCCAGTACCGCTGACTTCCCTGTGACCTCTGAGCTCCCAGAAGCCCAAGCCCGGCAGGGAGATCCACCCCCCCCAAACTCCCGCAGAATCCCTGAAGAGCCCTCAACATCCCTGTAAAACCCTCCAAGACCACCTCAAAGACCCCAGCAGCTCCCAGTGCCACCCCAATATTCCTCAAGGTCCCCCGGGGAATGATCCAGGAGTCCCTGAAGACCCCTCCAAACATCCCAGCAGTCAGAGCCAAGGTCACTGGGGCTCAGTCCCCACCATGTCAGGGGCTGTGGGTGCCACCCCATGGCCCCCCAGTCTTGGGGCCTCTCTCCAAACCAAGGAGCCCCATCCACCCCCATTGTCACCCACCCTTGTGTTGCCACCACTGACAGCTCATGGTGACTCCCAGCAGCAGGAGCAGGAACAACAGGGACCCAGCAACCCCTGCAGCCACTGCTGGGGAATGAGGCGTTCTGTGCGTGCTTCCACCTGGAGACAGAAGGTCCTCATCACCCAGGACTGTGACCCACGGTGGCAGCGGCTGTCACGCAGAGTGGGTTGGGATGGGGATGTGATGGATGGGATGGGTGAGATGGGGGCTGCTGTGACTGGTGGGCCCCCCATCCCTGCACTCATTGCGCACCGTGACGCGGAGCCGGGCGCTGCTCTCCCGCACGGCCCCTGCTGGGACCGCACCTGGCAGCTGTAATTCCCCAAGTGGGAGACCCCCACGGCGGGCAGCAGGAGCTGCGGGGACCCCTGCGGGCCCCCCACCAACCGCCCGTCGCGGTAGAAGAGGTGCAGGAGGGGGGCTCGGGGCCGCAGGGGGCTGGGGGTGCTGAGGCAGCTGAGATTCAGGGGGGACCCCTTGGTGGGCTTGGGTGGACCCTCCAGCACCGGCACCGGGAAGAGATCTGGGAAGGAGACGGGGGGGGCCCGATCACCCCGAGCCAGCAGGGGAGGGGGTGCTGAGGTGTGGGGGATTGTGGGGAGCTCACTGTGCACTGTCAGCAGGGGGACGCAGTGATGCGCAAGCTGCTGGGGATGAGAGTGGGGGAATCACAGTATTTGGGGTGGCGGCCGTGGGGGTGCTCACCGTGCACTGTCACAGTCACTGGCACTGACTCCAGCCGGTTGGTTCCCATCTGGCAATTGCAGCGGTAGCGGCCACTGTGGTACAGCTGCAGGGGAGACAGGGACAACTCTGTCCCATTGAGGGGCCCCCCCAGATCCTTCTCCTTGTACTAAAATCGCACCCCGGTGACTGACTTGTTCTGCCAGCCCCGGCAGCGCAGTGTCACCGTGTCCCCCTCCAGCAGCGCCCGCGCCGGCACCTGCAGCACCAACCAGGCTGGGGTACAGGAGGGTCCCATCGCGCTGAGGGGATTGAGACAGGTCCCAGGTGGGTCCCCACGGCACCGGGGACCTCTGGGGGGAGTCTCCATTGCCGGGAGGATCCCAGGGACACCAGGGGTAACCCCATGGCACAGTTGTTGCCATGAGGGTACTATTAAACTGGGATGCACTGGGATGCACTGGCATGGCCAGGTATGCAGGGGACAGGCTCTCGCCACATGAGAGGTATGAAGACATCCACGGAGTGGAGCCCACCCTGAACATTTCTGATCCCCCCTCACCATTGGAGACGATCACGGGGGGGCTCAGCCCGGTGTCAGGTCTGTGACACTGGTAGGTGCCACTCTCGGTGACAACGAATCGGTCGGGTCCCTGCAGCCACCCGCGCTGCCCGTCCTTGTACCAGGTGGTGGCACCGGCAGTGCCCAAGCCCTGGCAGGTCAGTGTCACCCGGTCCCACAGCACCGGCGGCGTCCAGGGCGGCTCCACGAGGAGCTGGGTGGTCTGGGCGCCTGCGGGTGACAGGGGACACCAGCCTGCCAGGGCCAGTGTTGGATGGGGACAGCGGGGCGGGGACGTGGCATCCCCCCGAGGACTCACCAGCGAGGCCGAGGGTCTGGGCTGGAAGGGAGAAGGGACAGGGCTGGGTGGGGGTGGCACCACGGGGACAGCGGCACCCGGGGCACGGAGTGTGGGGCTGTCCCCAAACTGTCCCCACGGGGTCACCGGTTTAGCACGGAGGTCTTGAGGACAGGGACACCTCTGTCACCCTGGGCTGAGGCAGGACATGGGGACACTGTGGACACCCCATGCTTGGACAAGTCACCTCCACCCACCCCACAGCACCTGTCCCCACTGGCACATCTCCATGGCCCTCTGCCCATGATCCCATCCCAATGGCACCTGGCCCCGTGGCCCATCCTGATGGTGCTTGTCCCTTGTCCCTGTCCCTGCATCCCTGTCCCCCTGGCCCTGTCCCCACAGCTGCCCCAGCCCCAATGTTCCTTTTGCTACATCCCACTCCCTCCATTCCTGTGCCCCCCTGTTCCTGTCCCCACAGCCACCCCACGAGTCAGGTCACATTTAATGGGTGCATGCCCATGCTCGGGCTCTGCTGACCTTGGGGACCTCAGGGCACCCCAAAGCCCCGCTATGCCCCCTCCCCACCATTCTCTGCCTCACCAGGGCCCATCTCTGGGGCGTCAGGCCCGTGCCCAGGGCACTCACCCCACAGGAGCAGCGCCACCTTCCCGGCCATCCCGGTGTCCCCGGTCACCCGGGCTGGCTGTCACACGCTGCCGGGGCCACCTGTCCCCTGGGTGGAGGCTCTTTGGCCAAAGAGGAAGGAAGAGAGGTCAGGTCTGTACCCATGTGCTGGTGGCCCTTGGTGGGGGCAGGGTGGAGAGATGCTGGGGACATAGCGGGACATGGTGAGACATGGTGGGGACATGAGAGTTGGGAGTCCCAGGAATGTGGGGAGCTCAGGATAGATTTCCAGAGGAACAGGGGGGCCCAGGGATGGGGATCCCAGTGAATATGGGCCCCACAGATTTGGGGTCATGGAATGAAGATCCCAGGGGTGGAGGTTCCTGAGGGACTGGAGAGCCCATGGGATGGGGTCAAGGGGAGGGGGCTGCTGGGCAATGGAGGTTCTGGGAAATGGGCATCCTGGGATGGGGATCCCCAGGAGAGGGGACTTAGGGAATGAGATCCCATGGTTGTGGTTCCCAGAGGAATGGGGATCCCAGGCATGGGCAGTGGCTGGGTGGTCTTGTGGGTCACAGCTCCTTCACAGGGTGCCTCAGATTTGGGGTGAGGCAGACAAAAGCAGAGACCCCCGTAGTGTTGGTGGTCTGTGGGGAACACCACGGGGTTCTCACGGTGCTCCGGCTCTGTGCTCCCCACCCTGGCACTTCTTCTTCTCTTTGTTTCTATTTTTTCTTATTTACCTCACTTTTGTGCACTCCCCCTCCCACTTCATGGCTCGGTGATCCTGGGGAGCTTCAGAGCAGGGAAGGGGTTGGGGAGACCCTGTGCAGGCAAAATAGGGTGTGCAGGGGCGCAGAGAGGGGTGGGGGGGCAGTGAGGGATGGGGGAGTCCAGCTGTGCCCCCAAACACTTTCACTTTCTCTCTCCGGCAGCAGAAGGAAGAGGCCGTTTGTGCTGAGAGTCAGATGGGGGGCAGGTTCTGACCTGGGGGGGCACTGGGGCAGGAATCCCCAGGACATGGCACCCCCAGAATGAGGACCCACCTGGGACAAGACCCAGGTGTCACCACAGCAGAGAAGCCCTTTTCCTCCAGGACAGGACCCCTCTGGATGTGCCCCCCCAGGTCAGAACCCACCCCCCCTCTGACTCTCAGCACAAATGGCCTCTTCCTTCTGCTGCCCGAGAGAGAAAGTGAAAGTGTTGGGGGCACAGCCGGAAACCCCCATCCCCCACTGCCCCCCCCACCCCTCTCTGCGCCCCCGCACCCCCTATTTCCCCTGCACAGGGTGCCCCCAACCCGTTCCCTGCTCAGGAGCTCCCCAGGATCACTGAGCCGCACACTGGGGGGTGAGGCAGCGTGGCACAAATGTGAGGAAATGAAGGACAAAAGAGAAATAAAGAGGAACAAGTGCCAAAGGGTGGGGGGGACACAGAACCGGAGCTACCCAGGACCCCCTGTGATGCTGCCCCAGGTAATGAGCGCACCGGGGGGGCTGTGCTGGGCCCTGAGTCACCCCAAAATCTGAGGCACCCGGTGAAGGAGCTGCGACCCACGAGCCCCCCCAGCCACTGCCCATCCCTGGGACCCCCATTCCCCTGGGAACCCGACCGTGGGAGCCTCATTCCCTGTGTCCCCCTTTTCTAGGAGCCCCATCCTGGGTCTCCTGTCGCCCAGCATCTCCATCCCCTTTTCCCCAACCCCTTCGACCCCATTCCCTCAAGAACCCCATCCTGGGCACCCCCTAACACATGGGGACCCCATTCCCCAGACAGACACTCCCTGTCACTTCCCCTCTCTCCCCATTCCCCTGGGACACCCATCCTGAGATCCCTACATGCCCAGAGCCCCCCACTCCTGGGAACACCATGTCCCACCATGTCCCCAGCCTGTCCCCTGCTGTGTCTACACCCTACCCCCACCCTGCAACACCCTGCCCCCATCAAGGGCCACCAGCACGTGGGGGCGAGACGTGACCTCGCTTCCTGCCCGCCACCCAGGGGACAGGTGGCCGCAGCAGCGTGTGACAGCCAGCCCGGGTGGCCGGGGACACCGGGATGGCCGGGAAGGTGACGCTGCTCCTGTGGGGTGAGTGCCCTGGGCACGGGCCTAAGGCCCCGGGAATGGGCCCTGGTGAGGCAGAGAGTGGTGGGGAGGGGGCGCAGGGGGCACAGCGGTGTGCCCTGAGGTCCCCAAGGCCAGCAGAGCCCGAGCATGGGCATGGACCCCTTAAATGTGACCAGAGTCATGGGGTGGCTGTGGGGGACAGGAATGGGGACCGGAACAGGGGGGGAGGAATGGAGGGAGTGGGATGTAGCAAAAGGAACGTTGGGGCTGGGGCAGCTGTGGGGACAGGGCCAGGGGGACAGGGATGCAAGCACAGGGACAAGGGCCAAGCACCATCAGGATGGGCCATGGGGCCAGGTGCCATTGGGATGGGATCATGGGCAGAGGGGCCAGTGGGGACAGGTGCTGTGGGGTGGGTGGAGGTGACTTGTCCAAGCATGGGGTGTCCACAGTGTCCCCATGTCCTGCCTCAGCCCAGGGTGACAGAGGTGTCCCTGTCCTCAAGACCTCCGTGCTATACCGGTGACCCCGTGGGGAGAATTTGGGGACAGCCCCACACTCTGTGTCCCAGGTGCCGCTGTCCCTGCGGTGCCACCCCCACCCAGCCCTGTCCCTTCTCCCTTCCAGCCCAGACCCTTGGCCTCGCTGGTGAGTCCTCGGGGGGATGCCACATCCCCGCTCCGCTGTCCCCATCCCGCGCTGGCCCTGGCAGGCTGGTGTCCCCTGTCACCCGCAGGTGCCCAGACCACCCAGCTCCTCGTGCAGCCCCCCTGGACACCGCCGGTGCTGTGGGACCGGGTGACACTGACCTGCCAGGGCTCGGGCACCGCCGCTGCCACCACCTGGTACAAGGACGGGCAGCGCTGGCGGCTGCAGGGACCCGACCGATTCGTTGTCACCGAGAGTGGCACCTACCAGTGTGACAGACCTGACACCGGGCTGAGCCCCCCCGTGAGCGTCTCCAATGGTGAGGGGGGTTGGGTGTCCCCAGCCTGGCACCCGCGGGGTCCCCGAGGGCTCTGGGTGGGCTCCGCTCCAGGGGTCACCCCCTGGTGTGACGAGAGCCCGTCCCCTGCACACGGGGACATCCCAGAGCATCCCAGTGCGAGCAGAGCTCCGTGTTGGAATTGGGGACCCCTGGTGTGCTGGGGGTGACCCAATCCCTGCGTCCCGGTGCCATCCGGACCCCATGGAACCCCACGGTGTGACCGGACACCCCCTGTTCCACAGACCGGCTGGTGCTGCAGGTGTCAGCGCGGGCGCTGCTGGAGGGGGACACGGTGACACTGCGCTGCCGGGGCTGGCAGGACAACCCAGTGACCTCGGTGTCCTTCTACCACGAGGAGAAACAACTGCAGCGGTTCCGCGATGGGACCGAGCTGTCCCTGTCCCCTCTGCGGCTGCACGACAGCGGCCGCTACCGCTGCAGGGGCTGGGTGGAATCCAGCCTGTCGCGGGGGCGGAAGGAGTCGGTGTCGGCGCCGGTGACAGTGACAGTGCACGGTGAGCACCCCACAGCCGCCACCCTGACGCCCCGACACCCCCACACCTCAGCACCCCCACAGCCCCTTCACAGCAATCTCGGGGTCACGCTCCCGCCACCCCATCTCCTTCCCAGAGCTGTTCCCGGTGCCGGTGCTGGAGGGTCCCCCCGAGCCCACCGAGGGGTCCCCCCTCAATCTCAGCTGCCTCAGCACCCCCAGCCCCCTGCGGCCCCGAGCCCCCCTCCTGTACCTCTTCTACCGGCACGGGCGGTTGGTGGGGGGCCCGCAGGGGTCCCCGCAGCTCCTGCTGCCCACCGTGGGGGTCTCCCACTTGGGGAATTACAGCTGCCAGGTGCGCTCCGAGCGGGGGCGGTGAGGAAGAGCAGCGCCCGGCTCCGCGTCACGGTGCGCAGTGAGTGCGGGGATGGGCGCGGGGAGCCCCGACAGCCGCCGCGGATCCCCCAGTCCTGCCTGGGCGCCCCGCAGCCCTCCATGACACCTTCTTGAGGTCCCCCATCACTCTCATCTGTCCCTTTATCACTCACCGGGTCCCCTCACCCCTCCCTAGGTACACCTCTCCCTCACTTAGGTCCCTCCATGGTCCACAGGTCCCATCCATGACTGGCTCCACAAAACCTTCCCTGTGGTTCCCTCCAATCCTCTCCAGGTTGCCCCTCCATGAACCTCCCTGGGGTCCCTTCCACCCCTTCCGATCTTCCCCCCCACCTCTTGGCCCCCTTCTTCCTCAATGGGTTCTGGCCACCCCTCCCTGACCCTCTCCCACCCTGAGTCCTTCACTGGTCCCTGGTGTCCCCCACCCTTCCCAAGTCCCCCATTCCCTTTCTGCCCCTCCCGCAGGGGTCCCGCTCTCGGGGGTGTCCGTGTCGGCGCAGCCCCCCGGGGCACAGGTGATACTGGGGGACCGCCTGGTGCTGAGCTGCGCCGTGGCTGGGGGGACAGGTCCCCTGTCCTTCTCCTGGCACCGGGGGGACTCATGGGAACTGCTGGGCACCGGCCCTCACCTGGAGCTGCGCCACGTTGGGGACAATGACAGCGGCCACTACCAGTGCAGGGCCAGCAACGGGCACAGTGTGGCCAAGAGTGTCCCCCTGAATGTCACTGTCCTGGGTGAGCAGGACCCTCAGGAATGGGGTGACCCCACCCATGACATCCCCATCCCCCCATGCCAGGTGCCAGCCTCATCTTTGTCCCCGCAGTGCCCGTGGCCAATGCCACCATCAGTCCCGGTGCCCTGGCACAGCCGGTGCGCGCAGGTGACCCCGTGACCCTGTGCTGCTCGGTGCAGGTGGGCTCAGCCCCTGTCACCTTCACCTGGCTGCGCAACGGCCGCGAGGTGGCCCGGGGTCCCCTCCTGGAGCTCGGCGACGTCCATGTGGGACATTCCGGCACCTACCAGTGCGTGGCCACCAACCAGCTGGGACAGGACGGGCACCGCGTGTTCCGGGCGCTCAGCCCCGAGCTGGCACTGACGGTGACACCGCGGGCACACTGGGACACAGGTGGGGTCACTCGGGGTCATTGGGATTGCAGCATCCCCGGCATGGCAGGTGACCCTGATGTGTCTCCCTCTGTCCCCAGCAGTGGCTGCAACAGTTGCCGGGTCCCTCCTGTTCCTGGTTCTGCTCGTGGGTGTCACTGTGGGCTGGTACTGGTGGCACCGCCTGGGTGGGTGACAATGGGGCCGACGGGGGCCCTGGGGAGCTGGGAGGCCACCTAGAATGTGGGGATGATGGGGCAGCACCCACAGCCCCTGACTTGGGCAGCGCTGAGCCCCCAGTGACATTTGCTCGAGGTCCTCAATGATTTGGGGTGGTGTTGGAGGGTGGTGCAGGGATGCTGGGGGTTCTTTCAGGAATCCTGGGATAGTTTGGAGGGTGCCCATCCCTGCCAGCCTTGGGGCTCTGGGGGCATCAGGACAATAGGCTCTGGTGTGGTTCAGGGGTTCTGGAGGACTCCAGGAATGCTGGGGGCTCCTGCGGGGAATTAAGAGCCCTGTGGGGGTTCAGGATTCCCGAGGGTGGTCAGGGCCTTGGGGACCCCACAGTCACCCTCACTCCTTTCCTTTGCAGCCTCCAGGAAGCACCAGGAAAGGTGAGTGGGGGCTCCAGCCATGAACCCCCCTTTTACCCCAACCCCAAGACCTCCCATCCCCACTCACACATCCCCCCATCCCTGCAGGGCTCCCCCGGAGCCCCCAGAGCCCCTGGCCCCCCCGGAGGAGGGGGAGGTGCTGTACACCCACGTCACAAGGACGAAGCAGATGCAGGGTGAGTATAGGGTGGGACACACACAGGGACACGTCACCCACAGGGGGTGTCACACAGATGCCACAGCCAGGGTCTCCTGCAGGGCCCACCCGCACCGCTCCGCCCCAGGATACCCAAGTGACCTACGCGGAGCTGCCGGGACCCCACGGGCGACCGAGGGCACCCAGTGACATCTACGGGAACGTGCTGGGACACTGAGGGTGCTGGGGGACACTGGAGGACCCAACTAACTTCTGCTGGGCCCAAAATGCAGATTTTTGCTGAAACTGGAAGAAATGGTCTTTCTTTGTTCAGCTCTCTCCTGCTTTAGGAACGGGATTCTCCAATTTCCTGCTTCTACTAAAACCTTTCTCTCCCTATCCGGCTGCGGAGGGCAGTGAGAGAGCGGCTTTGGTGGGTGCGGGGCATGCGGGCAGCGTCAGCCCACGGCAAGGCAGGAAGGAGGAGGGTCCCGCTCAGGGTGCTGAGCAGATCCTTGTGGCATTTGCCTGAGTTTTGGGGCTCCCTCAGTGCCTTGGGCAGAGGGACAAAATGATCCATTGCTGCATTTCCGGGCTGCTTCCCTCGCAGCTGCCCCTGCAGGGGCGCTTTCCAGCCAGCCCTGCTCTGCAAACCATCAAAGGCCCTCGCAGAGCCACTGCTTGGGCTCTCCTTGGCTTTTGTGCTTCTCGCAGGCCTGAGCAAACCACAGCCACTCCTTTTCCCCCACACAATTCTCACCTTGCAGCAGCTCTAAAGCTGCGAGAGTCAAAGCCCAGGGGGTGGGGGGGACCCTGAGGTCCTGGCTGCCCCTGGGGCTGGCCAGAGCAGGGCTGGCCAATGCCCATCCCTGCGCAGTGGGGCTGTGGCGTGGCCTGAACCCACACTTGGATGGCCACTGGCTGCACAGAGGAGTTTGGGAGCTGCTTCCTGCCTGGGGCTCCATTCCCAAGCGGCTCTTGCCGCCTCAGATCCTGCAGGGGATGAGTGAGAATGGAGAAGTCTGGAATAGGTTTTTTCTCAAAACCAATAAACCCAAAGTGTCCCATCCCCTCAGGACAGAAACCCCATGGCAGGGGGGGAATGTGGAGATAGGGACGGGGACAGCCCCCAAACAGCTTCACCACCCCCCC
This sequence comes from Corvus moneduloides, assembly GCF_009650955.1. Taxonomy (NCBI): domain Eukaryota; kingdom Metazoa; phylum Chordata; class Aves; order Passeriformes; family Corvidae; genus Corvus; species Corvus moneduloides. The sequence continues at coordinate 1,441,196 of NC_045504.1, read as the reverse complement.
CCCCCCCAATTTACAGGGTCCCAGCCCTGCGGCATCAAACTGGCCAGATCCGCCACTTCCAGGGGAAAATATCTGCAGTTTTCACAGTGCTGCGGGGGAGGTGGCAGGATGGTCCTCGGGTGTTGTGGGCAGAGGAGGGGACGGTCACGAACATTCCTGCCTGGTTCCCAGCACTGAGACCCTGAAGGAGGTGTGGGGGTGGGCTTTGGAGGTTTTTAGGGTTTCCCCCCTAATGACACCCAGCCCCTCTCACCCCCTGCTGTCACCCCCATCGGGGCTTCTTAATCACGGAAGAGTCTTGGAGGGGTGTGGGATTGGAGGGTCAGGCTGCACCTTAGGGACTCCCAAAGGGGAATCTGGGGTTCCCAAATGGGGGGGACTGTCAAATGGGGGAGTAGAGGGGACAGAGTACTCCCCAGATTGGGGCAGCCCAGAGGTCACAGTGCCCCAAGGAGGTCCAGAGAATGGGGGTCCTGAGGAGGGGGAGTCACAATGGATGGGTCTTCTGGGGAACGGGGGTCCCCTTGGTGGGGGAACAAAGGGATGAGGCTCCCAGGAGAATGTGGGCTCCAGGGATTTGGGGTCATGGGATGCTGGTCCCAGGGATGGGGCCGGCTGGGGAATGCGGGGCCCTGTGGGACTCTGGATCCTGGGGCAATGGGGAACAATAGGATGGGATCAAGGGTAGGGGAGTGGTGGGGAATGGAGATCCTAGGAAATGGGAGTCCTGGCATGGTGGTCCCAAGGAAGGGGGACATAAAGAATGGTGGTCCCATGGTTTGGTTCTATGGTGAATGGGGGTCCAAAGGACAGGGAGCGGTTGGGTGGCATGTGGGTCACAGCTCCTTCACTGGGTGCCTCAAATGTTGGGGTGACCCAGGGCCCAGCACAGCCCCCCCAAAAGAATGTCCCCATGGTGCTCCAAGTCTGCGACACTGCTCTCGCCCAGGGCTTTTTCCTCTCTTTATTCAATTTTTTCCCTTATTTTCCTCACTATTGCACCTCTCCCTCCACCCCAGTTTCTGGCTTGGCGATCCTGGAGGTGCAGGGGCTGCAGAGAGGAGGGGGTTGGGGGCTGTGGGGAATGGGGGTTTCCGGCCGTGCTCCCCAACACTTTCACTTTCTCTCTCCGGCAGTAGAAGGAAGAGGCCGTTTGTGCTGAGAGTCAGACGGGGGGCGGGTTCTGACCTGGGGGGCACATCCAGAGGGGTCCTGTCCTGTGGGGGTCCCTGTTTTGGGGCTGACATATCCTGGGAGGATCCTGTCCCAGGGCTGCCCCATCCCGGCCAGAGGGGTCCTGTCCTGGGGGATGGCGGTGCTAGGGGGGTCTCTGGACACATTCCTGAGGGGGGGTCCCTCTCCCAGTGGCGGCACATCCTGGGGAGCCCTGTGCAGGGGGAGTCCTGCTGGCTCCCACTGTCCCCAGCCGCCCCTGCTTTTTAGGGGGTTGGAGGTCAGGATTTTTCCTTTTGTTTTCTTTCTCTCCGAGAATTTTCTCCCATTTGTTGTTAAGAGACAATAATGACCATACTTTAGAGAGGCAAAATAAGTGGCCAAGGTGTGGGGAAGGGCTGCAGCTGGCTGAAGCCTCTTAGCCGGTGGAGCTTTTCTCTTGGGAAGGGCAGAGATACTGAGAGATTTTGGCTTGAGAGTGAGGGGTGGGCTTAGCTCCAGCTCTCTCTTGGTCTGGGGATCAGAGGGAACAGTCGAGCTGCTGCTCAGCGCAGGGAGAATTGAGAGTCCAGCCCTGTTCTGCTTCTCCCTTACTGTGGGTGAGCCTTTGCTCGTAAGAGCAGCGGTTGAACTGCGACCTTATTAACAGCGGACCCCACTGGAAAAGGACCCTCACCATCTGCTCGGGTGCCTCAGGGGAAAACCTGGGGTCCCGAGCCCCTCCCTCTCCGAGGGAGCCTCTCCTGGCTGCGTTCGGGAGCCGGGCTGCCACTGCCCAGCCCCGCCGTTTTTCTGCCACTGCTCTGGTTTTTTTCACTACACTCTAACCCAGCACTGCCTGCCTGCCGGGACACCCCGCGGCTCCTGCTACAGCTGCGGAGCTTCTGTTGCATTTTGTTTTGCCACTCCGGGCTCCACTGGCCTATGCTGTCCCAGCTGCCGCTCCCAGGTTCCTCCTGCAGCCCCTTTCACCATCCTGAGGGGCACCGGGCCTGGCTGCCCTTGGGGGTTTGTAAAGGAAGCCGCTTTTCCATCCCTCCCGCCGGCTGCGCCGCCATCGCCGCGTGAGGGAGAGACAGGGCCGAGCTCGCGCCACAGCGCCCCCTGCTGGTGGGGGGAATCACCGCACCTGCCCTGCCCGGCTGGGAGCCACCAGCGCCCCTGGCGGCCGCAAGCGGAACTGCAGCGAGAGGAACGGGCCCACGGCGAGAGAGGCACCAGCACCGGGTCTGGTACCAGCACCAGGTCTGGTACAGGGTCTGGTTCTGGCACTTTGTCTGGTGCTGGCACCGGGTCTGGCACCAGGTCTGGCACTGGCACCAGATCTGGTACCGGCACCAGGTCTGGCACCGGGTCTGGTCCTGGCACTGGGTCTGGTCCTGGCACTGGGTATGGTGCTGGCACCGAGGTCTGGTTCTGCCACTTGGTTCTGTTTCTGGTTCTGGCACGGGGGTCTGCTTCTGGCAAGAGTGTCTTCTTCTTGCACCGGGTTCTGGTTCTGGCACTGGGTTCTGGTCCTGTCACTGGGTTCTGGTCCTGGCACCTAGGTTCTGGTCCTGGCACCTAGGTTCTGGTCCTGGCACCAGATTCTGGTTCTGGCACCGGGTTTGTGGTTCTGGCACCGGGTTCTGGTTCTTTCCCTGGGTTCTGGTTCTTTCACCGGGGTCTGGTTCTGGCATCAGGGTCTGGTTCTGGCACCAGGGGTCTGGTTCTGGCCCTGGGCTCTGGTTCTGTTTGCTGTTGCTGCCATTGTTGTTTCTTTGCCCTGTTGTACATGTATACACTCAATAGTCAAGAACTGTTATTCCTGTTCCCATATCTTGGCCTGAAAGCCCCATAATTTCACAGTTGCAATAATTCGGAGGATAGGGGGTTGTATTCTCCATCCCAAGGGAGGTTCCCACCTTCCTGGGCAGACATGTGTCTTTCAAACCAAGACATAGTGGCAGCCCAAAATTGGAGAATCCCGTTCCTAAAGCCCGTCAGAGCTGAACAAGCAAACAGCATTTCTGCCAGTTTAACCAAAAAGCTGCATTTTTGTCGCAGGAGGAGGGAACCAGGTCCTGTGCCCCTTGGAACTGGCAGGGGGGACGGTAAGCCACTTGCTGTATTGGGAGCACTGGGAGGGGGATTGCCGAGCCGCTGGGAGCATGGGGGTTGAGAGGAACCAATCTGATTTTCATTTATGCCTCAACATATGTTACACATGAGGTGGAAAATTACTCTAGGGGCTCTACACGTCATGGGAAGCCTGTCCAGGGGAGGCTTCAGCTGGCAGCCGATCAGGGGAGAGAAAGCTTCCATGATGGGGCTGTGAGTGACTCCGCACTGGCCGGTGGGACTGATGCCCAGAGGCCTGGAAAAATGTCCGGTACAAAAAATGCCCAGGAAATGGGGCTGTGGGAGGAACCTTAGCACATAAAAGCAGTTAATTCACACAGGAGCCAATTTACTTTGGATTTCTTGGAGGGATCAGGGGCTTGCTCGGAGGCTCAGTGTAGTGGGTTGAGTTTGAAACTGGGCGGAAACACCAATTAAATGTAGTGGTTTTGGTTCAAAATATTCATTACTTACTTATTTTCCTTCTGTGAGATAAGAATTAGGAGAAAAGCAAAGCAGGCACAAACCTTAAACAGTTACAATACAATGAAAGAGTTTTATTACTAATAGAATTAAAAGTAAAGAGAAAAGAACAAAACAAAATTAAAGCAAATCCCCCCCCCCCCAGCACTTCTCTCCTTTTACCCAGCTCACACAAGGGATAACAGAACATAGGATGTTAGTCAGTGTTCCAGTTCTTGAAAAGTCTCTCTCTTATGCTTAAGGAAAAAAGGGTTTTCCTTCAGTTGCACGTGGTTCCCAAACTGCCACTAACAGCAGATCCGCCCGGAAACAAACAATCTGCTGTGTGTAGAACATCTCTCCCATGAAAAATCTCACAGTTCCTTCACACTACAAAACATGGGCCATCACATGGGGTTATTCATCTTTTTAAGGATAAGTTATTTTGGCCTGCACACAAAGGCTTTTCTTCGCCACAAGTCTCTAACAGCCTCTTCCTACTTCTATATAGCCTGGCATAGGCATTCTTCACAATCTTCACAGGCACACGAGGATACTCCATCCCCCCATGTTCTTCAAATGGATTAAAGAGACAAACAGTTTGTGGTATTACAGCTTCTTACCACGGCATGCAAGAAGGTTTCTTTTAAGCTGTGCGCCAGAATCGCGGCACCGCCCTCTTTTCTCCCATCGCCATGCTCAGCTCCGTCTCACATGACTCACTTCTCTTTGACTCTGCAGCCGCCACGTTGAAGAGTGTTCTTGTTCAGGCTTTACGGTGGAGAAAGCCTCGCTCCCTCTGTGCTGCTGGCTGCATGGTGCCCTCTTCAGTTCAGCACGAAGTGTGCTGGCTGCAGACAGGAGGCTCTGCCGGCTCCCGTTGGCTCCGCCGGCTCCGCATGGAGAGGAGAGGGACCCGCCTGTCCCCAGAAGCCGCACTGGATGGGTTTAGCTGTGAGCAGTCCATGGCTGGTTTTAGCTGCCTGCGGCTCTGGGACAGTTCCCCTGCAGCGACCCAGGGTCCGTGCCGCAGTGATGGGAAAGGGGGAAAGGGGCAGTGGCCCCGGCCCGGCCTGGCGGGGCCGGGAGGCTCGGAGCCCCCCCACCTCCCAGCAAGCGAGCTCCGACAAAAGGGGAAGTCCTGCCTGTCTGTGCGGTTTAAATATGTAAATTGTGAGAAGCGTAATTGGTCTTAAAGACTGTCCATCAACTCAGGGTCAACCCAATACACTCATCTTGGCCTTCCTCCCCTGTGCCAGTTTGGCCAAATTTAGAACTACATCCTCTGAGAGAAGGCAGGTTCCAAACCATCCCTCCCCCACCAGGTTTGGGAAAAACCCTTTTTCCTTGAAGGAAAGTGAAAGAGATAAAAACTTTCTTTAACAAAGACACAGGAAAAAAAAAGAGACTAATGCTAAATAATGAAACCTCTTGCTGTAGAGGGAAAACCTGGGAAAATTTCAGAGTCCTTCCATAGTCTCTCTCTCTCCCCATCCTTGGAGCTGGGACGGGGTGGTGGGCCCACCTCCAGGGCCAAGGCTTAGGTGGAAATTCCTCCTGATGTATTCTGATGTGGAAACAGTCCAGCAGAAAAAAGGAAAAAGACCGAAGTCCCAGGAAAACAAAAGTTCAACTCTCCGTCTCTCTCCGGAGAAGAAGAAACACAAAAGCGGGCTGAACAAGCAAGCAGGGCGCTTCTCCTCTCCCCTCCCACAGCAGCAGAACACAGAAGAAAAAAAATGCAGACAACAAGAGTGTGTTATCTCTGTCTGTGTCCTTGAAAAGCACTGCTTGGAGAAGTTTGCTCAGTTTTCTCTCTCTCTGCTTAGGCTCAGTTTAAAAGCATAGAAAGGCATCCAACTAATTTCTGGGCATAGAGCAGCGATAGGGAATACAACATCGAGTCACCCCAAGACATCCCCCCTTGCCCTTTCCTCCCTGCGGCCTGGCTTCCCTGTCCGCACCCGTTCTGCCCTGCTTCGCCGCTCCCGCGAGGCAGCTCATGGCTGCGATGGCCCGGTGCTCGGCCGCTTCCCCGACAGAGCGGGCACCGCCTGCACCAGCCTCGGCTGCCGCCGTGTTTCCCGCGTTGCCTGTGTTGCAACCAGCTGCCGCATCAGCCCACGGCGGTACCAACCCGCAGCACCAGCCCATGGCAGCCGGTCCGCAGCAGCCGGCCCGCAGCTGTTGTTCGCCAGCACCGGAGACGCGCTGCCACAGCTGCTTGGGAATTGTGCCCGGCCCCTCGCAAAAGCCGCGCGGGCTCGCGGAGGATGCACAGGACGCGCTGCATCTGCCGAGCCGACAGAGCGCCCGGGGTTCTTGCAGTAACGCTGTGCCTGTCTTCTGTTTCTGTCTGTCTCTTTTCCCCTCTCTACTCTCTTTGCTATCCCCCTTCGCTGAGAACACTTACCCTCCTTCATCAAGAAACAGTTCTCAGATACAACATTGCCGTGTTTGCGCTTCATTTTTGTCCAAGAAATGTATCAAAAAGGATTCTCCCCGACTCCCCTTTTTGCAGCAGGATGGGACCGGGGTAGTGGGAACGGGAATGGGGAAGCCCTGGGTGTACTGGGAGCACTGTGGGGAGAGAATGGGGAAGTCACTGCGGGTACTCGGACCACTCTGATGGGGGTTGGGGAGCCCCTGCAGGTACTGAAAAGGGGCTGGGGGAGTCCCTGGGGGTACTGGGAGAGGGAATGGGGAGCTCTGGCTGGCCTGTGCAGCCACCCCCTGACTCACAACCATGTCCCTTGGAAGGATGGGCAACCACAGGAGCCATGGAGGGGGCACCCCCAGTGCCCCCCAGTGCCCCCCACTTCCCAGAGTGTCACAGCTTTCATTGTAGATTGTCGTAGATGTCGCTGGGTTCTCACAGTTGCCTGTGCGGCCCCAGCAGCTCCATGTAGATCGCCTGAGGCTCCTCCACCAGGGGTGCCAGGGACTGCGGGTGGGCCCTGTGGGAATAAGGGGTTGTGTGGAAGGGAATGGGAGATCCTGGGGGTTTGGGTAAAAGGGGGGTCATGGCTGGAGCCCCCCACTCACCTTTCCTGGTGCTTCCTGGAGGCTGCAAAGCAAAACTGGAGGGGTGACTTTGAGGTCCCAGGGGCCCTCATCCATCCTCAGGAATCCTGAAACCCCACTGGACCCTCAATTCCCCCCAGGACTCCTGAGTATCCCTAATGTGTTTGTGTATTTTTGTCCTCTTGAGAATATCTGGCAGATATTTCTCCCATGCGCATACCCAGAGAAAAAGAACGTCTTGGTTTAGAAGGCAGCTGCAGCAAAGGAGCAGCGTGGGCCGGGAGCAGTGGCTTGGGAGGTCAAAACGGGGCTGAATTGGAGCTGCTTGGGCCAATGCCCGCGTTGTGCTCTGGGTGCTGCAGACCCTTAATGAGGTGCTGCAGACCCTTAATGAGGTGCTGCAACTAGAGCTGGGCTTCCTAAAGTTCAGCCGTGCTCCTAAAGCATCCCTGTGCACAAACACACGGCTCCGCTGCCTCTCGCGGGCATTTTGGGATCCTGAGGCAGCCCTGGACACATTTTGAGGGACAGGTGCCCTCAGCTGTGGCCAGAAGGAGCTTTTTCGGCTGCCGGGAAGGTTGTGTGGTGCTCACTGCTGGTGTTGGGGATGATTGAGCGCCTCTGCCATGTGGCCGGGGCTTGGCGCTGGGCAGCCGGGAAGGCCGAGCTGGAGCAGCGGCTGAGGCGGGAGCGGCTGGAGCAGGCGGCCCACGGGAGCAGCAGCTGGCCACACAGGTGGAGCAGGAGCGCCGGGAATTCCGCAGGGTGCTCAGGTGAGGCACAGGGAGCCGGGGGGCACTGGGTGGGAGGGGCCGGGAAGGAGGGACTGGGAGCCCACAGGGGAGCCCCAAGGGGGGAGGGACCAAAATGGCCGAGGGGAGACCCTGGGACGGCGGGGGAGCAGAGACCCCGGCGTGGAGCCCGCGGAAAGGAGGGACCGCAATGGTGGTCCCAGAGCACTGGGAAGGGGCCTGGCTGCCATTGGGCTGCGGGTGCCGGGACTGTCACGGGGTGTCCGAAGCGACTGTGACAGCGCCTCCGAAGCCGCTGTCGCGATGTCTGGGGACCAACTGTTGCCCTGGCAACGCCTCCCACAGATCCTGGAACTAGAGGCGTGTGCTGGAACAGGCCAGAGTAGCGGGCCTGGAGCTGCCATGAGCTGGGAAGGGCAAATCCAAGGCATGGCAGAAATGCAACTGCAGCAGCCCAGAGGAGCCAGAGGGCTGGGAGAGGAACAGCCCTGCAGGCAGCGAGCACAGGAGGAGGGAGTGGCACGCGGGGCTGCAGGTGCTGGAGCGGGTATTTCAGGGAGCCCCAAAGGGCATTGTTGGGCTTTGGCGGAGCTGCTGTGGAGACAGAGGGAATTCCACAGCTCAATCCCTGGCCTGGGGTCTCCCACGACCCTTCTGCTGTGGGGCTGCTGAAGGTGCACGAACAACAGGGAGTGATGGCCACCACAACAGGGCCCTGTCGGCAACACGGCACCAACCAGGACTGCGGGACGCCATGCCTGGGATGAGCCATGACCTGGAGAGCTGGGAGTGCTCAGGCAGACCTGCTGAGCCTTCAAGAGCCCCACATGGCCACAGCATGAGTCCAGTGGAGAGTGGCCACTGACAGGGACTGTGGGGGCCTGAACCAAGTGCCAGCCCCACTGAGAGCGGCTGTGCCAGACATGCTGGAACTCCAGGGCGAGCTGGAGTCTGAGACAGCCAAGTGGTGCCAGCATGGACATTGGCAATGCCTTTGTCCCCATTCCTATGGCAGCAGAGGGCAGGCCACAGTTTGCCCTGACCTGGAGGGGCGTCCAGAGCCCCTGGAACTGACTGGAAACACAGCCCCACCCTGTGCCACGGACTGATCCCGACTGCCCTGGGAAAGGGGGAGGCTCCGGAACACCCCCAGGGCCTTGGTGACATCATGGTGTGGGGGAGCACGGCAGAGGAGGGGTTGGGAAAGGGGCCAAGAGAATCCAGAGCCTCCTGAAGGCCGCTTTGGCCATCAAAGCAAGGAAGGTCCAGGCCCCTGCCAGGTTCCTGCTGGTGGAGGAAACGTGCCAGGGGAAGCGTTTGGGGTTTGTTCCTTGTCGGGGGGTTTCCCTGGACATCATTCCTTTGGATTCGGAATCTTGGTGCTGTTGCTGTTGGTTTCCTTCTCTCAGTGCAGTTTGCAGGAAATTGTTCTTCTCTCAGCCCTTTGGGATCTTTGCCTTTTGTGCCTCCACTGGGAGGGCGAGGGAGCAGCAGCCCCTGGTTTTCAGTGGCAGCCCAAAACTGGAGAATCCCATTCCTAAAGCCCGACAGAGCTGAACAAACAAACACCAATTCTGCCAGTTTAACCAAAAAGCTGCATTTTGGTGTCAATGACAGGGAAAGGGGTCCTGTGCCCCCCTGGTACTGGGAGGAGAGGTGGGGAGCAATGGGTGTACTGGGAGTACTGGGAGGGGGAATGCAGAGGCACTGGGAGTACAGTGGGACTGGGAGATAGAATGGGGAACATCTGAATGTACTGGGAGCAATAGAGAAGTACTGGGAACAAGATCAAGCAGCTCTTGGGGGTTGTGGGGGCAGTGGGAGGGAGAATGGGAGGTACTGGGGACACTGGGAAGGGGAGCAGAGAGCCTCACATGGTACTGGGAGTACTGCGGGGAGCGGAATGTGGAAGTCGCTGTGGTACTGGGAGTACTGGGATGGGGAGTGGGGAACCACTGGGGCTACTGGAAGTGGGAGAGAGGAACCCCTGCTGGTACTGGAAGGAGGAAGGAGAAGCACTGGCCACCCTATGCAGCTCCCCTCCCCCAGCTTGTGACCACCTTCCCAGACAGGTTGGGAAACCACTGAAACTGAGGGGTAATGGGGGATCCAGTGCCCCCAATGCCCCTTTAGTGGCCCCAGAATCACATCTTGTTGTCCCTGATGTCACTGGGTTCCCACGGCCGTGTGTGGGCTCCTGGCAGCTCTGCATAGGTCACCTGGAGGTCCTGGGGTGGGGTGGTGCAGGGGGATCCTGTGAGAGATACTGGTTGTGGGTACCTGGGTGGGGGGGTGACACCCATGGGTGATGTGTCCCCATCCCTCCCCTGTACTCACCCCCTGCCCGCCCAGTGCCTACAATGTGGGTGTACAGCACCTCCCCCTCTTGCCGGGGGCCTGAAGGCTCTGGAGGGGCCCTGCAGGACAAAAGGGGGTGTGAAGGGTATCTGCAGAGGAGGGAAAAGGCGGTCCATGGCCACAGCCCCTCACTCACCTGTCCTGGGGCTTCCTGGCTGCTGCAAGGAAAGGTGGGGGGATGACTGTGGGGTCCCCATGGCTCCTGAACCCTCCTTGGACCCTGGGTCATCCAACCCCCCCTAGGACTCCTGACTCCCTCCAGGACCTCCAAACACCCCCAAAGCCCCCAGAACCCTGAACCACCCCAGTACCGCTGACTTCCCTGTGACCTCTGAGCTCCCAGAAGCCCAAGCCCGGCAGGGAGATCCACCACCCCCCCCAACTCCCGCAGAATCCCTGAAGAGCCCTCAACATCCCTGTAAAACCCTCCAAGACCACCTCAAAGACCCCAGCAGCTCGCAGTGCCACCCCAATATTCCTCAAGGTCCTCCCCCGGGGAATGATCCAGGAGTCCCTGAAGACCCCTCCAAAGATCCCAGCAGTCAGAGCCAAGGTCACTGGGGCTCAGTCCCCACCATGTCAGGGGCTGTGGGTGCCACCCCATGGCCCCCCAGTCTTGGGGCCTCTCTCCAAACCAAGGAGCCCCATCCACCCCATTGTCGCCCACCCTTGTGTTGCCACCACTGACAGCTCATGGTGACTCCCAGCAGCAGGAGCAGGAACAACGGGGACCCAGCAACCCCTGCAGCCACTGCTGGGGAATGAGGGGTTCTGTGCGTGCTTCCACCTGGAGACAGAAGGTCCTCATCACCCAGGACTGTGACCCACGGTGGCAGCGGCTGTCACGCAGAGTGGGTTGGGATGGGGATGTGATGGATGGGATGGGTGAGATGGGGGCTGCTGTGACTGGTGGGCCCCCCATCCCTGCACTCATTGCGCACCGTGACGCGGAGCCGGGCGCTGCTCTCCCGCACGGTCCCCCGCTCGGAGCGCACCTGGCAGCTGTAATTCCCCGAGTGGGAGACCCCCACGGCGGGCAGCAGGAGCTGCGGGGACCCCTGCGGGCCCCCCACCAACCGCCCGTCGCGGTAGAAGAGGTGCAGGAGGGGGGCTCGGGGCCGCAGGGGGCTGGGGGTGCTGAGGCAGCTGAGATTGAGGGGGGACCCCTCGGTGGGCTCGGGGGGACCCTCCAGCACCGGCACCGGGAAGAGATCTGGGAAGGAGATGGGGTGGGGGCGGTCATCCTGAGCCAGCAGGGGAGGGGCTGCTGAGGTGTGGGGGATTGTGGGGAGCTCACTGTGCACTGTCAGCAGGAGGACACGGTGATGGGCAACCTGCTGGGGATGAGAGTGGGGGAATCAGAGTATTTGGGGTGGCGGCCGTGGGGGTGCTCACCGTGCACTGTCACAGTCACTGGCACTGACTCCAGCCGGTTGGTTCCCATCTGGAAATTGCATCTGTAGCGGCCGCTGTGGTGCAACTGCAGGGGAGACAGGGACAACTCTGTCCCATTGAGGGGCCTCCCCAGATCCTTCTCCTGGTGGTAAAATCGTACCCCGGTGACTGACTTGTTCTGCCAGGCCCAGCAGCGCAGTGTCACCGTGTCCCCCTCCAGCAGCACCCGCGCCGGCACCTGCAGCACCAGCCGGTCTGTTGAACAGGAGGGTCCCATCGCACTGAGGGGATCGAGATAGGTCCGAGGTGGGTCCCCATGGCACCGGGGACATCTGGGGGGAGTCTCCATTGCCGGGAGGATCCCAGGGACACCAGGGGTAGCCCCATGGCACTGTTGTTGCCATGAAGGTCCTATTACACTGGGATGCACTGGGGTGCACTGGGATGCACTGGCATGTCCCGGTATGCAGGGGACAGGCTCTCGCCACATGAGAGGTGTGAAGCCACGCACGGAGTGGAGCCCACCCTGAACATTTCTGATCCCCCCTCACCATTGGAGACGCTCACGGGGGGGCTCATTCCAGTGCCGGGTCTGTGACACTGGTAGGTGCCACTCTCGGTGACAACGAATTGGTCGGGTCCCTTCTGCCACCAGCGCTGCCCGTCCTTGTACCAGGTGGTGGCAGCGGCGGTGCCCGAGCCCTGGCAGGTCAGTGTCACCCGGTCCCACAGCACTGGCGGTGTCCAGGGGGGCTCCACGAGGAGCTGGGTGGTCTGGGTGCCTGTGGGTGACAGGGGACACCAGCCTGCCAGGGCCAGCGCGGGATGGGGACAGCGGGGCGGGGACGTGGCATCCCCCCGAGGACTCACCAGTGAGGCCGAGGGTCTGGGCTGGAAGGGAGAAGGGACAGGGCTGGGTGGGGGTGGCACCGTGGGGACAGCGGCACCCGGGGCACGGAGTGTGGGGCTGTCCCCAAACTGTCCCCCTGCGGTCACCGGTTTAGCACGGAGGTCTTGAGGACAGGGACACCTCTGTCACCCTGGGCTGAGGCAGGACACGGGGACACTGTGGACACCCCATGCTTGGACAAGTCACCTCCACCCACCCCACAGCACCTGTCCCCACGGCCACATCCCCACGGCCCTCTGCCCATGATCCCATCCCAATGGCACCTGGCCTCGTGGCCCATCCTGATGGTGCTTGTCCCTTGTCCCTGTCCCTGCTCCCTGTCCCCCTGGCCCTGTCCTCACACCTGGCCCAGCCCCAAGGTTCTTTTTACTACATCCCAGTCCCTCCATTCACGTCCCCATGTCCCTTTCCCCATGGCCACCCCACGATCCCGGTAACCTCATGCTCGGGCTCTTCTGGCATTGGGGACCTCAGGGCACCCCGCAGACCCCCTCTGCCCCCTCCCCACCGCTCTCGGCCTCACCAGGGCCCATCCCCAGGGCGTCAGGCCCGTGCCCGGGGCACTCACCCCACAGGAGCAGCACCACCTTCCTGGCCATCCCGCTGTCCCCGGCCACCCGGGCTGGCTGTCACACGCTGCCTGTGCCACCTGTCCCCTGGGTGGTGGTAAGGAAGTGAGGTCACGTCTGTACCCGAGTGTTGGTGGCCCTTGTTGGTCCTGTCCTCGGGGGTGTCCCTGTTCTGGGGGTGACACATCCTGGCGGGATTCTGTCCCATGGCTGCTCCACCCCGACCAGGGGGGGCTTGTTCTGGGGTGTGGCAGTGCTGGGGGGGTCTCTGGACACATTCCTGGGGGGGGGTCCCTCTCCCAGTGGTGGCACATCCTGGGGACCCCTGTCCTGGAAGGGCCCTGCCGGCTCCCACTATCTCCAGTTGGGCACTGTGACCTCTGCAGGGCACAAATTTGGGGGTGTCCTGTCCCTTCTGTGTCCCTTCCCCTTGACGGTCCCCTCCAATCTGGGAGCCCCCAATCCCCCTTTGGGATCCCTCAAGGTGCAGCCCCTCTTCCCCATCCTGCAGCCCCCTGTCTTGGTTTGAAAGACAGGTATCTGCTAAGGAAGGCAGGAGCCTCCCTTGGAATGGCTGATGCAACCCCCCTTCCCTCCAAGTTATTATAAGTTTGAAATCAAGGGGCTTTTAGGCAAAGATGTGGAAAATTGGAATAACAGTTCTTTACTATTATATATATAACCAGTCGAAAAAACAACAATAACTATGGCAGTAACAGCAAACAATCACAAACCCAGTCCCAGCCTTCTCGGCTGTCAGGCCCTTTCCCCTCGGGTGCAGTTCCGCTCGCAGCCGGCAGGGGCGCTGGCGGCTCCCGGTGAGCAGGGCAGGTGCGATGGTTCCCCCGCGGCTGCAGGGGGCGCTCCGGAGCGAGCTCGGGGAGCAGTCGGCACTGGTGCCCTGGGATCCCGGGGAAGGATGGAACAAAGGCTTCACAAACCCCTGGGCAGCCGATCCCGGTGTCTGGCCGGACCCTCGGGAACAGCAGGCTGGGACAGCAGGCTGGAGCAGCAGGGACGAGCACAAATCCCGGCTGGCAGTCGAGATGTATCCAAGCGGGGAACCCCCCCGGAGGTTGGGGCAGGCAGGGTGAGCAGGCTCGAAGCAACGGCAGGGGCAGGGCGGGGCAGGCCGGCACCCAGCGGGGCAGGGAAGGTGGGCTTGGGATCCCAGGGTTTCTCTGGCAGAAGGAAAAGCAGCCGAAGAGAGCAGTCTCCCTCTCCATCCAAACGCCGGGGACCAACTGTCCACCACCCAGGTGAAACAAAAGAGTAGCCAGGTGCACCCCACCCTGACTGGCCAGGTCTTTTGTTTTTCTTAATTACCCAGCCATTTCTCTACCTAGCAACACGTATGGGGAAAATTCCTTTAACAGAAAAAAAACCCCAGGAGAGCTCCTAAAACCCCAACATTATCCACCCCGAATTTTTCCCATACTATCCTGTTACATGAAACTTAACCCCTTGAACCATATAAATACATGCATCACCCGAATTATATACATATATACATGCTGATACTGATACAAGTACAGAGCCATGGGTAGTTCACCCTAAAACAAGGTCCCCTTGAGGTATGCATCGGGTCTCTCCATCCCTTTGCATCACCCACCAGGTGCAACCTGCTCCCTGAGCAAAAACAACCCCACGGATGAGTCTGTCTTTGCTCGAGGCAGACTTAACCCAAACAGTTTTTCCAAGCATACCTCTCATGTGCACCACTGGAACCTTATCCCCGTCTTTTGTTTGTAGGGGTTTGGATTGGGCAGGGCCTGCTTGGCTGGTGGAGCCTCGGGTGTTAACTAACCACCTTCCCCTTCAGTAGCCCGTGCAACTTGTTGTGTGCGGCTCCATACAGCGGCTTTCCATCCCGGCTAGCACCTACAATTTGGCAGGAACCATCAGTGAAGAGGGCGTATTGTCTTTCACTCTCTGGTAGCTCATTATATGGTGGGGCTTCTTCGGCACGTGTCACCTGCTCCTTCTTCAGAAGATAACCCAAAAGTCTCACCTTCCGGCCAGTTCGTAATTATTTCCAAGATCCCAGGGCGATTCGGGTTTCCAATTCGGGTGTGCTGCGTGATGAGGGCGATCCATTTGCTCCAAGTAGCGTTGGTGGTGTGGTGCATGGAGGGAACCTTTCCCTTGAACATCCACCCCAGCACCGGTAGTCGGGGCGCCAGGAGGAGTTGTGCCTCTGTGCCAATTACTTCTGAGGCAGCTTGGACTCCTTCATAAGCTGCCAGGATTTCTTTCTCTGTGGGAGTGTAGTTGGCTTCGGACCCTCTGTAGCTTAGGCTCCAGAATCCCAGTGGTCGGCCCCGAGTCTCACCAGGCACCTTCTGCCAGAGGCTCCAGGACAGACCATTGTTCCCGGCTGCAGAGTAGAGCACGTTCTTCACCTCTGGTCCTGTCCTGACTGGGCCAAGGGCTACTGCATGAGCGATTTCCTGCTTGATCTGGGTGAAGGCTTCTTGCTGTTCAGGGCCCCAGTGGAAATTGTTCTTCTTTCTGGTAACCAAGTAGAGAGGGCTCACGATCTGGCCATACTCGGGAATGTGCATTCTCCAGAAACCTATGGCACCTAGGAAACCTGGTGTTTCCTTCTTGTTGGTCGATGGAGGCATTGCTGTGGTCTTATTGATGACCTCGGTGGGAATCTGACGTCGTCCATCTTGCCACTTTACTCCCAGAAACTGGATCTCTCAGGCAGGTCCCTTGACTTTGCTCTTCTTGATGGCAAAACCAGCTTCCTGGAGAATTTGGATGATTTTCTCTCCTTTCTCAAATACCTCCGATGCCGTGTTCCCCCACACAATGATGTTATCAATGTACTGCAGATGTTCTGGGGCCTCACCCTTTTCTAGTGCAGCCTGGATCAGTCCATGGCAGATGGTGGGACTGTGCTTCCACCCCTGGGGCAGTCGGTTCCAGGTGTACTGCACACTGCTCCAGGTGAAAGCAAACTGAGGCCTGCACTCTGCTGCCAGAGGAATGGAGAAAAATGCATTGGCAATGTCAGTAGTGGCGTACCACTTCGCTGCTTTGGACTCCAGCTCGTACTGGAGCTCCAACATGTCTGGCACGGCAGCGCTCAACGGTGGAGTCACTTCATTCAGGGCACGATAGTCCACAGTCAATCTCCATTCCCCATCAGACTTGCGCACAGGCCAGATGGGGCTGTTGAAGGGTGAGTGGGTCTTGCTGACCACCCCTTGGTTCTCCAGCTCACAGATCATCTTGTGGATGGGGATCACAGCATCTCAATTTGTCCGATACTGCCGGCGGTGCACTGTCGAGGTGGCAATTGGCACTCGTTGCTCTTCCACTTTCAGGAGCCCAACTGCAGAAGGATTCTCAGATAGTCCAGGCAGGGTGTTCAATTGCCTAATGCCCTCTGCCTCCACAGCAGCAATCCCAAATGCCCACCTGAGTCCCTTTGGGTCTTTGTAATAGCCATTCCAGAGGAAGTCTATGCCCAGAATACACGGGGCCTCTGGGCCGGTCACAATCGGATGCTTTTGCCACTCCTTCCCAGTCAGGCTCACCTCAGCTTCCAACAGGGTCAACTGCTGTGATCCCCCAGTCACCCCAGCGATGGATACAGGTTCTGGCCCCACATGTCCTGATGGCATTAAAGTACACTGTGCCCCAGTATCAACCAATGCATCATATTTTGTGGCTTTGATGTGCCAGGCCATCGAATCCACACCGTCCAGAAAACTCTGTTCTCCCGTGCCTCTTCCTGGCTAGAGGCAGGGCCCCCCTAGCCCTGGTTATCATTCTTTCCCTGGGCGTACATGCTCGAGGTACCTTCAAGGGGATCCGACATATCATCCTCCCTTTTGTAATACCTGGCAGCTTGGTCACAGGAGGCTGAGGCTACTTTCACCATAGTGGAACCCCATTGGTTAGTGCCTCCCTCCTTGAGTTCACGCACCCACGCTGCCAGGACAGAAGTGGGTTTCCCATCCCACCTTCTCATGTCTTCCCCATGCTCACACCGGAAAAACCACAGCTCAGCTCGTGGGGTGTACCCTCTCTCTCTAGCTGGGGGACGACGGGCTCTGACTTGGGGGCCTGTGACTCGCACTGGTGCCACACTGACCTTCCTCATCTCCTCCCTCATCTCCTCCCTCATCTCCTCCCTCATTTCCTGCCTCATCTCCTTCATCTCCTCTTTGAGGTCCTGGGCCACAGCAGAGACATGAGCTTTCAGAGGGCCATTGACCATGCTGTCATAATTCCTGAGCTTGTTGGCAACAGAGCCCACTGTTTCCCAGGTATTGTCAGCATCAATCGTTGCAACGAAGGTGGTGTATTGTGCACCTGACCTTATCGGGGTCATTATCATGCTGTCCATCCTTCCCAAAGAGTACCTCTAATATTGCCACCTCTCTTAGCTGCTGGATCCCTTCCTTGAGTGTCTTCCACTGCATTCTATGATGGTACTCCTGCATTCTTTCTTTGTGAATGAACCTTTCTCTCACACTCCTTAAGAGCCGCTCCCAGAGAGAAAGGGGCCCTGGCTCCCTCACAAATATCTGGTCCACACCTGGGTCCTGGGTCAACGATCCCAGATACCTTGCCTCACCACTATCCAGTTGCACACTTGTGCCCATAAGGTCCCAGACCCGAAGCAGCCAGGTTGTATAAGGCTCACGCCCCCTTCGCACATTGTTTCGCATAGCACGGAGACTGTCGTACGACAGGGACTCAGTGATGATTTCTGGCTCTGGCTCTCCTGCTGGTTGTGAGGGCCCTGATTCCCCATCATCATTAACTGGTTGTACTGATTTGGTCTTACACTTCCTCCTTTGCACAGGGGCGACTGCTGCTGGCTGTGGTTGTCCTTGTGGTTCAGCTGAAGCCTGGGCGGTTGTAACATCCGTGGGTTCCACTGCTGCACCATCGGACTCACCCTCTTTGGGGCAGGAAGAGGGTTTTTCACTAGCTGAGGAGGTATATTCCCTTAGCAATTGGCATATCTCCTGGCGCACCTGGCCCATCTCCTGGCACATCTCCTTGCGCACCTGGCCCATCTCTTGGCACATCTCCTGCATCCCTTTTGCCAGTACCCCCACCCCGTTTGGGTAGTCCATTTCTGAGGTGGACTGTTGGGCGGTATCAGTCCGTGGGGCAGGGTCTCTAGTGTCTGGGGCTGTGGCAGGCTCTGGGGTAGGATCTCTAGTGTCTGGGGCCGTGTCAGATTCTGGGGAAGGATCGGGCTCTGGGGTAGGATCTCTAGTGTCTGGGGCCGTGTCAGGTTCTGGGGCAGGATCAGGCTCTGGAGTAGGATCTCTAGTCTCTGGGGCTGGTGTCTGGGTAGTTATCCAAGCCAATCTCAACTTATCCTAGAGTGCTAAATAGAGTAGGCCTACCAGCAGCAGATGGTTAGTATTCAGAGGGAATCTAAACCCTTCGAAAATTGATGGGGTGGGCCCAAAGAACTGGTTGAGGGGTTGGGAGAAAACTTCCCCTGGTGTCATTTCCTCACAGAAGGTACCATTGTTAACATAACCCCAAAAACATGTACTCAGTGTGTGATAGCCGTTTATCCATGTGCCCACATTCCGGAGGAAGTTAAAAACCCATGAATTCCTCACCTTCTCGACCCATAGCGCAAGCTGGATAACAGCAATGGTAGCCTTAGTCAGAGGACCCATATTCAAGTAAGGAGCTGCAAAGGGGAAGAATATAGCCACGGCCACATGCCACCCGAACCAGGGTAAACTAGACCACATAGTGCTGCCTAACAAGGTTCCTATATCCAGCGCACAAAATTAAGTTATCCAGGAACTGTTATTCCTTTTTCACCTCTCTCTCTTAATGCCCTCAGGCCTCACATTGGGCGCCAAGATCTGTCTAGGTTTTGAAAGACAGGTGTCTGCTAAGGAAGGCAGAAGCCTCCCTTGAAGTGGCAGATATAACCCCTTTCCCTCTGAGTTATTATAATTTTGAAATCAAGAGCCTTTAGGCGAAGATGTGGGAAATAGGAATGACAGTTCTTTACTATATATATATATATGTATATAACCAGTCAAACAAAACAACAACAACTATGGCAGTAACAGCAAACACAAACCCAGTCCCAGCCTTCTTGGCTGTCAGGCCCTTTCCCCTCGGGTGCAGTTCCGCTCGCAGCCGACAGGGGCGCTGGCGGCTCCCGGTGAGCAGGGCAGGTGCGATGGTTCCCCCGCGGCTGCAGGGGGCGCTCCGGAGCGAGCTCGGGGAGCACGCGGCACTGGTGCCCTGGGATCCCGGGGAAGGATGGAACAAAGGCTTCACAAACCGCTGGGCAGCCGATCCCGGACTCTCGGGAGCAGCAGGCTGGGACAGCAGGCTGGAGCGGCAGGCTGGAGCAGCAGGCTGGAGCGGCAGGCACAAACACAAATCCCGGGTGGCAGTCGAGATGTATCCAAAAGGGGAACCCCCCCCGGAGGTCCAGGCAGGCAGGGCGAGCACGGCCACAACACAGCAAAAGCTCGAAGCAGCAGCGGGGCAGGGCGGCCACAGCCCGGCCTCCAGCAGGGCAGGGAAAGTGGCTTTGGGATCCCAGCATTGTTTCCAGCAGAAAGAAAAACGGCCGAAAAAAAGAACCAGCAGCTCCTTTCTTTGCAGCTTCTCTCTCAGGACGCTGAGAGGGAACTCAACCCACACCCCGGTGAAACAAAAAGAGTGGCCAGGCCCTTTTGTCTTCTCTTAAGCACCCAGTGATTTATCGTCTTAGTAACAGAATGGGGGAAAATTCCTTTAACAGAAAAAAACCTAGATCTCTTAAAACCCTAACACCCTCCCTGTTGGGCTTGGGGTTGTGGGGCCTCAGGGGGTCGGGGGCACCGGAGGGCTGTGGGGGCACTGCGGTGGTGCAGAAGTTCTGGGGGTTCAGGGGTGCTTGGAGTGTCCAGGGGGGAATCAGGGGTGTGGTGGGAATCGGGGCTCCAGTGGGGATTTGGGGGTCCCTTGGGTGGTCGGAGCTGCCGAGGTCCCAGGAAGGTTCAGGGGTCTCGGGGTGCCCACGGTCTCCCCCTCCCCTTTTCCTTGCAGCCGCCAGGAAGCCCCAGGACAGGTGAGTGGGGGGGCTCTGGCCGTGACTCCCCTTTCCCCCTTCCCCAGACACCCCCTCAGGCCCCCCCTTATCCCCGCAGGGCCCCCCCGGAGGAGGGGGAGCTGCTGGAGCCCCACGGCGTGGGCAGCGAGCGGGCAGGGGGTGAGTACGGGGCTGGGGACAGGGACACGTCCCCCACGGGTGTCACCCCCTCCCAGGTCCCCACAACCGCTGTCTCTGTCAGCGCCCCCACGGGTGTCCCCCGGCCCTGCCCCCCCTCGGCATCCACAAGTGACCAACGCGCAGCTGCCGGGACCCTACGAGGGACAGCAGGACCCCGGTGCCACCTACGAGAGTGTGATGTGACCCTGGGGGAAAATTGGGGATCACTGGGAGGCATCGAGTCCCCCCAGGGGTCCCTCACTGCCCTTCACAGCACCCCAGGGCCTCCCCATTCCCCCTCCCAGTGCTGGGGGGGGCACAGGACCCTTTTGCCTCTTCTTGGACCCAAAAGGCAGCGTTTGGATTAAAGCGGGAAAAATGGGGTTGGTTTGTTCAGCTCTGCCTGCTCAGCTCAGGAAGGAGGAGGGTCCCGCTCAGGGTGCTGAGCAGATCCTTGTGGCATTTGCCTGAGTTTTGGGGCTCCCTCAGTGCCTTGGGCAGAGGCACAAAATGATCCATTGCTGCATTTCCGGGCTGCTTTCCCTCGCAGCTGCCCCTGCAGGGGCGCTTTCCAGCCAGCCCTGCTCTGCAAACCATCCAGGCTGGAAGGGTGAGCTGGTCCTAAAAAGTGGACAGGCCCTAAAAAGCTGAGCCAGAGGCAAAAAGTGAGCTGCACCTAAAATCTGAGCCAGGCCCAAAAACTGATTTTGCCCCGAAATCGGAACAAGCCCCAAAAACTGAACCACTCCCAAAATCTAAACCGGTGGCAAAACCTGAACCAGCCCCAAAAACTGAACTGGACCCAAAAACTGAACCAGCCCTGAAAACCT
The DNA here is from genome assembly GCF_009650955.1 of Corvus moneduloides. Classification (NCBI taxonomy): domain Eukaryota; kingdom Metazoa; phylum Chordata; class Aves; order Passeriformes; family Corvidae; genus Corvus; species Corvus moneduloides. Next base: position 1,420,413 of record NC_045504.1, on the reverse strand, counting down.
GAACCCATCCTTAAATTGGAATAAGCCCCATAACCCAAACTGGTCCCAAAAACCTGAACCAGCCCCAAAAACTGAACTGGACCCAAAAATCTGAACCAACCCTAAAAAGCTGAACCAGTCCTTAAATTGGAATAAGCCCCATAACCCAAACTGGCCCCAAAAACCTGAACTGGCCCCAAAACCTGAACCTGCCCAAAAAATGGAACCAGTGACAAAAACTGAGCTAGTCCCAAAATCCGAAGCAGCCTCAAAACTTGAACTGCCCAAAAAACCTAAACCAGCCCCAAAAACCTGAACTGGACCTAAAAACCTAAACCAGCCCCAAAAACTGAACCAGCCCTAAAAACCTGAACTCTTGGAATTGAAAAAGAAGGCCCGGTGGCTCCCGCGAGCGGAGAAATTGCAGTCTAAAACCAATGTGGTTGAGAAGAGCAAGCTCAGTTTCTTCGCAATCCAAAGGCACTTACATAGTGGACCAGCTTGTGAACTCTTAAGTGGCTTAAAACTTATCAAAGCAAATTTCTGCTTCTACCTAATTGGACTTACATAGGCAAGCTTCTACAGTTATGTTATGATTCAAAGAATTCAGAGTTTACCTCCCCTTCTCCGGGTCTCATCTACACAGCTGTAAATCTTCAAAACTCCCTTTTTGTTCCCAGCCCTGTTATTTTCACACAGGTCTTTTTCTCATGCAGAGTTTTTGCTTGTACAGTCCTTTCATTGATCCCAATAATTCTATTTTGCAACACCATCCCTGTCTGGATCCCCACCCCTCCCTCGGGTACCCCCATCCCTCTCAAGGTGTCCCTTCCCTGAAACCCCCCATCCTTCCTTGGGGTCCATTCCTGCCCTTTCCAAGCCTCCCCCAACATCTCTGTGTGCCCTCGTCCTCAAAGGGGTCCCCCCGATGCTCTCTAAACTTCCTTGGGTCCTTCACTGTCCTCTGGTGTCCCCTTCCCGCAGGGGTCCCGCTCTCGGGGGTGTCCGTGTCGGCGCAGCCCCCCGGGGCACAGGTGGCACTGGGGGACCGCCTGGTGCTGAGCTGCGCCGTGGCCGCGGGGACAGGTCCCCTGTCCTTCTCCTGGCACCGGGGGGACTCGTGGGCGCTGCTGGGCAATGGCCCCCACCTGGAGCTGCGCCACGTTGGGGACAATGACAGCGGCCACTACCAGTGCAGGGCCAGCGACGGGGACATCATGGCTGAGAGTGTCCCCCTGAATGTCACCGTCCTGGGTGAGCGGGACCCTCAGGAATGGGGTGACCCCACCCACGACATCCCCATCCCCCCCGGCCAAGTGCCAGCCCCATCTGTGTCCCCGCAGTGCCCGTGGCCAATGCCACCATCAGCCCTGGTGCCCTGGCACAGCCGGTGCACGCAGGTGAACCCGTGACCCTGCGCTGCTCGGTGCAGGTGGGCTCAGCCCCTGTCACCTTCACCTGGCTGCGCAACGGCAGCGAGGTGGCCCGGGGTCCCCTCCTGGAGCTCGGCAACGTCCATGTGGGACATTCCGGCACCTACCAGTGCGTGGCCACCAACCAGCTGGGACAGGACGGGCACCGCGTGTTCCGGGTGCTCAGCCCCGAGCTGGCACTGACGGTGACACCGCGGGGACACTGGGACACAGGTGGGGTCGCTTGGGGTTACTGGTGGGTGCAGCATCCCCGGCATGGCAGCTGACCCTGATGTGTCCCCCTCTGTCCCCAGCAGTGGCCGCAGGGGTCGGTGGTTCCCTGCTGTTCCTGGTCCTTCTCGTGGGTGTCATTGTGGGCTGTCACCGGTGGCACCGCCTGGGTGGGTGACAATGGGGGTGTCGGGGGTCCCAGGGGTGGTGGGAAGCACCCCAGAGTCGGGGAGGGAATGGGGTGACACCCACAGTTTGTGACTTGGGGGTGGATGAGCCCCCTCTGACCCCAGCTCAGGGTCCTGGGGGCTTTGGGGTGGCGTTGGGATGTTGGGGGTACTTTCAGGGGTTTTGGGGCAGTTTGGGGGGTCCCCCTTCCTCCCGGCCTTGGGGCTCTGGGGGCTCAGAGGTTCGGGAACACCAGGGTGGTTCAGAGCTTCTGGGGGGCATAGGGGATGCTTGGGGGTTCTGGGTGGACTCAGGGGTCCCGAGGGTTTTTAGGGGCCCCAGGGACACCGCAGTCACCCCACACATTTTCCTTGCAGCCACCAGCAAGCACCAGGAAAGGTGAGTGGGGGGTTCCAGTCCTGAGCTCAATTTTACCTCCACCACATAAACCCCCCAGCCCACAGCCCCCCCCCTTTATCCCCGCAGGGCCCCCCCAGAGCCCCCGCCCGCCCCAGAGGAGGGGGAGGTGCTGTACAGCCTCGTTGGGAGCACCCGGAATGCCGGGGGTGAGTACGGGGCTGGGGACAGGGACACGTCACCCACGGGTGTCACCCCCACCCGGGTCCCCACAAACGCTGTCTCCCGCAGGGTCCCCCCATGCCACATCCCCCCAGGGGACCTACGCGGAGCTGCCGGGACCCCACGGGCGACAGCAGGACCCCAGTGACATCTAGGAGAACGTGCTGTGACACTGGGGGCACTGGGGGCACTGGGGGGCACTGGGGGGCACTGAATGTCCCTGCGTGAGGGCACCCCCGTGTGTCACCCCCACCCCACGGCTCCCATGGGCGCCCACCCTGCCGGGGGGGGGGGTGGTCACGAGTGGGGGGTCCCATGTGGAGCTGCCCAGAGCTCCCCGTTCCAGTGCTCCCAGTGCTCCCAGTACCCTCCAGGGGTTTGCCATTCCCCCTCCCAGTGCCGGGGGTTGGGCACAGGACCCTTTTCCCTCTTCTTGGACCCAAAAGGCAGCGTTTGGATTAAAGCGGGAGAAATGGGGTTGGTTTGTTCAGCTCTGCCTGCTCAGCTCGGCAAGGAGGAGGGTCCCGCTCAGGGTGCTGAGCAGATCCTTGTGGGATTTGCCTGAGTTTTGGGGCTCCCTCAGTGCCTTGGGCAGAGGCACAAAATGATCCATTGCTGCATTTCCGGGCTGCTTCCCTCGCAGCTGCCCCTGCAGGGGCGCTTTCCAGCCAGCCCTGCTCTGCAAACCATCAAAGGCCCTCGCAGAGCCACTGCTTGGGCTGCCCTTGGCTTTTGTGCTTCTCGCAGGCCTGAGCAAACCACAGCCACGCCTTTTCCCCCACACAATTCTCACCTTGCAGCAGCTCTAAAGCTGCGAGAGTCAAAGCCCAGGGGGTGGGGGGGACCCTCAGGACCCGTTCCCTGCTCTGGAGCTCCCCAGGATCGCTGAGCCACGAACTGGAGAGGGCAGGGCGGGGATGGGAAAGTGATGGGAATAAGGGAAGAAATGGAAACGAAGAGAGGAAGAAGCCCCGGGCCCCTCCCCCAATCCATGAGCACCCCATGGGGGCAGCGCTGGGCCCTGACTCACCCCAAAATCGGAGGCACCCAGTGAAGGAGCTGCGACCCACGTGCCCACCCAGCCACTGCCCATCCCTGGGACCCCCATTCCTCTGACAACCCCGACCATGGGATCCCCATTCCTTATGTCCCCCCTCCCTGGGACGCCCATCCCAGGACAGCCATTCCCCAGCATCTCCATTCCCAAGGACCCCCATCCTGGTAACTCCAGCCCCTGCAACCCTCCTCTCCCTGCCACCCCAAACCCTGGGACCCCCCACCATGGGGACCCCCATTCCTCAAGACCCCCATCTGATGTGACTCCCCCTCCTCAGCACCTTCAATTCCCAGGACACTCCTCCTTGGCTCCCTACAGCCCCCAAGACCCCAAATTCTGTCAACACCGTGTCCCCACCCTACCCCATAATGTTCCCACCCTGCCCCCACCAAACGCCACCCACACGTTGGGGCAAGACGTGACCTCGCTTCCTGCCTGCCACCCAGGGGACAGGTGGCCCTGGCAGCGTGTGACAGCCAGCCCGGGTGGCCAGGGACACCAGGATGGCCGGGAAGGTGACGCTGCTCCTGTGGGGTGAGTGCCCTGGGCACGGGCCTGACGCCCCGGGGATGGGCCCTGGTGAGGCAGAGAGCGGTGGGGAGGGGGCAGAGGGGGTCTGCGGTGTGCCCTGAGGTCCCCAAGGCCATCAGAGCCCGAGCATGGGCATGGACCCCTTAAATGTGACCGGAGTCGTGGGGTGGCTGTGGGGACAGGATGGGAATGGGGACAGGAACAGGGGGACAGGAATGGAGGGAGTGGGATGTAGCAAAAGGAACCTTGGGGCTGGGGCAGCTGTGGGGACAGGGCCAGGGGGACAGGGATGCAGGCACAGGGACAAGGGCCAAGCACCATCAGGATGGGCCATGGGGCCAGGTGCCATTGGGATGGGATCATGGGCAGAGGGCCGTGGGGATGTGGCCGTGGGGACAGGAGCTGTGGGGTGGGTGGAGGTGACTTGTCCAAGCATGGGGTGTCCACAGTGTCCCCATGTCCTGCCTCGGCCCAGGGTGACAGAGGTGTCCCTGTCCTCAAGACCTCCGTGCTAAACCGGTGACCCTGTGGGGACAGTTTGGGGACAGCCCCACACTCCGTGCCCCGGGTGCCGCTGTCCCTGCGGTGCCACCCCCACCCAGCCCTGTCCTTTCTCCCTTCCAGCCCAGACCCTCGGCCTCGCTGGTGAGTCCTCGGGGGGATGCCACGTCCCCGCCCCGCTGTCCCCATCCTACCCTGGCCCTGGCAGGCTGGTGTCCCCTGTCACCCGCAGGCACCCAGACCACCCAGCTCCTCGTGCAGCCCCCCTGGACGCCGCCGGTGCTGTGGGACCGGGTGACACTGACCTGCCAGGGCTCGGGCACTGCCGCTGCCACCACCTGGTACAAGGACGGGCAGCGCTGGTGGCTGCAGGGACCCGACCGATTCCGTGTCACCGAGAGTGGCACCTACCAGTGTGACAGACCCGGCACTGGGCTGAGCCCCTCCGTGAGCGTCTCCAATGGTGAGGGGGGTTGGGTGTCCCCAGCCTGGCGCCCGCAGGTTTCCCCGAGGGCTCTGGGTGGGCTCCGCTCCATGGGTCAACCCCCTGGTGTGACGAGAGCCCTTCCCCTGCACACGGGGACATCCCAGAGCATCCCAGTGCGTGCGGAGCGGCGTGTTGGAATTGGGAACCCCTGGTGCGCTGGCTGTGACCCAATCGGGGCGTCCCAGTACCATAGGGACCCCACGGATCCCCTCGGTGTGACCGGATACCCCTGTCCCACAGACCGGCTGGTGCTGCAGGTGCCAGCGCGGTCGCTGATGGAGGGGGACACGGTGACACTGCGCTGCCGGAGCTGGAAGGACAAACCGGTGACCTCGGTGTCCTTCTACCACGAGGAGAAACAACTGCAGCAGTTCCGCAATGGGACCGAACTGTCCCTGTCCCCTCTGCGGTTGCTGGACAGTGGCCGCTACCGCTGCAGGGGCTGCGTGTATTCCGTGTTTTCACAGTGGAAGGAGTCGGCGCCGGTGAAAGTGACAGTGCACAGTGAGCACCCCACAGCCGCCACCCTGACACCCCAACACCCCCACACCTCAGCACCCCCACAGCCCCTTCACAGCAGGCTCGGGGTCACCGTCCCCCCGCCCCGTCTCCTTCCCAGAGCTCAACTCGCTGTTGGTGCTGGAGGGTCCTCCTGAGCCCACCGAGTGGTCCCCCCTCAATCTCAGCTGCCTCAGCACCCCCAGCCCCCTGCGGCCCCAAGCCCTCCTCCTGCACCTCTTCTACCGGGACGGGCGGTTGGTGGGGGGGCCTGCAGGGGTCCCCGCAGCTCCTGCTGCCCGCCGTGGGGGTCTCCCACTCGGGGAATTACAGCTGCCAGGTGCGCTCCGAGCGGGGGGCCGTGCGGAAGAGCAGTGCCCGGCTCCGCGTCACGGTGCGCAGTGAGTGCGGGGATGGGCGTGGGGAGCCCTGACAGCCACCACGGGTCCCCCAGTCCTGTCTGGGGTCCCCGCAGCCCTCTTTGCCATCCTCCCGCATCCTCCAGCCCTGCCTAAAATCCCTCCCCAGGTTCCACCCCCCCATTGCCCCGGGTCCCCACATCCCCTCATCGGGTCCCTTCCCTGGGTCCCCACACGCCTCTCTGGGGATGCTCCCATCCCTCTCCAGGTCTCCCTTCCCTGAATTTCGCACCGCTCCCTGGGTCTCTTTCTCTCCCACTCGAGTCCCCTCTGCCCTCTCCGACCCCGCCCTCCTTCCCCTTCCGTGTCCCCCACCCCACACATCTTGTCCTCCACAGGGGTCCCGCTCTCGGGGGTGTCCGTGTCGGCGCAGCCCCCCAGGGCACAGGTGGCACTGGGGGACCGCCTGGTGCTGAGTTGCACGGTGGCCGCGGGGACAGGTCCCCTGTCCTTCTCCTGGCACCGGGGGGACTCGTGGGCACCGCTGGGCACCGGCCCCCACCTGGAGCTGCACCACGTTGGGGACAATGACAGCGGCCACTACCAGTGCCGGGCCAGCAACGGGCACAGTGTGGCTGAGAGTGTCCCCCTGAATGTCACCATCCTGGGTGAGCGAGAACCTCAGGAATGGGGTGACCCCACCCACGATATCCACATCCGCCCATACCAGGTGCCAGTCCCGTCTGTGTCCCCGCAGTGCCTGTGGCCAATGCCACCATCAGCCCCGGTGCCCTGGCACAGCCGGTGCGCGCAGGTGACCCCGTGACCCTGCGCTGCTCGGTGCAGGTGGGCTCAGCCCCTGTCACCTTCACCTGGCTGCGCAACGGCAGCGACGTGGCCCGGGGTCCCCTCCTGGAGCTCGGCGACGTCCATGTGGGACATTCTGGCACCTACCAGTGCGTGGCCACCAACCAGCTGGGACAGGACGGGCACCGCGTGTTCCGGGCGTTCAGCCCCGAGCTGGCACTGACGGTGACACCGCGGGGACACTGGGACACAGGTGGGGTCACTTGGGGTCACCGGGGGTGCAGGACCCCCAGGGTTCTGGGTGACCTCGGTGTGACCCCCTCTCTGTCCCCAGCAGTGGCTGCAGGGGTCGGTGGTTCCCTGCTGTTCCTGGTCCTGCTCGTGGGTGTCATTGTGGGCTGGCACCGGTGGCACTGCCTGGGTGGGTGACAATGGGGGTTGGGGGTCCCAGGGAGTTGGGGGAAGACCCCCAGAGTCGGGGAGGGAGTGGGGTGACACCCACAGTTTGTGACTTGGGGGTGGATGAGCACCCTCTGACCCCAGCTCAGGGTCCTGGGGGCGTTGGGGTGGTGTTGGGATGTTGGGGGTACTTTCAGGGGTTTTGGGGCAGTTTGGGGGGTCCCCCTCCCTCCCGGCCTTGGGGCTCTGGGGGCTCAGGGGATCTGGAACACTTGGGTGATTCCAGGCTTCTGGGGGGCTTCAGGGAGGCTCGGGGGTCCTGGGAGGAACTGAGGATCCACTGGGGGCTCAGGAGTTTCGGGGGGGGGGGAAGGGGGCCGGGGGCTCCCACAGGCTTTCAGTAGCCCTGGGCACCCCACAACCCCCCCCTCCTTTTTCCTTCACAGCCTCCAGGAAGCACGAGGAAAGGTGAGTGGGGGGCTCCAGTCCTGCCCCCCCTTTTACCCCACAAGCTCCAGAACCCCCCACTCCAGCAGCCCCCCCTCGTCCCCGCAGGGCCCCCCGGGCTGAGGCACTTTACGCCAACATCGCGCGCAGCGAGCGGCTGAAGGGTGAGTGGGGAGGGGGGCACGAGGGGCACGGGGGGCACGGGGGGCACGGGGACCCGGACCCGTCACCCGCTGCTGTCACCCCCCACCCGGCTCCCCCCAACCGCTCTCTCTCTCTATCAGGGGCCCCCCAGCCTGCCCCCCCCCGGAACCCCCAAGTGACCAACACCGAGCTGCGGGGACCCCATTGGCGACTGCGGGAGCGCGGTGGCATCTACGAGAATGTGCCGTGACACTGGGGGGCACTGGGGGCACTGGGGGCACCCACACACGTGTGTCACGTCGCCCCGTGGGTGCCCACCCTGCCCGTGGCCACCAGGAGCTGCCAGCAGCTGGCCCTGTGCCCTGCCCGTGGCCACTGGGAGCTGCCATGGCCTCCGGGAGCTGCCAGCAGCTGGCCCTGTCCTCCCGCCCGTGGCCACCGGGAGCTGCCAGCAGCTGGTCCTGTCCTCCCGCCCGTGGCCACCGGGAGCTGCCAGCAGCTGGCCCTGTCCCCCACCCGTGGCCACCGCCCCTCTGTCCCTCTGAGCCCCACAAATAGGGGAGAATCCGCCTGGAAACCAGCCCAGAGTGCCCCAAAGTGGCCACTGGGACCTGGTGAGGGCTGCTGGGGACTGGAGGGGGGGACACGAGGGGGTCCCCGGGGAGCAGAGCCCCCATCCCCCCTCCCGCAGCCCTGGAGGAGCCCCAGGATTTGGAGAGGGAGTTTTAGGGTTGGTTTTCCTTCTCATTCTTCAGTTTGATGCACAATAAATTCAATGAATTCCCCCCAAATCGAGTCTGTTTTACCCCTGACCAAGCCCTCCCCGCCCTAATCCCAGCCCAGCCCCCCTCCCCGGGGTGCTCCAAAATCTGGGACCTCAGGGACAGGGACCCCAAAATCTGGGACCTCAGGGACCAGGGACCCCAAAATCTGGGACCCTGGGACAGGGACCCCAAAATCTGGGACGTTCAAGCTCTGGGCTCCCGAAATCTGGGACCTCAGGGCTCCTGAAATCTGGGACCTCCGGGACCAGGGACCCCAAAATCTGGGACCTCAGGGACCAGGGACCCCAAAATCTGGGACGTTCAAGCTCTGGGCTCCCGAAATCTGGGACCTCAGGGACCAGGGACCCCAAAATCTGGGACCTCAAGGACCAGGGACCCCAAAATCTGTGAAGTCCAAGCTCTGGGCTCCCGAAATCTGGGACCTCAGGGACCAGGGACCCCAAAATCTGGGACCTCAAGGACCAGGGACCCCAAAATCTGTGAAGTCCAAGCTCTGGGCTCCCGAAATCTGGGACCTCAGGGACCAGGGACCCCAAAATCTGGGACCTCAAGGACCAGGGACCCCAAAATCTGTGAAGTCCAAGCTCTGGCCTCCCAATGAAGAAGGGGCAGTCAATAACTAACTCATGGAAGCACAAGTGAACTATTGGGAGACAGCAAATGTTACTTCAGACAGAAGATGTTAATTACAAAGCCTGAGAAGCCAATTTCACCCTAATCTTGTCAAGATAGAGGGGACAAGGATCATGTCAGAGACTGCTGAATCATTCCTCAAAGGACTACGCATGCTCAGGGAGAAAGGTGAAAAGTTCAATGGGAGGATGACTACTGGTCTTCATCGGAAAGACCCCCGAGGAAGAGGAGAGGTCTTCCTCAGCGCGACTACCAGGACACACAGCACATACATGGCCCACATGCTAATGACTTCCGAGAAATAATTTGTATAACCACACCTGTCCCAAGGAATGTGATGAATATTCATCATTTAACCCTTCATACTGTGTTGTCGAGAGCACCAGGTGTGTGTGTTTGGAGGAGCGATCCCCACACAGCCGGCACGACGAATAAAGCAAATACCCACTTCTCTGACTCTGTCTCTGAAGGGTCTCCTGGCCCGGTTGAGGTGTGATTCATCTGGCACCCCAGATGGGACCCTCTCTGCCCGGCTGCTGGATCCAGGGGGAAGCAGACTTCCCAGACGCGACCCTGAATTTTCAGGGGGAGCTCAGCTGTCCTTTGGCTCACGGCGGGGGCAGACAGGGACCATCTGCACCAAATTAAGGGATTTGCTATTCCTTTGAAACACAAAATACCTGCAGGTCCAGGGTTTGAGTCCCTGAGGCTGGGTTGAAAGTCCCGAGGAAGACTGAGTCTCCCAAAATTAGTCCTGGGCAAGAGGAAAAGTACTTTTAAGGGGTTGGACCCCGACTTTTAAAGGGGTTGGACCCCCAGGGGTTGGACCCCACTGTGAAAGGTACCTTTAAGGGGTTGGACCCCGCTGTTGTGTGCTATTGTACTGCTATTTGTGTTTTGTCTGTTGCTATTCTGCCACTCACTCACACTCTGCTGTGTGAGTGAGAGTGGATGAGACGTGCTGTCAAAATGCGGAGCGAGTGAGGAGCTCTATCTGCGGTTCCGTACCCCGGCGCCGGGCTCGGCCAGAGAAAAGTGAAGCGTTTGGCAAAGAGTGAATGAGAATAAATCATATAAACTGTTGGTTTGGAATTCAACCTTACTGTCCAAAGGGGGGATGGATTTTAGAGGAGAAAGATTTTAGTTACTGAATTGAGAATACTCAGGCTCCAACACTTTTCTAATATAACCCCAGCTAATTTCCCTTTTGAAATCCCGTGTTTAGTGTATGAAAACAGTTGTGAAGCTTGGGTTTGTGTGCATGTATGAATTGTGAGAGAAAGTGGTATTGTACTTCTACTAGATGGAGTGGGTGGTGTCCAAGCTGCCAGAGGAGAGAGCTTGGTATCAGACTGGAAAGAGCAAGAATAAAAAAAATCTTGGCAGAAAATGAAAGTGCAGATAATGTTAGAGTAAGGGGAGAGTGGCAGAGAATAGTGAGAAATTTGAAAGGAACTGGTTAGAAAAGTAAGAGATGAGGAAAAGGTGAAAGCAATGGCAAAGGTGACGGCAGAAGCTGTAAGAATTGTGGACATTGTGATTAATAGGTTTGGGTGTTTAGTTCCCTTTTCTGCTCGGTGTTTTGCGCGGAGCTGTAAGGCTCCTGTTATGTGGTGCTTGTGCAGAGCTGTAAGGCTCCTGTTTGGAGGGGACCAGTGCCCTTGTGCCTTTTGTGTTTTGTTGTGAAAAGCCAAAATTGGCAGGTTTCAGTTCTGAGGCGAGCTCCTATCTTGTGGGGAGCCTCGCCACCAGTCTGTGGATTATTGTGGAGAAGTAGAATTGGCAGATTCTAATCCTGCAGCCTTGTGGGGATGGTGTTGTCCCTGTGCAGGCCCAGGCATTTGTCATGCAGCCTCATCTGCGGGGGCTGTAGAGAAACCTATGGGGGAAATGTTTTGCTGTCCTTCCTTGGTTAATTTGTCAGTCACCTCTCTACTCCTGGGGTGGATTTGGTAAAAAAAAAGAGAGATAAAGAACAATTGGTTACTAAAAGATAATTGATTGCTAAAAATGTGATTGGTTATTAAAAAAAAAAAAAAAAAAAAGGAGAGAGAAGGGGGTTTTAGGCAGTAGCATTGCTTGCTGCTGAACTTGATCTTGTCCAAAAGGAAAATCACTAGAACAAAAGGAGCAAACTGATAAGGCAAACTGCTCCAGGGCAAAAAGCAGAAGCCTACTAAAACCCTGAGGAGAAAAAAAAAAAAAAAAAAAGGCAATCCAAATGCCTGATTCACAGACTGCAACTCTTGCAAAACTTTTCAAAGCAGTCTCATTCCCTCCACTGAAGAATCAATTGGAAGAAACCCCACTGAAAACCTGTGGGAGACAATAAAAGTGGTGCAACAAGCACTTCATAGAATAAAAACTAAAACTCCACTTGAATAAGTTAATGCAATTAAACTCTTGTTTCACTCAGACATATTTTTCTTTTTTTTTTTTTTGGGGGGCGCGGGGGAAGTCTGTTTCTTTTCTCTTTTCTAGGAATGTCAAATGTCCCAACATCAAAGATAAAGCAGTTTGAGAGCAAGGAAACTGCAAGCAGCAAAATCACACCTAAATGTGATAACCATTGCTTCACTGTCACTTTGTCTTAGCCCCAAAAAGTTTTACTTCTTTTTTTTAATAATCGGTCTAGTGGGCGAAATTTTCACTTTTCTTTTCTAGGAATCTACCAGCACATGAGATGGAGCTGTGTGAAAACCAATGAAATTTAAAGTGTCACCATAATTGCTCGCATTGTCAGTTGGTTAATGTTTGTAATTTGTTTGTGTTTTCATTGCAAGTGACTTGGTGAAAGATCAAATAGTAGTTAAAGCATTCTACATATTCTTGAGTTTAATTTTTGTCTAACTTGTTTTGTCTTTTTACTGAAAAATGGTGTGGTTAAGGTCTTATAGATGTATAATTTGTCTCAACCAATATTACCCTGAGAGTTGGTATAAGAATTTATACATATCTGAAATCCTACAAATATGAACTAACCTTCCCGGTTCTGCCTCAGAAGGCTTCAAAATCATTATAATCTGGCTAAATTTTTTGGATTTTCTAATTAGTGAATTAAAAAATCTTGATAAAACACAAGCAAATGCTACATGAGAAATGATTGAATCCCCCTTCCTAAACCAAGAGGGATACAGAAAAGCCTTCTACCAGCTCTCAAACTAAAGTGCTGTTCAATCTCATGCCATACGTCCTAAGAGGATGTTTTAACTTTTCCTCACCCCTCCTATTTATAGCACATTCTGCAATCTCAGTTGGAGGTGCAGAATGGGATCAAGGCAATTTATTCACAAAAAAAAAAAAAAAAAACCAAACAAAAAAGAACCACAAAACACCAAAAGAACCCCCTAAGTCTGAAAGTCATTTTAATCCCACCAAAATAAAGCCACAGTTTGTAGTTTGTCTCAAGATTAAATGACAAGAGTGCTATAATCTGTCTCCTAGAAACCAGAGCATAGCCCTGATGTAAAGATATGTTTGCATGAGAACATTTTGTATGAAAATGTTTCGTGTGTTAGTTTTCTATCATAACAACTAATCCTTCATAATGTATAGAATTATACAGCAGAGTAAGAATATTATTATAACAAAAACTGTATAAAGAGGCTACAACCAAAGAAGCCTCCTGAAGATACCTGACCAGAACTTTAAAGTGTAAGTTAAACCACTAAGATTAGATAAAGGGAAGAGAAATACCCATAGATAGTAAAATAACAAATCAAGTGATCCCATTAGTAGGAGATGTTGAAAGTCTTTTAAATTTTCTGGGACTAAGTGGATATAGAGTCTCTCCTGAAAAGGCTCAGCTAGTCTTCCAGAAAGTTACATATCTGGGGTATGAACTGGCAGGAGGGGAGAGAGCCTTGGGAGACAACAGGAAAGAGGCAATTTGTCAAATGCCCCGGCCAACCACAACTAAAGAACTGAGAACCTTTCTGGGAATGACAGGATGGTGTAGATTATGGATTTACAACTATGGACTCATTGTGAAACCTTTATACCAACTCCTAAAAGAGACTGGGGGAACTCACCTATGCTGGACACCAGAGACTAATAATGCATTTGTAACTCTGAAACGTGAGCTGATGCAAGCTCCAGCACTGGGCATACTGGATGTCATTAAACCTTTTCTGTTGTTCTCACATGAGAGACAAGGACTGGCACTGGGACTTTTGGCACAGAAGCTGGGACCGTACAAAAGGCCAGTGGCTTATTTCTCCAAGCAGCTGGACGTGGTCAGCCAAGGATGGCCCACCTGCCTGCGTGCAGTGGCAGCTGTGATCCTGAACATAGGGGAAGCTCACAAGTTCACACTGGGCCAGCAGAGAACTGTTTTTGTCTCTCACACAGTGTCAGCAGTGCTCACACAGAAAGGAAATCACTGGTTAACCCCATCTCACTTTGTCAAATACCAGGCTGTCCTAGCAGAATCAGAGGATGTGAGTATCCAAGTAACCAACGTTTTAAACCCAGCAGCCTACCTCCAGGGCAAGGCTGCTGAGGAGCCTGTACAGCATGACTGCATCGAAACCATGGAGGCAGTTTACTCCAGCTGCCCAGACCTAAAGGACTCTCCACTAGAAAATGCAGACAACTGGTTCACCGACGGGAGCAGTTATGTCAAGGATGGTGAGCGGCTCGCTGGGTGTGCAGTTACAACCACAGACGCTGTCATTGAGGCAAAACCGTTACCCGTGGGGACATCAGCTCAAAAGGCTGAAATAACAGCCCTAACTGGAGGCTTGGTGTTAGCCAAAGGAAAACCTATCAACATTTGGACTGATTCAAGGTATGCCTTCAGGGTGGTACACGCTCATGGGGCTATCTGGAAAGAAAGGGGTTTATTAACCTCACAGAAGAAAGAAATCAAGCATGCTACTGAAATCATGCAGTTACTGGAAGCAGTGGTAAGACCTTCCAAAGTGGCTCTAATGCATTGTAAAGGACACTCCCAGGGTAACACTATCCCTGAACTGGGAAATGCTATGGCAGACAAAACAGCAAAGGCAGTGGCCAGTAGAGTTCAGATCCAAGCCCTAACTCTAATTCCTTCTAGAATCCTTATGGATAAAACAAACAAACAAACAAAAAACCAACCAACCAAACAAAAAAACCCGCATCACACAACACTGATGATTTAAATTAAATACAAGAAACAAATGAGCACAGATGGGTGGGCTGAAATAAAAGATCTCATTGTAATACTCAGAAAACTGCTAACATTATTTATCCAAAGCGAACATTACATCAAATCACCTTAGATGACACTTCTTGGGGGTTTAAAGAGGCATGAGACAAACTTACATCATGGTTACCCAACTTATCCTGGCTTAAACAATTGTTTGTAATAGCTATTTGTGTTATTGCATTCTTACTTACTGTTTGTATCAGTAGTTACTGTTGTATGATGTTCTGTACTTGGAATCGCAATGCTTATGCTCATTGACACAAGCATAAACTTAGAAATAAGATAGAGAAGGGCTCTTACATTAAAGACATGGAAGATTTGTAAAGAATTACAAATAACCAAAGAAAAGGGGGGATTGAAGAAGGGGCAGTCAATAACTAACTCATGGAAGCACAAGTGAGCTATTGGGAGACAGCAAATGTTACTTCAGACAGAAGATGTTAATTACAAAGCCTGAGAAGCCAAATTCACCCTAATCTTGTCGAGATAGAGGGGACAAGGATCATCTGAGAGACTGCTGAATCATTCCTCCAAGGACTACGCATGCCCAGGGAGAAAGGTGAAAAGTTCACTGGGAGGATGACTACTGGTCTTCATCGGAAAGACCCCCGAGGAAGAGGAGAGGCCTTCCTCAGCATGACCACCAGGACACATAGCGCATGCGTGGCCCATATGCTAATGACTTCCGTGAAATAATTTGTATAACCACACCTGTCCCAAGGAATGTGATGAATATTCATCATCTAACCCTTAATACTGTGTTGTCGAGAGCACCAGGTGTGTGTGTTTGGAGGAGCGATCCCCACACACCCGGCGTCTCGAATAAAGGAAACACCCACTTCTCTGACTCTGTCTCTGAAGTGTCTCCTGGCCCGGTTGAGGCGTGATTCACAAGGGACTGAGGGAGCCCCAAAACTCAGGCAAATGCCACAAGGATCTGCTCAGCACCCTGAGCGGGACCCTCCTCCTTCCCGAGCTGAGCAGGCAGAGCTGAACAAACCAACCCCATTTCTCCCACTTTAATCCAAACGCTGCCTTTTGGGTCCAAGAAGAGGCAAAAGGGTCCTGTGCCCCCCCGGCACTGGGAGGGGGAATGGGGAGGCTCTGGGGTGCTGTGAAGGGCAGTGAGGGACCCCTGGGGGGACTCGATGCCTCCCAGTGATCCCCAATTTCCCCCCAAGGTCACATCACACTCTCGTAGGTGACACCGGGGTCCTGCTGTCCCTTGTAGGGTCCCGGCAGCTGCGCATTGGTCACTTGTGGATGCCGAGGGGGGCAGGGCCGGGGGACACCCGTGGGGGCGCTGACAGAGACAGCGGTTGTGGGGACCTGGGAGGGGGTGACAGCCGTGGGGGACGTGTCCCTGTCCCCAGCCCCGTACTCACCCCCCGCCCGCTCGCTGCCCACGCCGTGGGGCTCCAGCAGCTCCCCCTCCTCCGGGGGGGCCCTGCGGGGATAAGGGGGGGCCTGAGGGTGTGTCTGGGGAAGGGGGAAAGGGGAGTCACGGCCGGAGCCCCCCCACTCACCTGTCCTGGGGCTTCCTGGCGGCTGCAAGGAAAAGGGGAGGGGGTGACCGTGGGGACCCCGAGACCCCTGGACCTTCCTGGGACCTCGGCAGCTCCGACCACCCAAGGGACCCCCAAATCCCCACTGGAGCCCTGATTCCCACCACACCCCTGATTCCCCCCATGACACTCCAAGCACCCCTGATCCCCCAGAACTTCTGCACCACCACAGTGCCCGCGGTGCCCCCCGGTGCCCCCAACCCACTAAAACCCCAGAACTCCAAGCCCGACAGGGAGGGTCACCCCCAAAACTCCCCCAGACCCCAGAAAGATCCCCCAACATCCCAGCACGGCCCTCCAGGAACTACCCAAACCCTCCACGAGCTCCCACTGCCGGCCCAATGTTCCTCAAAGCCCACCCAGGGCTGCCCCTGGAGCCCAACCAAGACCCTCCAGAATCCTCCTAAAACCCCCAGGACTCCCAGCCGAGGTCACTGTGGGCTCCGTTTCCCACAGCTCAGGGGCTGTGGGTGCTGCCCCATCGCCCCCCCACTCTGGGGGCTTCCCCTCTCTCTAGCATCCTCCTCCCCCCCATTGTCACCCACGCAGGCGGTGCCACCAGTGACAGCCCCCGATGACACCCAGGAGCAGGGCCGGGAACAGGAGGCCCCCGCCGATGTTCACAGTCACTGCCGGGGACAGAGGGGGACACATCAGGGTCAGCTGCCATGCCGGGGCTTCTGCACCCTCCAGTAACCCCGAGCGACCCCACCTGTGTCCCAGTGTGCCCGCAGTGTCACCGTCAGTGCCAGCTCGGGGCTGAGCCCCCGGAACACGCAGTGCCCGTCCTGTCCCAGCTGGTTGGTGGCCACGCACTGGTAGGTGCCGGAATGTCCCACATGGACGTCGCCGAGCTCCAGGAGGGGACCCCGGGCCACCTCACGGCCGTTGTGCAGCCAGGTGAAGGTGACAGGGGCTGAGCCCACCTGCACCGAGCAGCGCAGGGTCACGGGGTCACCTGCACGCACCGGCTGTGCCAGGGCACCGGGGCTGATGGTGGCATTGGCCACGGGCACTGCGGGGACACAGATGGGGCTGAGGCCGGGGGGAGGGGCTGGCACCCGGCGTGGGGGCAGGGGAATGGGAGGCGAGGGAGTGTCAGATGGGGGGATGAGGGAGTCTGTGCATGGTGGCACCTGGGGACAGAGGGAACCTTTCAGCCAGGACTGGGACATGTGGCAGTGTTTACCGTCACCCATTGGGGATGCCGTGGCTGGGAGCATCCAGAGCCAGAGGGTCCCAGTCCCCCAGGACCGTGCCCTGCATTGGTGGGGGCTGTGGCCTGGGGTGGGATGGGGCATGCTGTGCTTGGGGTCACCCCAGCCTGAGAGGGACATGGGAAGGTGTGGGTGAGCCAGGGAGGGTTGAAGGGAGGGATGAGGGACCCAGGCAGTGGTGGGGGAATGCTGGGAAGATGTTGGGGTTTCCCGTTCCCATTCCCACATTCACCATGCACTGTCACTGTCATAGGAGCCGACTTCTCCCACCACAGTGACGGCCCAGACTCCACCCAGCCCCCACAGCGGTAGCGGCCACCGTGGAGCAGCTGCAGGGGGGACAAGGACAGCTCAGTCCCATTAAGGGGTCCCCCCAAATCCTTCTCCTCGTGGTAAAATTGCACCCCAGTGACCGCGCTGTCCCTCCAGCCCCGGCAGTGCAGCGTCACCGCGTCCCCCTCCAGCAGCGCCCACGCCGGCACCTGAAGCACCAGCTGGTCTGGGAGACAGGAGGGACCTGTCACATCTGGGGAGTCTGAGAGATCCCAAAAAGCCCTGGGAGGCACCAGGGGTCCCCAACTGCAACAGGGAAGTCTCATGGCGCTGGGATGCTCTGGGATGTCCCCGTGTGCAGGGGACGGGTTCTCGACACACCCGGGGATTGACCCATGGAGCGGAGCCCACCCAGAGCCCTCGGGGACCCCGCGGGTGCCAGGGCACTCATTGTCCCTCACCATTGGAGATGCACATGGGAGGGCTCAGCCCGGTGCCGGGTCTGTCACACTGGTAGGTGCCACTCTCGGTGACAGCAAATCGGTCGGGTTCCTTCTGCCACCAGCGCTGCCCATCCTTGTACCAGGTGGTGGCAGCGGTGGTGGCCGAGCCCTGGCAGGTCAGTGTCACCCGGTCCCACAGCACCGGCGGCGTCCAGGTGGGCTGCACGAGGAGCTGGGTGGTCTGGGCGCCTGCGGGTGACAGGGGACACCAGCCTGCCAGGGCCAGCACGGGATGGGGACAGCGGGGTGGGGATGTGGCATCCCCCCGAGGACTCACCAGCGAGGCCGAGGGTCTGGGCTGGAAGGGAGAAGGGACAGGGCTGGGTGGCTCTGTGGGGCAAGTGGCACCCAGGGGACTGGGTGTGGGGCTGTCCCCAAACAGTCCCCAGTGGGACACCGGTTCTCGTGAAAAAGTGCTCAGGAATGGTCCCCAACAGGTCTGGAGAGGCTGGGGGACATGTCTGTGTCACAGCTGTCCATGTGCCACATCCATGTGGCATGGAAGCCCCAGGGTTTGGGACACTGCAGCCACCTCGAGCTGAGGCAGGACATGCGGACACTGTGAACACCCTGGAATTGGGGACACCGTGGACACCCCGTGCTGGCACAGGTCATCCCCAGCAGCGCCACGGCACCTGTCCCCCATGGCCCATCCACACACTGCTTGGCCCCTTGTCCCTGTCCCTGCATCCCTGTGCCCCTGGCCCTGTCCCCACAGCTGCCCCAGTCCCAGTGTGCCTGTCATGATATCCTTGTCCCCAGATCTCAGTCCCCCCATTCCGGTCCCCCTCATTCCTGTCCCCACAGCCACCCCACGACTCTGGTCACATTTAAGGGGTCCATGCCCATGCTCGGGCTCTGCTGGCCTTGGGGACCTCAGGGCACCCCGCAGCCCCCCTGTGCCCCCTCCCCACCGCTCTCTGTCTCACCAGGGCCCATCCCCGGGGTGTCAGGCCCGTGCCCGGGGCACTCACCCCACAGGAGCAGTGCCACCTTCCCGGCCATCCCGCTGTCCCCGGCCACCCGGGCTGGCTGTCACACGCTGCCGGGGCCACCTGTCCCCTGGGTGGCGGCTCTTTGGCCAAAGAGGAAGGAAGAGAGGTCAGGTCTGTACCCATGTGCTTGGGGCCCTTGGTGGGGGCAGGGTGGAGAGAGGCTGGGGACACAGAGGGACATGGTGGGACATGGTGGGGACATGAGACTTGGGAGTCCCAGGAATGGGGGCTCCAGGAATGTGGGGAGCTCAGGATGGATTTCCAGAGGAACAGGGGCCCCAGGGATGGGGATCCTGGGGAATGGGGTCCCCACTGGTGGGGAGACCAGGGATGGGGGTACCAGAGAATATTGGCCTCACAGATTTGGGGTCATGGGATGAAGATCCCAGGGGTGGAGGGTCCTGAGGGACTGGAGAGCCCATGGGATGGGGTCAAGGGGAGGGGCGGGCTGGGCAATGGAGGTTCTGGGAAATGGGTGGCCTGGGATGGGGGTCCCCAGGAAAGGGACATTAGGGAATGAGGTCCCATGGTTGTGGTTCCCAGAGGAATGGGGATCCCAGGCATGGGCAGTGCCTGGGTGGGCTCGTGGGTCACAGCTCCTTCACTGGGTGCCTCAGATTTTGGGTGAGGCAGACAAACGCAGAGACCCCCATAGTGTTGGTGGTCTGTGGGGAACACCACGGGGTTCTCACGGAGCTCCGGCTCTGTGCTCCCCACCCAGGCACTTTTTCTTCTCTTTGTTTCTACTTTTTCTTATTTACCTCACTTTTGTGCACTCCCCCTCCCACTTCATGGCTCGGTGATACTGGGGAGCTTCTGGGCAGGGAAGGGGTTGGGGGGACCCTTTGTAGGGGAATAGGGGGTGCGGGGGCGCAGAGAGGGGTTTGGGGGGGCAGTGTGGGATGGGGGTGTCCGGCTGTGCCCCACAACACTTTCACTTTCCCTCTCAGGCAGCAGAAGGAAGAGGCCGTTTGTGCTGAGAGTCAGACGGGGGGGCGGGTTCTGACCTGGGGGGGCACATCCAGAGGGGTCCTGTCCTGGGGGGGGTGTCCCTGTTCTGTTCTGGGGGTGACACATCTTTGATGAGAGGTTCCTCGTTCTGTGGGGTGGCGGTTCCAGAAGCCGCCCTGCACATTCTGGGGGGTGTGCCTGTCCCAGGGGTGGCACATCCTGGGGACCCCCGTCAATCCAAGTGTGGGGCCCGGCCACGCCACAGCCCCACTGCGCAGGGATGGGCATTGGCCAGCCCTGCTCTGGCCAGCCCCAGGGGCAGCCAGGACCTGAGGGTCCCCCCCACCCCCTGGGCTTTGACTCTGGCAGCTTTAGAGCTGCTGCAAGGTGAGAATTGTGTGGGGGAAAAGGCGTGGCTGTGGTTTGCTCAGGCCTGCGAGAAGCACAAAAGCCAAGGGGAGCCCAAGCAGTGGCTCTTCGAGCGAGGGCCTTTGATGGTTTGCAGAGCAGGGCTGGCTGGAAAGCGCCCCTGCAGGGGCAGCTGCGAGGGAAGCAGCCCGGAAATGCAGCAATGGATCATTTTGTGCCTCTGCCCAAGGCACTGAGGGAGCCCCAAAACTCAGGCAAATCCCACAAGGATCTGCTCAGCACCCTGAGCGGGACCCTCCTCCTTCCTGCCTTGCCGTGGGCTGACGCTGCCCGCATGCCCCGCACCCACCAAAGCCGCTCTCTCACTGCCCTCCGCAGCCGGACGGGGAGAGAAAGTTTTTAGTAGAAGCAGGAAATTGGAGAATCCCATTCCTAAAGCAGGAGAGAGCTGAAGAAAGTAACACCATTTCTCCCAGTTTCAGCAAAAAGCTGCATTTTGGGCACAGCAGAAGTCAATCCGATCCTCCAGTGTCCCCCAGCACTCTCAGTGTCCCAGCACGTTCCCGTAGATGTCGCTGGGTGCCCGCGGTCGCCCGTGGGGTCCCGGCAGCTCCGCGTAGGTCACTTGGGTATCCTGGGGCGGAGCGGTGCGGGTGGGCCCTGCAGGAGACCCTGGCTGTGGCACCTGTGTGACACCCCCTGTGGGTGACGTGTCCCTGTGTGTGTCCCACCCCGGACTCACCCTGCATCTGCTTTGTCATTGTGACGTGGGTGTACAGCACCTCCCCCTCCTCCGGGGGGTCCGGGGGCTCCGGGGGAGCCCTGCAGGGATGGGGGGATGTGTGAGAGGGGATGGAAGGTCTTGGGGACTGGGTAAAAGGGGGGGTCATGGCTGGAGCCCCCCACTGACCTTTCCTGGTGCTTCCTGGAGGCTGCAAAGGAAAAGGGTGGGGGTGACCGTGGGGTCCCCAAGGCCCTGACCTCCCTCGGGAATCCTGAACTCCCACAGGGCTGTCACCTTCCCCCAGGAACCCCCAGCATTCCTGGAGACCCCCAGAACCCCTGAAACACACCAGTGCCCCTGGTTCGGATGTCCCCAGAGCCCCAAGGCTGGCAGGGATGGGCACCCTCCAAACTATCCCAGGATTCCTGAAAGAACCCCCAGCATCCCTGCACCACCCTCCAACACCAACCCTAATCCTCGAGGACCTCGAGCAAAGGTCACTGGGGGCTCAGCACTGCCCAAGTCAGGGGCTGTGGGTGCTGCCCCATCATCCCCACATTCTAGGTGGTCTCCCAGCTCCCCAGGGCCCCCATCGGCCCCACTGTCACCCACCCAGGCGGTGCCACCGGTGACAGCCCACAATGACACCCACGAGCAGGACCAGGAACAGGAGGGACCCAGCAACCCCTGCGGCCACTGCTGGGGACAGAGGGGGACACATCAGGGTCACCTGTCACTGTGGGGATGCTGCAATCCCATTGACTCCCGATGACCCCACCTGTGTCCCAGTGTCCCCACGGTGTCACTGTCAGTTCCAGCTCGGGGCTGAGCGCCCGGAACACGCGGTGCCCGTCCTGTCCCAGCTGGTTGGTGGCCACGCACTGGTAGGTGCCGGAATGTCCCACATGGATGTCCCCAAGCTCCAGGAGGGGACCCTGGGCCACCTCACTGCCATTGCGCAGCCAGGTGAAGGTGACAGGGGCTGAGCCCACCTGCACTGAGCAGCGCAGGGTCACGGGGTCACCTGCGCGCACCGGGTGTGCCAGGGCACCGGGGCTGATGGTGGCATTGGCCACGGGCACTGCGGGGACACAGACAGGGCTGGCACCTGGCCAGGGGGGATGGGAAGGGTGGGATCAAAGCAGGATGGGCATGATGGGGTTTATCATGGATGGGGTCACCCTGTTTCTGAGGGTCCTGCTCACCCAGGATGGTGACATTCAGGGGGTCACTGTCGGCCACGCTGTCCCCGTCGCTGGCCCTGCACTGGTAGTGGCCGCTGTCATTGTCCCCAACGTGCCGCAGCTCCAGGCGGGGGCCAGTGCCCAGCAGTGCCCACGAGTCCCCCCGGTGCCAGGAGAAGGACAGGGGGCCTGTCCCCGCGGCCACCGCGCAGCTCAGCACCAGGCGGTCCCCCAGTGCCACCTGTGCCCCGGGGGGCTGCGCCGACACGGACACCCCCGAGAGCGGGACCCCTGCGGGAGGGGGACACCAGGGGACAGTGAAGGACACGGGGAGGGTGGGGGAGGGGCGGGGGGACCCCTCTGAATAAGACGGGGCAGGGAGCCTGGGAGTGGCTTGGAAAGGGTGGGAAGGGACCCCAAGGAAGGATGGGGGGTTTAGGGAGGGGACACCTGGAGAGGGATGGGGGGGACTCCAGGGAGGAGTGGGGACCCAGAAGGGGATGGTGTGACCTAAGGAAGGAAGTGGGAAGGGATGGGAGGACACTGGGCAGGGGTCAGGAAGAGCTGGGTGTTCCCAGGCAGGACTGGGGGACCCGTGGCGGCTGTCGGGGCTCCCCGCGCCCATCCCCGCACTCACTGCGCACCGTGACGCGGAGCCGGGCGCTGCTCTTCCGCACGGCTCCCCTCTCGGAGCGCACCTGGCAGCTGTAATTCCCTGAGTGGGAGACCCCCACGGTGGGCAGCAGGAGCTGCGGGGACCCCTGCGGGCTCCCCACCAACCGCCCGTCCCGGTAGAAGAGGTGCAGGAGGGGGGCTCGGGGCCGCAGGGGGCTGGGGGTGCTGAGGCAGCTGAGATTCAAGGGGGACCCCTCGGTGGGCTCGGAGGGACCCTCCAGCACCGGCACCGGGAACAGCTCTGGGAAGGAGACGGGGTGGGGGAAATGTGACTCCGAGCCTGCTGTGAAGGGGCTGTGGGGGTGCTGAGGTGTGAGGGTGTTGGGGTGTCAGGGTGGCGGCTGTGGGGTGCTCACCGTGCACTGTCACTGTCACTGGCGCTGACTCCTTCCACCGTGACAGCACAGAGTCCACCCAGGCCCTGCAGCGGTAGCGGCCACTGTCCTGCAGCCGCAGAGGGGACAGGGACAGTTCGGTCCCATCACGGAACCTCTGCAGTTGTTTCTCCTCACGGTAGAAGGACACCGAGGCCACCGGTTTGTCCTGCCAGCCCCGGCAGCGCAGTGTCACCATGTCCCCCTCCAGCAGCGCCCACACCGGCACCTGCAGCACCAGCTGGTCTGTGGGACAGGGGGATCCCATCACACCGCGGGGTTCCGTGGGGTCCCGATGGCACTGGGACGCCCCGATTGGGTCACACCAGGGGTCCTCAATGCCAACACGAGGGTCTGCTTGCACTGGGACACTCTGGGATGTCCCAGTGTGCAGGACACCGAGGGCCTCTCGTCACACGAAGGGGGGGTGACCCATGGAGCGGAGCCCACCCAGAGCCCTCGGGGATTCCACGGGCCCAGGCTGGGGACACCAAACCCCCCTCACCATTGAAGACGCTCACGGGGGGGCTGCGACCGGTGCCGGGTCTATAACATTGGTAGGTGCCACTCTCGGTGACAACGAATCGGTCAGGTCCCTTCTGCCACCAGCGCTGCCCGTCCTTGTACCAGGTGGTGGCACCAGGGGTGCCCAAGCCGTGGCAGGTCAGTGTCACCCGGTCCCACAGCACCGGCGGCGTCCAGGGGGGCTCCACGAGGAGCTGGGTGGTCTGGGTGCCTGCGGGTGACAGGGGACACCAGCCTGCCAGGGCCAGCGCGGGATGGGGACAGCGGGGCGGGGACGTGGCATCACCCCGAGGACTCACCAGCGAGGCCAAGGGTCTGGGCTGGAAGGGAGAAAGGACAGGGCTGGGTGGGGGTGGCACCGTGGGGACAGCGGCACCCGGGGCACGGAGTGTGGGGCTGTCCCCAAACTGTCCCCATGGGGTCACCGGTTTAGCACGGAGGTTTTGAGGACAGGGACACCTCTGTCACCCTGGGCTGAGGCAGGACATGGGGACACTGTGGACACCCCATGCTTGGACAAGTCACCTCCACCCACCCCACAGCACCTGTCCCCACGGCCACATCCCCACGGCCCTCTGCCCATGATCCCATCCCAATGGCACCTGGCCCCGTGGCCCATCCTGATGGTGCCTGGCCCTTGTCCCTGTCCCTGCATCCCTGTCCCCCTGGCCCTGTCCCCACAGCTGCCCCAGCCCCAAGGTTCCTTTTGCGACATCCCACTCCCTCCATTCCTGTCTCTCTGTTCCGGTCCCCACAGCCACCCCATTATTCCAGTCACATTTAAGGGCTCCATGCCCATGCTCGGGCTCTGCTGGCCTTGGGGACCTCAGGGCACCCCGCTGTGCCCCCTGTGCCCCCTCCCCACCACTCTCTGCCTCACCAGGGCCCATCCCCGGGGCCTTAGGCCCGTGCCCAGGGCACTCACCCCACAGGAGCAGCACCACCTTCCCGGCCATCCCGGTGTCCCCAGCCACCCGGGCTGGCTGTCACACGCCGCTGCGGCCACCTGTCCCCTGGGTTGTGTCTCTTGGGACCAAATGGAAGGAAGCGATGTCACGTTTCATCCCCACGTGTTGGTGGCTCTTCGTGGGGGCAGGGTGTTGCAGGGTGGGGGAAGGGTGTAGACAGAGCAGGGGACAGGCTGGGGACATGGTGGGACATGGTGTTCCCAGGATTGGGGGGCTCAGGGCATGTGGAGATCTCAGGATGGGTGTCCCAGGGGAATGGGGAGAGAGGGGATGTCACAGGGAGTGTCTGTCTGGGGAATAGGGGTCCCTCTGTGTCGGGGGGTCCCCAGGATGGGTGTACTGAGGGAATGGGGGGCAAAGGGGGTGGGGGGAAGGGGATGGAGAGGCTGGGCAACAGGAGACCCAGGATCAGGTTCCGAGAAAAGGGGGACACAGGGAATGGGGTAGCCACTGTCGTGTTCCCAGGGGAATGAGGGTCCCAGGGATGGGCAGTGCCTGGGGGTGCTCGTGGGTCGCAGCTCCTTCACCAGGTGCCTCAGATTTTGGGGTAACTCAGGGCCCAGCACGGCCCCCCCTGGGGCGCTCATTACCTGGGGCGGCATCACAGGGGGGTCCTGGGTAGCTCCGGTTCTGTGTCCCCCCCACCCTTTGGCTTTTTCCTCTTGATTTCTGTTTTCTCCTTCATTTCCTCACATTTGTGCCACGCTGCCTCACCCCCCAGTGTGCGGCTCAGTGATCCTGGGGAGCTCCTGAGCAGGGAACGGGTTGGGGGGACCCTGTGCAGGGGGAATAGGGGGTGCGGGGTCACAGAGAGGGGTGGGGGGCAGTGGGGGATGGGGGTGTCCGGCTGTGCCCCACAACACTTTCACTTTCTCTCTCCGGCAGCAGAAGGAAGAGGCCATTTGTGCTGAGAGTCAGACAGGGGGTGGGTTCTGACCTGGGGGGGCACATCCAGAGGGGTCCTGTCCTGTGGGGTTCCCTGTTGTGGGGGTGACACATCCTGGGGGGATCCTGTCCCAGCACTGCCCCATCCCAGCCAGGGGGGGTCCTGTCCTGGGGGATGGCGGTGCTGGGGGGGTCTCTGGACACATTCCTGGGGGGTGGGGGGTGTCCCTCTCCCAGTGGTGGCACATCCTGGGGACCCCTGTCCTGGAAGGGCCCTGCCTGCGCCCACTGTCCCTGCTTGGGCACTGTGACCTCTGCAGGGCACAAATTTGGGGATGCCCTGTCCCTTCTATGTCCCTTCCCCTTGACGGTCCCCTCCACTCTGGGAGCCCCCAATCCCCCTTTGGGATCCCCCAAGGTGCAGCCCCTCTTCCCCATCCTGCAGCCCCCTGTGACCCTTCTGCGGGTGAGAAGCCCCACGGGGTGCCAGTGGGGGTGACAGGGGCTGGGTGTCAGTCGGGGAGGGCACAGACCCCGCCACAACCTCCCACAGCCACCCCAAGCCCCCAGCCCTGGCAGGGTCTCAGCGCTGGCAACCAGGAAATGGATGAGACCCTGCAGATGAAACGCTCGGGACACTCCTGGCTGTGCCCCGCTCTGCCCACAACACCTGAGCACCAACCTGCCCCCTCTGCCTCAACACCTGCATGGAAAAATGGAGCTTTTTTCCTTCTGGAAATGGCTGATTTGGCCAAAAATTGATACCACACCACTGAGACACCGCAAATGTGGAAAAGCTGAAGCTGTTGTGGGGCTGCCCCCCCTCTCCTGATCCCACTGCCCCCTCGTGTGGTTTCCATCCTGGGGGCTTGGGACACTTTGGGTTTGTTGGTTTTGAGAGAAAACCTATTCCAGACTTCTCCATTCTCACTCATCCCCTGCAGGATCTGAGGCGGCAAGAGCAGCTTGGGAATGGAGCCCCAGGCAGGAAGCAGCTCCCAAACTCCTCCGTGCAGCCAGTGGCCATCCAAGTGTGGGCCCTGGCCACGCCACAGCCCCACTGTGCAGGGATGGGCATTGGCCAGCCCTGCTCTGGCCAGCCCCAGGGGCAGCCAGGACCTGAGGGTCCCCCCCGCCCCCTGGGCTTTGACTCTCGCAGCTTTAGAGCTGCTGCAAGGTGAGAATTGTGTGGGGGAAAAGGCGTGGCTGTGGTTTGCTCAGCCCTTCGAGAAGCACAAAAGCCAAGGGAAGCCCAAGCAGTGGCTCTGCGAGCGAGGGCCTTTGATAGTTTGCAGAGCAGGGCTGGCTGGAAAGCGCCCCTGCAGGGGCAGCTGCGAGGGAAGCAGCCCGGAAATGCAGCAATGGATCATTTTGTCCCTCTGCCCGAGTGTCATAGGTTTGCAAGCATAGTCCCGGAAGGGATGTCCTTGCCAAGGGGTGCTTACAGCTTCCTCTGTGACCTAACAGAACTTATCAGCTGGCCAATTTGAATATGGACAATTCTTTAAGCCACTTAAAGTTGTGACCACCTCTGTGATCCACACTTAAGAAGAGACTAACCCCCCACAGCCCTCTCTCTTTAGTTTCCGGTGCTGGGACAGGTGGCTGTGGGGCCCATGTGGGGGCCAACGGGCCCGGCCAGTCCCTGCTTGGGCCAGGCAGGGCCGGGCCATGGCCATCCTGAAGCCATGCGCCTGTTCCATCCGTGGAAACCCCCCCCACTGCCTTGCTGTGGGCAGCCGGAGCGGCTTGGCTCTCCCCCTCTCCACTGGGATAAGCAAAATTCCAGCTGCAAGGCTGAGGTTAGATTAACCCTTTTATTGCTGTGAAGAGCTGAAAACCTGAGGGAAGAGAAAGAGGAGATGCTTAAAGCTGAAAGTCTGTTGTGAAGCTATGATATATCAGAGTATCCCGTTGTAATTTCATGAAGATCTGGGGGGTGGAGTGTTCAACTCATAAGCAAAAGCACCTGCACTGAGATAGGCAGATGCTGACGTGTGGGGTATGCCCAACCCCTGCCCTGGAGGGATCTCTGCTGAGATAAGAGATTTCACAATCGCCCAGCAGGACTCCCTGGAAAGGCAACCACTTCTTTGGTCACTCGAGAAAAGACAGACCCACAATCCTTTAGGAGACCCTATGCAGATCCTTTGTAACCCATTGGCCTTCATCCATCCCCTCTATCCCTATAAAAGCAAGCCCTCTGGCCCTGTGGAGAGAGAGCTCTTGTCCTTGACTTTCCCCTTCGCCGGAGGGGACCAACAATAAAGCTCCTTCCATGCGGAACCAGCCACACGAGCCTCTCATCTCTCTCTCTGGTCTGGCTTGGCCTGGAGGCTGCCCTGCAGAGCTGAGCTGGAATCACGAGCTGATAATCACTAAAGTGCTGACAGCCTCTGCAAGGGCCCTCAGCACTGGGCCTCGGGAAGGCGATTCCTTTCGGGACCATCTCCCCAGACCGGTCACCTCTTCCTGGGTCAGAGCCACTGAACACATCACCAGCCGTAGTACTGAGGCAGCTGTAATTTCATGAGAAGTTTGGACAGGGAGAGATGGACCAGATGAGGACTTTTGCTCCAAATGGGAAAGGAGAAAACCTCAGTTCCTAGAGATGCTCCCAGAGATAGTCCTAGAGATGAAGATGAGGAAGACCCTTTGTTCCCAGGGAAGGAGAAGGGCCTCTGTTCTTAGAGATGAAATGCTCCCAGAGATGCGTGAAGAGAATGTTGTTTCTGAATGGCTCAACCTTAAAATTTTACCTTAAAAACTTCAAGAGTGGACCCTCAAAAGCAGTGGTGGGAAAAGCTGCAAGTTGGGGAAGAGACTCATATGCGAGCAGAGAACCAACCTGGGCGGCTGTCTTGTTGTGATAATGTTTTCATAGCATGGGTAAGAGAGACTCCTCTTCCTAAATGGACTGAACAAGGTTATTATGGAAGTGATAAACAGGCTGAACATCTCAAGGGTTGTTTTTTACATTGTCAGTGGGAGAAAGGAGGAAGGTGGGGGGAGGAGAAGAGTTCTGAAGGTGTGGAATGATTTTTTTTTTTCTTCTTTTAGGTCTGTTAATAAACTTCTTTATATTCTTTCAAGTTTGGTGCCTGCTTTGTGTTTCTCCTAATTCTTATCTCACAGAAGGTAAACAGTAATGAGTATTTTGGACCAAACCACTACACCTGCATTGCCCGCGTTGCAACCAGCGTGCCGCACCAGCCCACGGCGGTACCAACCCGCAGTACCAGCCCATGGCAGCCGGCCCACAGCAGCCAGCCCGCAGCCGTTCTTTGCCAGCAACGGAGATACGCTGCTGCCACCTCTTGGAAATCACCCCTGGCAGCTCGCAAAAGCCACG
The DNA here is from genome assembly GCF_009650955.1 of Corvus moneduloides. Taxonomy (NCBI): domain Eukaryota; kingdom Metazoa; phylum Chordata; class Aves; order Passeriformes; family Corvidae; genus Corvus; species Corvus moneduloides. Next base: position 1,391,648 of record NC_045504.1, on the reverse strand, counting down.
CAGGCTCGCGGAGGAGGTGCAGGACACGCTGCATCTGCCAAGCCGACAGAGCGCCCGGGGTTCTTGCAGTAACGCTGTGCCTGTCTTCTGTTTCACTCTCTGTCTCTCTTTTCCCCTCTCTACTCTCTTTGCTATCCCCCTTCGCTGAGAACACTTACCCTCCTTCATCCAGAAACAGTTCTCAGATACAACATTGCTGTGTTTGCGCTTCATTTTTGTCCAAGAAATGTATCAAAAAGGATCCTCTCTGACTCTCCCTTTTGCAGCAGGATGGGATAGGGGTAGTGGGAGGGGGAGGGGGAATGGGGACCCCTGGGTGTACTGGGAGCACTATGGGGAGAGAATGGGGAAGTCACTGGGGGTACTTGGAGCACTCTGATGGGGGTTGGGGAGCCCCTGCAGGTACTGAAAAGGGGCTGGGGGAGCCCCTGGGGGTACTGGGAGAGGGAATGGGGAGCTCTGAGTGGCCTGTGCAGCCACCCAGACTCACGACCATGTCCCTTGGAAGGATGGGCAACCACAGGAGCCATGGAGGGGGCACCCCCAGTGCCCCCCAGTGCCCCCCACTTCCCAGAGTGTCACAGCTTTCGTTGTAGATTGTCGTAGATGTCGTTGGGTTGCCATGTAGGTCGCCTGAGGCTCCTCCACCAGGGGTGCCGGGGGCTGCGGGGTGGCCCTGTGGGAATAAGGCGGTGTGTGGAAGGGAATGGGAGATCCTGGGGGTTTGGGTAAAAGGGGGGTCATGGCTGGAGCCCCCCACTCACCATTGCTGGTGCTTCCTGGTGGCTGCAAAGGAAAACTGGAGGGGCGACTTTGGGGTCCCAGGGACCCTCATCCACCCTCAGGAATCCTGAAAGTTGAGGTTATAGGAATTCTCCTGGGCTTTTTTTCTGTTAAAGATATTTTCCCCATACATGTTGCTAGGGGGACAAATTTCTGGATACTTAAGAAAAACAAAGACCTAACCATTGGGGCTGGGGTGCATCTTGCTACTCTTTTGTTTCACCTGGGTGTGCGGTCAATTGGTCCCCGGTGTTTGGACAGAGAGGGAGGCTGCTCTCTTCGGCTGCTTTTTCTTTCTGCTGCAAAAGCCCCGGGATCCCAAAGCCTGCCTTCCCTGCCCCGCTGGGAGTTGGGCTGTGGCCACCCTGCCCCTGCCGTTGCTTCAAGCCTTCCCTGAGTTGTAGCCCTGCTCGCCCCGCCTGCCCAGGCCTCCGGGGGATTCCCCGTTTGGATACATCGCATCTGCCACCCGGGATTTGTGCTTGTCCATGCCACTCCAGCCTGCTGTTCCTGAGGGTCCGGCCACACACTGGGATCGGCTGCCCAGGGGTTTGTGAAGCTTCTTTGTCCCATCCCTTCCCAGGATCCCAGGCCACCAGTGCCGCGTGCTCCCTGAGCCCCCTGCAGCCGCGGGGGAACCATCGCACCTGCCCTGCTCACCGGGAGCCGCCAGCGCCCCTGCCGGCTGCGAGCGGAACTGCACCCGAGGGGAAAGGTCCTGACAGCCGAGAAGGCTGGGACTGGGTTTGCGATTGTTTGCTGTTACTGCCATAGTTACTGTTGTTTGTTTGACTGGTTATACACATATAGATACATAAGAGCAAAGAAGTGTTATTCCTATTTCCCACATCTTTGCCTAAAAGCCCCTTGATTTCAAAATTATAATATCTCGGAGGGAAGGGGGGGTCGCATCTGCTATTCCAAGGGAGGCTCCTGCCTTCCTTAGATGATACCTGTCTTTCAAACCAAGACACTGAACCCCCAATGGACCCTCAATTCCCCCCAGGACTCCTGAGTATCCCTAATGTGTTTGTGTATTTTTGACCTCTTGAGAATATCCGGCTGATATTTCTCCCATGCGCCAACCCAGAGAAAAAGAACGTCTTGGTTTAAAAGGCAAATGTCTGCCAAGGAAGGCAGGAACTTTCCTGCAATAGAAAGAAGACTCCTCCCTCCAAATTATTATAACTTCAAAATTTATGGGGGTCTCAGGAAAATATGCAGGAAAAGAAACTCTTTGCTAGAAAATAAATAGAACAGAACAGACAAAAACCCAACAAAGGAACAGAAGCTTCCAACCTCTGAAATGCTGTTTTTGCATATTTGGTGCAGTTGTTACCACGGCCAGCAGGGGGCGCTGGAGGGTTCACGCGCGGCCAGCAGGGGGCGCTGCAGGGATCACTCACAGCCAGCAGGGGGCGCTGCAGGGATCACGCGCGGCCAGCAGGGGGCGCCCCGGTGCGAGCTCGAACCCCTCAGGGGCGATGGCGGCCTCGGACGGGAGGGAGGAGGGGAAATCGCTCCTTTTGCAAACTCACGGGCACCAATCCGTCCTGGCACCACCAGTGGCAGCGGGCAGAAGTGGCCAAGGCAGCAGCTTCGATCGTAGTGCCCAATGGCAGCGTAGCAGTGTCCTGGGGCCAGGCACACACCCTGTGTACCACCCACGACTGCTCTCCCCGATCCCAAAGGGAAGGAAGGCAGCACCCACTCCCAGCCCAGTCTCGGATCCACAATACCCATAAACGCCCAGCTTTTCACTCCCTTCTCGTCCTTCAGCCCCGGCACAGCAGCTTTGGGAATGCTGAATTCCCCACGGATGTTGAGCAAAGCAGGTGCTCGGTGCTGAGTCTGCCAGGGCTCCTCAGGGCGCTCCACAGCACGTTTGGAATTCCTGCTCTTCCTGGGCCACTGCTGGTCCCGACACAGCAGCCACAGGGGGAGGAGGAGGAGAGGAGAGCAGAGCCACAGCCCCAAGGGCTCTGAAGCTGCAGCTGCAGCACAGGGACAGCGCGGGCCGGGAGCAGTGGCTTGGGAGGTCAAAACGGGGCTGAATTGGAGCTGCTTGGGCCAATGCCTGCGTTGTGCTCTGGGTGCTGCAAACCCTTAATGAGGTGCTGCAGACCCTTGATGAGGTGCTACAATTAGAGCGGGGGTTCCTAAAGTTCAGCCGTGCTCCTAAGCATCCCTGTGCACAAACACACGGCTCCGCTGCCTCTCGTGGGCATTTTGGGATCCTGAGGTAGCACTGGACATATTTTGAGGGACAGGTGCCCTCAGCTGTGGCCAGAAGGAGCTTTTTCGGCTGCCGCGAAGGTTGTGTGGTGCTCACTGCTGGTGTTGGGGATGATTGAGCGCCTCTGCCATGTGGCCGGGGCTTGGCGCTGGGCAGCCGGGAAGGCCGAGCTGGAGCAGCGGCTGAGGCGGGAGCGGCTGGAGCAGGCGGCCCACGGGGGCAGCAGCTGGCCACACAGGTGGAGCAGGAGCGCCGGGAATTCCGCAGGGTGCTCAGGTGAGGCACAGGGGGCCGGGGGGCACTGGGTGGGAGGGGCCGGGATGGAGGGACTGGGAGCCCACAGGGGAGCCCCGAGGGGGGAGGGACCGAAATGGCCGAGGGGAGACCCCGGGATGGCGGGGGAGCAGAGACCCCGGCATGGAGCCCGCGGAAAGGAGGGACCGCAATGGTGGTCCCAGAGCACTGGGAAGGGGCCCGGCTGCCATCGAGCTGCGGGTGCCGGGACTGTCACGGGGTGTCCGAAGCGACTGTGACAGCGCCTCCGAAGCCGCTGTCGCAATGTGTGGGGACCGACTGTTGCCATGGCAATGCCTCCCACAGATCCTGGAACTAGAGGCGTGTGCTGGAACAGGCCAGAGTTGTGGGCCTGGAGCCGCCCTGAGCTGGGAAGGGCAAATCCAAGGCATGGCAGAAATACAACTGCAGCAGCCCAGAGGAGCCAGAGGGCTGGGAGAGGAACAGCCCTGCAGGCAGCGAGCACAGGAGGAGGGAGTGGCACGAGGGGCTGCAGGTGCTGGAGCGGGTATTTCAGGGAGCCCCAAAGGGCATTGTTGGGCTTTGGCAGAGCTGCTGTGGAGACAGAGGGAATTCCACAGCTCAATCCCTGGCCTGGGCTCTCCCAGGACCCTTCTGCTGTGGGGTGCTGAGGATGCAAGAGCAAGAGGGAGCGAAGGCCACCACAACAGGGCCCTGTCGGCAACACGGCACCAACCAGGACTGCGGGACGCCATGCCTGGGATGAGCCATGACCTGGAGAGCTGGGAGTGCTCAGGCAGACCTGCTGAGCCTTCAAGAGCCCCACATGGCCACAGCATGAGTCCAGTGGAGAGTGGCCACTGACAGGGACTGTGGGGGCCTGAACCAAGTGCCAGCCCCACTGAGAGCGGCTGTGCCAGACATGCCGGAACTCCAGGGCGAGCTGGAGTCCGAGACAGACAAGTGGTGCCAGCATGGACATTGGCAATGCCTTTGTCCCCATTCCTGTGGCAGCAGAGGGTAGGCCACAGTTTGCCCTGACCTGGAGAGGGGTCCAGAGCCCCTGGAACTGACTGGAAACACAGCCCCACCCTGTGCCACGGACTGATCCCGACTGCCCTGGGAAAGGGGGAGGCTCCGGAACACCCCCAGGGCCTTGGTGACATCATGGTGTGGGGGAGCACGGCAGAGGAGGGGTTGGGAAAGGGGCCAAGAGAATCCAGAGCCTCCTGAAGGCCACTTTGGCCATCAAAGCAAGGAAGGTCCAGGCCCCTGCCAGGTTCCTGCTGGTGGAGGAAACGTGCCGGGGGAAGTGTTTGGGGTTTGTTCCTTGTCGGGGGCTTTCCCTGGACATCGTTCCTTTTGTGACCCTTTGGATTCAGAATCTTGGTGCTGTTGCTGTTGGTTTCCTTCTCTCAGTGCAGTTTGCAGGAAATTGTTCTTCTCTCAGCCCTTTGGGATCTTTGCCTTTTGTGCCTCCACTGGGAGGGCGAGGGAGCAGCAGCCCCTGCTTTTCAGTGGCAGCCCAAAGTTGGAGAATCCCATTCCTAAAGCCCGACAGAGCTGAACAAACAAACACCAATTCTGCCAGTTTAACCAAAAAGCTGCATTTTGGTGTCAATGACAGGGAAAGGGGTCCTGTGCCCCCCTGGCACTGGGAGGAGAGGTGGGGAGGCATGGGTGTACTGGGAGTACTGGGAGGGGGAATGCAGAGGCACTGGGAATACAGCGGGACTGGGAGATAGAATGGGGAACATCTGGATGTACTGGGAGCAATAGAGAAGTACTGGGAACAAGATCAAGCAGCTCTTGGGGGTTGTGGGAGCAGTGGGAGGGAGAATGGGAGGTACTGGGGCCACGGGGAAGGGGAGCAGAGAGCCTCACATGGTACTGGGAGTACTGCGGGGAGCGGAATGTGGAAGTCGCTGTGGTACTGGGAGTACTGGGATAGGGAGTGGGGAACCACTGGGGGTACTGGAAGTGGGAGAGAGGAACCCCTGCTGGTACTGGAAGGAGGAAGGGGAAGCACTGGCCACCCTATGCAGCTCCCCTCCCCCAGCTTGTGACCACCTTTCCAGACAGGTTGGGAAACCACTGAAGCTGAGGGGGAATGGGGGATCCAGTGCCCCCAATGCCCCTTTAGTGGCCCCAGAATCACATCTTGTTGTCCCTGATGTCACTGGGTTCCCACAGCCGTGTGTGGGCTCCTGGAAGCTCTGCACAGGTCACCTGGAGGTCCTGGGGTGGGGTAGTGCACGGGGATCCTGTGAGAGATACTGGTTGTGGGTACCTGGGTGGGGGGGTGACACCCATGGGTGATGTGTCCCCATCCCTCCCCTGTACTCACCCCCTGCCCACCCAGTGCCTACAATGTGGGTGTACAGCACCTCCCCCTCTTGCCGGGGGCCTGAAGGCTCTGGGGGGGCCCTGCAGGACAAAAGGGGGTGTGAAGGGTATCTGCAGAGGAGGGAAAAGGCGGTCCATGGCCACAGCCCCTCACTCACCTATCCTGGGGCTTCCTGGCTGCTGCAAGGAAAGGTGGGGGGATGACTGTGGGGTCCCCAGGGCTCCTGAACCCTCCTTGGACCCTGGGTCATCCAACCCCCCATAGGACTCCTGATTGCCTCCAGGACCTCCAAACACCCCCAAAGCCCCCAGAACCCTGAAACCACCACAGTACCGCTGACTTCCCTGTGACCTCTGAGCTCCCAGAAGCCCAAGCCCGGCAGGGAGATCCACCCCCCCCAAACTCCCGCAGAATCCCTGAAGAGCCCTCAACATCCCTGTAAAACCCTCCAAGACCACCTCAAAGACCCCAGCAGCTCCCAGTGCCACCCCAATATTCCTCAAGACCCCCCCTCCAGGATGATCCAGGAGTCCCTGAAGACCCCTCCAAAGATCCCAGCAGTCAGAGCCAAGGTCACTGGGGCTCAGTCCCCACCATGTCAGGGGCTGTGGGTGCCACCCCATGGCCCCCCAGTCTTGGGGCCTCTCTCCAAACCAAGGAGCCCCATCCACCCCCATTGTCACCCACCCTTGTGTTGCCACCACTGACAGCTCATGGTGACTCCCAGCAGCAGGAGCAGGAACAACAGGGACCCAGCAACCCCTGCAGCCACTGCTGGGGAATGAGGGGTTCTGTGCGTGCTTCCACCTGGAGACAGAAGGTCCTCATCACCCAGGACTGTGACCCACGGTGGCAGCGGCTGTCACGCAGAGTGGGTTGGGATGGGGATGTGATGGATGGGATGGGTGAGATGGGGGCTGCTGTGACTGGTGGGCCCCCCATCCCTGCACTCATTGCGCACCGTGACGCGGAGCCGGGCGCTGCTCTCCCGCACGGCCCCTGCTGGGACCGCACCTGGCAGCTGTAATTCCCCAAGTGGGAGACCCCCACGGCGGGCAGCAGGAGCTGCGGGGACCCCTGCGGGCCCCCCAGCAACCGCCCGTGCTGGTAGAAGAGGTGCAGGAGGGGGGCTTGGGGCCACAGGGGGCTGGGGGTTCTGAGGCAGCTGAGATTGAGGGGGGACCCCTTGGTGGGCTCAGGTGGACCCTCCAGCACCGGCACCGGGAACAGCTCTGGGAAGGAGATGGGGTGGGGGCGGTCACCCCGAGCCAGCAGGGGAGGGGGTGCTGAGGTGAGGGATTGTGGGGAGCTCACTGTGCAGTGTCAGCAGGGGGACGCAGTGATGCACAACCTGCTGGGGATGAGAGTGGGGGAATCAGAGTATTTGGGGTGGCGGCCGTGGGGGTGCTCACCGTGCACTGTCACAGTCACTGGCACTGACTCCAGCCGGTTGGTTCCCATCTGGCAATTGCAGCGGTAGCGGCCACAATGGTGCAACTGCAGGGGAGACAGGGACAACTCTGTCCCATTGAGGGGGCCCCCCCAGATCCTTCTCATCCTGGTAAAATCGCACCCCGGTGACTGACTTGTTCTGCCAGCCCCAGCAGCGCAGTGTCACCGTGTCCCCCTCCAGCAGTGCCCGCGCCAGCACCTGCAGCACCAGCCAGTCTGTGGGACAGGAGGGTCTCATCGCACTGAGGGGATCGAGACAGGTCCCAGGTGGGTCCCCACGGCACCGGGGACATCTGGGGGGAGTCTCCATTGCTGCGAGGATTCCAGGAATACCAGGGGTAACCCCATGACACTGTTGTCGTCATGAGGATCCCATTACACTGGGATGCACTGGGGTGCCCTGGGATACACCTGGATGTCCCTGTATGCCGGGGACAGGCTCTCACAACATGAGGGGTGTGAAGCCACCCACAGAGTGGAGCACACCCAGACCCACTGGGGACCACGCTGATCATTAATGATCCCCCCTCACAATTGGAGACGCTCACAGAGGGGGCTGCACAGGGTGCCGGGTCTGTCACACTGGTAGGTGCCACTCTCGGTGACAACGAATCGGTCGGGTCCCTGCAGCCGCCAGCGCTGCCCGTCCTTGTACCAGGTGGTGGCACCGGCGGTGCCCAAGCCCTGGCAGGTCAGTGTCACCCGGTCCCACAGCACCGGCGGCGTCCAGGTGGGCTGCACGAGGAGCTGGGTGGTCTGGGCGCCTGCGGGTGACAGGGGACACCAGCCTGCCAGGGCCAGCGCCGGATGGGGACAGCGCGGCAGGGACGAGGCATCCCCCCGAGGACTCACCAGCGAGGCCGAGGGTCTGGGCTGGAAGGGAGAAGGGACAGGGCTGGGTGGGGGTGGCACCGCGGGGACAGCGGCACCCGGGGCACGAAGTGTGGGGCTGTCCCCAAACTGTCCCCACGGGGTCACCGGTTTAGCACAGAGATCTTGAGGACAGGGACACCTGTGTCACCCTGGGCTGAGGCAGGACATGGGGACACTGTGGACACCCCATGCTTGGACAAGTCACCTCCAACCACCCCACAGCACCTGTCCCCACGGCCACATCCCCACGGCCCTCTGCCCATGATCCCATCCCAATGGCACCTGGCCTCGTGGCCCATCCTGATGGTGCTTGGCCCTTGTCCCTGTGCCTGCATCCCTGTCCCCCTGGCCCTATCCCCACAGCTGCCCCAGCCCCAAGGTTCCTTTTGCTACATCCCACTCCCTCCATTCCTGTGCCCCCCATTCCAGTCCCCCCAGCCACCCCACGACTCCGGTCACATTTAAGGGGTCCATGCCCATGCTCGGGCTCTGCTGGCCTTGGGGACCTCAAGGCACCCCACAGCCCCCTGTGCTCCCTCCCCACCACTCTCTGCCTCACCAGGGCCCATCCCCGGGGCATCAGGCCCGTGCCCAGGGAACTCACCCCACAGGAGCAGCGCCACCTTCCTGGCCATCCTGGTGTCCCTGGCCACCCGGGCTGGCTGTCACACGCTGCCAGGGCCACCTGTCCCCTGGGTGGTGGACAGGAAGCGAGGTCAGGTCTCATGCCCACGTCCTGGTGGCCCTTGGTGGGGGCTGGGTGGGGGCAGGGTGGAGACACAGCAGGGGACAGGCTGGGGACATGGTGGGACATGGTGTTCCCAGGAGTGGGGGGCTCAGGGGATGTGGGGATCTCAGGATGGGTGTCCCAGGGGAATGGGGAGAGAAGGGAAGTGACAGGGAGTGGCTGTCTGGGGAATGGGGGTCCCCATGTGTCAGGGGGTCCCCGAGATGGGGGTCCTGATGGAATGGGGGGCAAAGAGGGTGGGGAGAAGGGGATGGAGATGCTGGGCAACAGGAGACCCAGGATGGGGCTCGGAGAAAAGGGGGACACAGGGAATGGGGCTGCCACGGTCGGGTTCCCAGGGGAATGGGGGTCCCAGGGATGGGCAGTGGCTGGGGGGGGCTCGTGGGTCGCAGCTCCTTCACCAGGCGCCTCAGATTTTGGGGTGACTCAGGGCCCAGCACGGCCACCCCGGGGTGCTCATTACCTGGGGCGGCATCACAGGGGGGTCCTGGGTAGCTCCGGTTCTGTGTCCCCCCCACCCTTTGGCTTTTTCCTCTTGATTTCTGTTTTGTCCTTGATTTCCCCACGTTTGTGCCACGCTGCCTCACCCCCCAGTGTGCGGCTCAGTGATCCTGGGGAGCTCCTGAGCAGGGAACGGGTTGGGGGGACCCTGTGTAGGGGGAATAGGGGGTGTGGGGGCACAGAGAGGGGTGGGGGGTCAGTGGGGGATGGGGGTGTCCGGCTGTGCCCCCCAACACTTTCACTTTCTCTCTCGGGCAGCAGAAGGAAGAGGCCGTTTGTGCTGAGAGACAGAGGGGGGCGGGTTCTGACCTGGGGGGGCACATCCAGAGGGGTCCTGTCCTGGGGGGGGGTCCCTGTTGTAAGGGTGACACGTCCTGGGGGGATCCTGTCCCAGGGCTGCCCCATTCCGGCTGCCAGGGGGGTCCTGTCCTGGGGGATGACGGTGCTGGGGGGTCTCTGGACACATTCCTGGGGGGGGTCCCTCTCCCAGTGGTGGCACATCCTGGGGACCCCTGTCCTGGAAGGGCCCTGCCGGCTCCCACTGTCCCTGCTTGGGCACTGTGACCTCTGCAGGGCACAAATTTGGGGCTGCCCTGTCCCTTCTATGTCCCTTCCCCTTGACGCTCCCCTCCACTCTGGGAGCCCCCAATCCCCCTTTGGGATCCCCCAAGGTGCAGCCCCTCTTCCCCATCCTACAGCCGCCTGTGACCCTTCTGTGAGTGAGAAGCCCCACGGGGTGCCAGTGGGGGTGACAGGGGCTGGGTGTCAGTCGGGGAGGGCACAGACCCCGCCACAACCTCCCACAGCCACCCCAAGCTCCCAGCCCTGGCAGGGTCTCAGCGCTGGCAACCAGGAAATGGATGAGACCCTGCAGATGAAACGCTCGGGACACTCCTGGCTGTGCCCCGCTCTGCCCACAACACCTGAGCACCAACCTGCCCCCTCTGCCTCAACACCCGCATGGAAAAATGGAGCTTTTTTCCTTCTGGAAATGGCTGATTTGGCCAAAAATTGATACCACACCACTGAGACACCGCAAATGTGGGGGGGCTGAAGCTGTTGTGGGGCTGCCCCCCCTCTCCTGATCCCACTTCCCCCCTGTGTGGTTTCCGTCCCGGGGGGTTGGGGCACTTTGGGTTTATTGGTTTTGGGAGAAAACCTATTTCAGACTTCTCCATTCTCACTCATCCCCTGCAGGATCTGAGGCGGCAAGAGCAGCTTGGGAATGGAGCCCCAGGCAGGAAGCAGCTCCCAAACTCCTCCGTGCAGCCAGTGGCCATCCAAGTGTGGGGCCAGGCCACGCCACAGCCCCACTGCGCAGGGATGGGCATTGGCCAGCCCTGCTCTGGCCAGCCCCAGGGGCAGCCAGGACCTGAGGGTCCCCCCTGCCCCCTGGGCTTTGACTCTGGCAGCTTTAGAGCTGCTGCAAGGTGAGAATTGTGTGGGGGAAAAGGCGTGGCTGTGGTTTGCTCAGGCCTGCGAGAAGCACAAAAGCCAAGGGGAGCCCAAGCAGTGGCTCTGCGAGGGCCTTTGATGGTTTGCAGAGCAGGGCTGGCTGGAAAGCGCCCCTGCAGGGGCAGCTGCGAGGGAAGCAGCCCGGAAATGCAGCAATGGATCATTTTGTCCCTCTGCCCAAGGCACTGAGGGAGCCCCAAAACTCAGGCAAATCCCACAGGGATCTGCTCAGCACCCTGAGCGGGACCCTCCTCCTTCCTGAGCTGAGCAGGCAGAGCTGAACAAACCAACCCCATTTCTCCCGCTTTAATCCAAACGCTGCCTTTTGAGTCCAAGAAGAGGCAAAAGGGTCCTGTGCCCCCCCCGCCCCCGGCACTGGGAGGGGGAATGGGGAGGCCCTGGGGTGCTGTGAAGGGCAGTGAGGGACCCCTGGGGGGACTCGATGCCTCCCAGTGATCCCCAATTTCCCCCCAGGGTCACATCACACTCTCGTAGGTGGCACCGGGGTCCTGCTGTCCCTCGTAGGGTCCCGGCAGCTCCGCATTGGTCACTTGTGGATGCCGAGGGGGGGCAGGGCCGGGGGACACCCGTGGGGGCGCTGACAGAGACAGCGGTTGTGAGGACCTGGGAGGGGGTGACACCCGTGGGGGACGTGTCCCTGTCCCCAGCCCCGTACTCACCCCCCGCCCGCTCGCTGCCCACGCCGTGGGGCTCCAGCAGCTCCCCCTCCTCCGGGGGGGCCCTGCGGGGATAAGGGGGGGCCTGAGGGGGTGTCTGGGGAAGGGGGAAAGGGGAATCACGGCCAGAGCCCCCCCACTCACCTGTCCTGGGGCTTCCTGGCGGCTGCAAGGAAAAGGGGAGGGGGTGACCTTGGGGACACTGAGACCCCTGGACCTTCCTGGAATCACGGCAGCTCCGACCACCCATGGGACCCCCAAATCCCCACTGGAGCCCCAATTCCCACCACACCCCTGATTCCCCCCATGACACTCCAAGCACTCCTGATCCCTCAGAACTTCTGCACCACTGCAGTGCCCCTGAGCCCCCCGGTGCCCCCGACCCCCTGAGCCCCCACAAGCCCAAGCCTAACAGGAATGGACACCCCTAAACTCCCCCAGGACCCCACAATGTACCCTCAACATCCCTGCACAGCCCTCCATCAACTCCCCAAACCCTCCAGGAGCTCCCACTACCAGCCCAAGGTTCCTCAACGCCCACCAAGGGCTGCCCCTGGAGCCCAACCAAGACCCTCCAGAATCCTCCTAAAGCCCCCAGGACTCCCAGCCGAGGTCACTGTGGGCTCCGTTTCCCCCAACTCCGGGGCTGTGGCTGCTGCCCCATCGCCCCCCCACTCTGGGGGCTTCCCCTCACTCCAGCACCCCCGTTGGCCCCATTGTCACCCACCCAGGCGCTGCCACCAGTGACAGCCCCCGATGACACCCAGGAGCAGGGCCAGGAACAGGAGGCTCCTGCCGATGTTCACAGCCACTGCTGGGGACAGAGGGGGACACATCGGGGTCAGCTGCCATGCTGGGGGTTCTGCACCCTCCAGTAACCCCCGAGTGACCCCACCTGTGTCCCAGTGTCCCCGCAGTGTCACCGTCAGTGCCAGCTCAGGGCTGAGCACCCGGAACACACGGTGCCCATCCTGTCCCAGCTGGTTGGTGGCCACGCACTGGTAGGTACCGGAATGTCCCACATGGACGTCCCCGAGCTCCAGGAGGGGACCCCGGGCCACCTTGCGGCCGTTGCGCAGCCAGGTGAAGGTGACAGGGGCTGAGCCCACCTGCACCGAGCAGCGCAGGGTCACGGGGTCACCTGCGCTCACCGGCTGTGCCAGGGCACCGGGGCTGATGGTGGCATTGGCCACGGGCACTGCGGGGACACAGACGGGGCTGAGGCCGGGGGGAGGGGCTGGCACCCGGCGTGGGGTCAGGGGAATGGGAGGGGAGGGAGTGTGAAATGAGGGGATGAGGGAGTCTGTGCATGGTGGCACCTGGGGACAGAGGGAGCCTTTCAGCCAGGACTGTGACATGTGGCGGTGTTTACTGTCACCCATTGGGGATGCCGTGGCTGGGAGCATCCAGAGCCAGAGGGTCCCAGTCCCCCAGGACCGTGCCCTGCAGTGGTGGGGGCTGTGACCTGGGGTGGGATGGGGGATGCTGTGTTTGGGGTCATCCCCAGCCCGAGAGGGACATGGGAAGGTGTGGGTGAGCCAGGGAGGGTTGAAGGGAGGGATGAGGGACCCAGGCAGTGGTGGGGGAACGCTGGGAAGGTGTTGGGGTTTCTCGTCCCCGTTCCCACATTCACCATGCACTGTCACTGTCACAGGAGCCGACTTCTCCCACCACAGTGACGGCCCAGAGTCCACCCAGCCCCCACAGCGGTAGCGGCCACCGTGGAGCAGCTGCAGGGGGGACAGGGCCAGCTCAGTCCCATTAAGGGGTCCCCCCAGATCCTTCTCCTCATGGTAAAATTGCACCCCAGTGACCGCGCTGTCCCTCCAGCCCCGGCAGCGCAGCGTCACCACGTCCCCCTCCAGCAGCGCCCATGCTGGCACCTGCAGCACCAGACGCTCTGTGGGACAGGAGGGACATGTCACAACTGGGGAGTCAGAGAGATCCCAAATGCCCTGGGAGGTACCAGGGGTCCCCCATTTCAACAGGGAGGTCTCATGTCACTGGGATGCTCTGGGGTGTCCCCATGTGCAGGGGACGGGTTCTCGTCACGCCCGGGGGTTGACCAATGGAGTGGAGCCCACCCTGAGCCCTCGGGGACCCCGCGGGTGCCAGGGCACTCATCGTCCCTCACCATTTAAGATGTGCATGGGAGGGCTCAGCCCGGTGCTGGATCTGTCACACTGGTAGGTGCCACTCTTGGTGACAACGAATCGGTTGGGTCCCTTCTGCCACCAGCGCTGCCCGTCCTTGTACCAGGTGGTGGCAGCGGCGGTGCCCAAGCCCTGGCAGGTCAGTGTCACCCGGTCCCACAGCACCGGCGGCGTCCAGGGCGGCTCCACGAGGAGCTGGGTGGTCTGGGCACCTGCGGGTGAAAGGGGACACCAGCCTGCCAGGGCCAGCGCGGGATGGGGACAGCGGGGCGGGGACGTGGCATCCCCCCGAGGACTCACCAGCGAGGCCGAGGGTCTAGGCTGGAAGGGAGAAAGGACAGGGCTGGGTGGCTCTGTGGGGGAAGTGGCACCCAGGGGACTGGGTGTGGGGCTTTCCCCAAACAGTCCCCAGAGGGACACCGGTTCTCGTGAGAAAGTGCTCAGGAATGGTCCCCAACAGGTCTGGAGAGGCTGGGGGACGTGTCTCTGTCACAGCTGTCCATGTGCCACATCTGTGTGGCATGGAAGCCCCAGGGATGGTGACACTGCAGCCACCTCGAGCTGAGGCAGGACACGCGGACACTGTGAACACCCTGGAAGTGGGGACACCGTGGACACCCCGTGCTGGCACAGGTCACCCCCAGCAGCGCCACAGCACCTGTCCCCCATGGGCCATCCACACAGTGCTTGTCCCCTTGTCCCTGTCCCTGCATCCCTGTGCCCCTGGCCCTGTCCCCATTGCTGCCCCAGTCCCAGTGTGCCTGTCATGATATCCTTGTCCCCAGATCTCAGTCCCCCCATTCTGGTCCTCCTGTTCCTGTCCCCACAGCCATGCCACAACCCCCATCACACCACGATCCCCCCCATGCTCGGGCTCTGCTGGCCTTGGGGACCTCAGGGCACCCTGCAGACCCCCTATGCCCCCTCCCCACCGCTCCCTTCCCCACCAGGGCCCATCCCCGGGGAATCAGGCCCGTGCCCGGAGCACTCACCTTACAGGAGCAGCGCCACTTTCCTGGCCATCCCGGTGTCCCCAGTCACCCGGGCTGGCTGTCACATGCTGCTGGGGCCACCTGTCCCCTGGGTGGCGGCTCTTTGGCCAAAGAGGAAGGAAGAGAGGTCAGATCTGTACCCATGTGCTGGTGGCCCTTGGTGGGGGCAGGGTGGAGAGATGCTGGGGACATAGAGGGACATGGTGGGACATGGCGGGGACATGAGACTTGGGAGTCCCAGGAATGAGGGCTCCAGGAATGTGGGAATCTCAGGATGGATTTCCAGAGGAACAGGGGGCCCCAGGGATGGGGATCCTGGGGAATGGGGGTCCCCACTGATGGGGAGAAAAGGGATGGGGGTCCCAGGGAATATTGGCCTCACAGATTTGGGGTCATGGGATGAAGATCCCAGGGGTGGAGGGTCCTGAGGGACTGGAGAGCCCATGGGATGGGGTCAAGGGGAGGGGGGTGCTGGGCAATGGAGCTTCTGGGAAGTGGGTGGCCTGGGATGGGGGTCCCCAGGAGAGGGGACTTAGGGAATGAGATCCCATGGTTGTGGTTCCCAGAGGAATGGGGATCCCAGGCATGGGCAGTGCCTGGGTGGGCTCGTGGGTCGCAGCTCCTTCACCGGGTGCCGCAGATTTTGGGTGAGGCAGACAAAAGCAGAGACCCCCGTAGTGTTGGTGGTCTGTGGGGAACACCACGGGGTTCTCACGGAGCTCCGGCTCTGTGCTCCCCACCCTGGCACTTCTTCTTCTCTTTGTTTCTATTTTTTCTTATTTACCTCACTTTTGTGCACTCCCCCTCCCACTTCATGGCTCGGTGATCCTGGGGAGCTCCTGAGCAGGGAAGGGGTTGGGGGGACCCTGTGTAGGGGGAATAGGGGGTGCGGCGGCACAGAGAGGGGTTTAGGGGGGCAGTGGGGGATGGGGGTGTCCGGCTATGCCCCACAACACTTTCACTTTCTCTCTCAGGCAGCAGAAGGAAGAGGCCGTTTGTGCTGAGAGTCAGACGGGGGCGGGTTCTGACCTGGGGGGGCACATCCAGAGGGGTCCTGTCCTGGGGGTGTCCCTGTTCTGTTCTGGGGGTGACACATCTTTGATGAGGGGATCCTCGTTCTGGGGGGTGGCGGTTCCAGAAGTGTCCCTGCAGATTCTGGGGGGCATGACTGTCCCAGGGGTGGCACATCCTGGAGACCCCCGTCAATCCATGTGTGGGGCCAGGCCATGCCACAGCCCCACTGCGCAGGGATGGGCATTGGCCAGCCCTGCTCTGGCCAGCCCCAGGGGCAGCCGGGACCTCAGGGTCCCCCCCACCCCAGGGGCTTTGACTCTCGCAGCTTTAGAGCTGCTGCAAGGTGAGAATTGTGTGGGGGAAAAGGCGTGGCTGTGGTTTGCTCAGGCCTGCGAGAAGCACAAAAGCCAAGGAGAGCCCAAGCAGTGGCTCTGCGAGGGCCTTTGATGGTTTGCAGAGCAGGGCTGGCTGGAAAGCGCCCCTGCAGGGGCAGCTGCGAGGGAAGCAGCCCGGAAATGCAGCAATGGATCATTTTGTGCCTCTGCCCAAGGCACTGAGGGAGCCCCAAAACTCAGGCAAATCCCACAAGGATCTGCTCAGCACCCTGAGCGGGACCCTCCTCCTTCCTGCCTTGCCGTGGGCTGACGCTGCCCGCATGCCCCGCACCCACCAAAGCCGCTCTCTCACTGCCCTCCGCAGCCGGACGGGGAGAGAAAGATTTTAGTAGAAGCAGGAAATTGGAGAATCCCATTCCTGAAGCAGGAGAGAACTGAACAAAGAAACACCATTTCTCCCAGTTTCAGCAAAAAGCTGCATTTTGGGCCCAGCAGAAGTCAATCCGATCCTCCAGTGTCCCCCAGCGCCCTCAGTGTCCCAGCACATTCCCGTAGATGTCACTGGGTGTCCACGGTCGCCCGTGGGGTCCCGGCAGCTCCGCGTAGGTCACTTGGGTATCCTGGGGCGGAGCGGTGCGGGTGGGCCCTGCAGGAGACCCTGGCTGTGGCATCTGTGTGACACCCCCTGTGGGTGACGTGTCCCTGTGTGTGTCCCACCCCGGACTCACCCTGCATCTGCTTTGTCCTTGTGACGTGGGTGTACAGCACCTCCCCCTCCTCCGGGGGTGCCGGGGGCTCCGGGGGAGCCCTGCAGGGATGGAGGGATGTGTGAGAGGGGATGGGAGGTCCTGGGGGCTGGGGAAAAGGGTGGTCATGGCTGTAGCCCCCCACTCACCTTTCCTGGTGCTTCCTGGAGGCTGCAAAGGAAAGGGTTGGGGGTGACCGTGGGGTCTCCAAGGCCCTGACCACCCTCAGGAATCCTGAACTCCCACAGGGCTCTCAATTCCCCCCAGGACTCCCCCAGCATTCCTGGAACCCCCCAGAACCCCTCAACCACACCAGTAGCCCTGGTCCTGATGCCCCCAGAGCCCCAAGGCTGGCAGGGATGGGCACCCTCCAAACTATCCCAGGATTCCTGAAAGAACCCCCAGCATCCCCAGCATCCCTGCACCACCCTCCAACACCACCCCAAATCCTCGAGGACCTTGAGCAAAGGTCACTGGGGGCTCAGTGCTGCCCAAGTCAGTGGCTGTGGGTGCTGCCCCATCATCCCCACATTCTCGGTGGCCTCCCAGCTCCCCAGGGCCCCCATCGGCTTCATTTTCACCCACCCAGGCGGTGCCACCGGTACCAGCCCACAATGACACCCAGGAGCAGGACCAGGAACAGGAGGGACCCAGCAACCCCTGCGGCCACTGCTGGGGACAGAGGGGGACACATCAGGGTCACCTGTCACTGCGGGGGTGCTGCAATCCCAATGACCCCAAGTGACCCCACCTGTGTCCCAGTGTCCCTGCCGTGTCACCGTCAGTGCCAGCTCGGGGCTGAGCGCCCGGAACACGCGGTGCCCGTCCTGTCCCAGCTGGTTGGTGGCCATGCACTGGTAGGTGCCGGAATGTCCCACATGGATGTCCCTGAGCTCCAGGAGGGGACCCCGGGCCACCTCGCAGCCGTTGTGCAGCCAGGTGAAGGTGACAGGGGCTGAGCCCACCTGCACCGAGCAGCGCAGGGTCACGGGGTCACCTGCGCGCACCGGCTGTGCCAGGGCACCGGGGCTGATGGTGGCATTGGCCACGGGCACTGCGGGGACACAGATGGGGCTGGCACCTGGCCAGGGGTGATGGGGATGTGGTGGGTGGGGTTACCCCATTCCTGAGAGTCCTGCTCACCCAGGACGGTGACATTCATGGGGACACTCTTGGCCACGCTGTGCCCGTCGCTGGCCCGGCACTGGTAGTGGCCGCTGTCATTGTCCCCAACGTGGCGCAGCTCCAGGTGGGGGCCGGTGCCCAGCAGCGCCCACGAGTCCCCCCGGTGCCAGGAGAAGGACAGGGGACCTGTCCCCTCGGCCACGGCGCAGCTCAGCACCAGGCGGTCCCCCAGTGCCACCTGTCCTCCGGGAGGCTGCGCCGACACGGACACCCCTGAGAGCGGGACCCCTGCGGGAGGGACAGAAAGGGAATGGAGGACCCGGGAGGGGTGGGAGACACCAGGGACCAGTGAAGGACTCAGGGAAGGGGAGGATCAGGGAGGGTTGTGAGGATCCCAGTGAGGAAGAAGGGGGCCAAGATATGGGGCAGGAAAGCTTGTGAGGTGTGGAAGGGACCCCAGGGAGGGATAGGTGATTACGGGAGGGGAGACCTGGAGAGGGTAGGAGGGAACCACAGGGAAGGTTTTGGGGAGCAGGACTTGGATGGGATCTGTGGATCATGGAGGGACCTAAGAGAGGGAGAGGTCTACCTAGGGAGGGGTGAAGGGACCCGATGAGGGATGAAGGGATCAGGGAATATGAAAGGAGGTCCCAGGGAGTGAGCTGGGAAAGCAGGGAGGAAAGCAGAGGGTTGAGCAGGACTGGGGGACCCGTGGCGGCTGTCAGGGCTCCCCACGCCCATCCCCGCACTCACTGCGCACCGTGACGCGGAGCCGGGCGCTGCTCTTCCGCACGGCTCCCCTCTCGGAGCGCACCTCGCAGCTGTAATTCCCCGAGTGGGAGACCCCCACGGCGGGCAGCAGGAGCTGCGGGGACCCCTGCGGGCCCCCCACCAACCGCCCGTCCCGGTAGAAGAGGTGCAGGAGGGGGGCTCGGGGCCGCAGGGGGCTGGTTATGCTGAGGCAGCTGAGATTGAGGGGGGACCCCTCGGTGGACTCGGGGGCACCCTCCAGCACTGGCACCGGGAAGAGCTCTGGGAAGGAGATGGGAGGGGGGAGAGTGACCCCGAGTCCCTGGGAAGTGGTTTGGGGCTGTCGGGATATTGGAGTTCCCGCTGTGGGGTGCTCACCATGCACTGTCACTGTCACGGACAATGACCGTGACAGCCTGAAGCCCTCCAAGCCCTCGCAGCGGTAGCTGCCACTATGGTGTAGCTGTAGGGGGGACAGGGACAGCTCTGCCCCCTTGAGTGGCCCCCCCAGATCCTTCTCATCCTGGTAAAATCGCACCCTGCTGACCGACACATCCTTCCTGGTCCGGCAGCGCAGTGTCACCGTGTCCCCCTCCAGCAGCGCCTGCGCCGGCACCTGCAGCACCAGCCGGTCTGTGGGACAGGAGGGTCCCATCGCACTGAGGGGCTCGAGACAGGTCCGAGGTGGGTCCCCATGGTCCCGGGGACCTCTGGGGGGAGTCTCCATTGCGCGGGAGGATCCCAGGGACACCAAGGGTAACACCATGGCAATGTTGTCGCCATGAGGACCCGATTGCACTGGGATGCACTGGGGTGCACTGGGATGCACAGGCATGTCCCGGTATGCAGGGGACCGACTCTCGCTACATGAGGGGTGTGAAGCCACCAAGAGTGGAGCCCACCCAGACCCCCCGGGGACCACCCTGATCATTTATGATTCCCCTCACCATTGGAGATGCTCACGGGGGGGCTCAGCCCGGTGCCGGGTCTCTCACACTGGTAGGTGCCACTCTCGGTGACAACGAATCGGTCGGGTCCCTGCAGTTGCCAGCACTGCCCGTCCTTGTACCAGGTGGTGGCAGCGGCAGTGCCCAAGCCCTGGCAGGTCAGTGTCACCCGGTCCCACAGCACCGGCGGTGTCCAGGGGGGCTGCACGAGGAGCTGGGTGGTCTGGGCGCCTGGGGGTGACAGGGGACACCAGCCTGCCAGGGCCAGCGCCGGATGGGGACAGCGGGGCGGGGACGTGGCATCTCCCCGAGGACTCACCAGCGAGGCCGAGGGTCTGGGCTGGAAGGGAGAAGGGACAGGGCTGGGTGGGGGTGGCACTGCGGGGACAGCGGCACCCGGGGCACGGAGTGTGGGGCTGTCCCCAAACTGTCCCCCTGTGGACACTAGTTTAGCACGGAGGTCTTGAGGACAGGGACACCTGTGTCACCCTGGGCTGAGGCAGGACATGGGGACACTGTGGACACCCCATGCTTGGACAAGTCACCTCCACCCACCCCACAGCACCTGTCCCCACGGCCACATCCCCATGGCCCTCTGCCCATGATCCCATCCCAATGGCACCTGGCCTCGTGGCCCATCCTGATGGTGCTTGGCCCTCGTCCCTGTCCCTGCATCCCTGTCCCCCTGGCCCTGTCCCCACAGCTGCCCCAGCCCCAAGGTTCCTTTTGCGACATCCCACTCCCTCCATTCCTGTCCCCCTCCATTCCTGTGCCCCCCATTCCTGTCCCCCACAGCCACCCCACGACTCCAGTCACATTTAAGGGCTCCATGCCCATGCTCGGGCTCTGCTGGCCTTGGGAACCTCAGGGCACCCCGCAGCCCCCCTGTGCCCCCTCCCCACCGCGCTCTGCCTCACCAGGGCCCATTCCCGGAGCGTCAAGCCCATGCCCGGGGCACTCACCCCACAGGAGCAGCGCCACCTTCCCGGCCATCCTGGTGTCCCCGGCCACCCGGGCTGGCTGTCACACGCTGCCGGAGCCACCGGTCCCCTGGGTGTCGGGCAGGAAGCGAGGTCACATCTCGTCCCCACGTGTTGGTGGCCCTTGGTGGGGGAAGGGTGTAGCAGGGTGGGGGCAGGGTGGACATACGGCAGGGGACAGGCTGGGGACATGGTGGGACATGGTGTTCCCAGGAGTGGGGGCCTCAGGGCATGTGGGGATCTCAGGATGGGTGTCCCAGGGGAATGGGGAGAGAGGGGAAGTGACAGGGAGTGTCTGTCTGGGGAATGGAGGTCCCCATGTGTCGGGTGGTCCCCGGGATGGGGGTCCTGAGGGAATGGGGGGCAAAGGGGTTGGGGGGAAGGGGATGGAGATGCTGGGCAACAGGAGACCCAGGATGGGGCTCGGAGAAAAGGGGGACACAGGGAATGGGGCTGCCACGGTCGGGTTCCCAGGGGAATGGGGGTCCCAGGGATGGGCAGTGGCTGGGAGGGCTCGTGAGTCGCAGCTCCTTCACCGGGTGCCTCAGATTTTGGGGTGACTCAGGGCCCAGCACGGCCCCCCCTGGGTGCTCATTACCTGGGGCGGCATCACAGCGGGGTCCTGGGTAGCTCCGGTTCTGTGTCCCCCCCACCCTTTGGCATGTTTTCCTCTTTATTTCTCTTTTGTCCTTCATTTCCTCATATTTGTGCCACGCTGCCTCACCCCCCAGTGTGCGGCTCAGTGATCCTGGGGAGCTCCTGAGCAGGGAACGGGTTGGGGGCACCCTGTGCAGGGGGAATAGGGGGTGCGGGGGCACGGGGGGGGGGGGGGCACTGGGGGATGGGGGTGTCCGGCTGTGCCCCCCAACACTTTCACTTTCTCTCTCGGGCAGCAGAAGGAAGAGGCCGTTTGTGCTGAGAGTCAGACGGGGGCTGGGTTCTGACCTGGGGACACATCCAGAGGTGTCCTGTCCTGGGGTGTGTCTCTGTTCTGCGGGTGACACATCCTGGGGGGATCCTGTCCCAGGGCTGCCCCATCCTGTCCTGGAAGGTCCTGTCCTGGGGGATGGTGGTGCTGGGGGTGTCTCTGGACACATTCCTGGGGGGGGGGGGGGGAGTCCCTGTCCCAGTGGTGGCACATCCTGGGGACCCCTGTCCTGGAAGGGCCCTGCCGGCTCCCACTGTCCCTGCTTGGCCACTGTGACCTCTGCAGGGCAAAAATTTGGGGATGCCCTGTCCCTTCTATGCCCCTTCCCCTTGACGGTCCCCCCCACTCTGGGAGCCCCCAATCCCCCTTTGGGATCCCCCAAGGTGCAGCCCCTCTTCCCCATCCTGCAGCCCCCTGTGACCCTTCTGTGGGTGAGAAGCCCCACGGGGTGCCAGTGGAGGTGACAGGGGCTGGGTGTCAGTCGGGGAGGGCACAGACCCCGCCACAACCTCCCACAGCCACCCCAAGCCCCCAGCCCTGGCAGGGTCTCAGCGCTGGCAACCAGGAAATGGATGAGACCCTGCAGATGAAACGCTCGGGACACTCCTGGCTGTGCCCCGCTCTGCCCACAACACCTGAGCACCAACCTGCCCCCTCTGCCTCAACACCCGCATGGAAAAATGGAGCTTTTTTCCTTCTGCAAATGGCTGATTTGGCCAAAAATTGATACCACACCACTGAGACACTGCAAATGGGGGGGGGGCTGAAGCTGTTGTGGGACTGCCCCCCGTCTCCTGCTCCCACTGCCCCCCCACGTGGTTTCTGTGCTGGGGGGTTGGGACACTTTGGGTTTGTTGGTTTTGGGAGAAAACCTATTCCAGACCTCTCCATTCACACTCATTCCCTGCAGGATCTGAGGCGGCAAGAGCAGGTTGGGAATGAAGCCCCAGGCAGGAAGCAGCTCCCAAACTCCTCCGTGCAGCCAGTGGCCATCCAAGTGTGGGGCCAGGCCACGCCACAGCCCCACTGCGCGGGGATGGGCATTGGCCAGCCCTGCTCTGGCCAGCCCCAGGGGCAGCCAGGACCTGAGGGTCCCCCCCGCCCCCTGGGCTTTGACTCTGGCAGCTTTAGAGCTGCTGCAAGGTGAGAATTGTGTGGGGGAAAAGGCGTGGCTGTGGTTTGCTCAGGCCTTCGAGAAGCACAAAAGCCAAGGGGAGCCCAAGCAGTGGCTCTGCGAGGGCCTTTGATGGTTTGCAGAGCAGGGCTGGCTGGAAAGCGCCCCTGCAGGGGCAGCTGCGAGGGAAGCAGCCCGGAAATGCAGCAATGGATCATTTTGTCCCTCTGCCCAAGGCACTGAGGGAGCCCCAAAACTCAGGCAAATCCCACAAGGATCTGCTCAGCACCCTGAGCGGGACCCTCCTCCTTGCCGAGCTGAGCAGGCAGAGCTGAACAAACCAACCCCATTTCTTCCGCTTTAATCCAAACGCTGCCTTTTGAGTCCAAGAAGAGGCAAAAGGGTCCTGTGCCCAACCCCCGGCACTGGGAGGGGGAATGGGGAGGCCCTGGGGTGCTGTGAAGGGCAGTGAGGGACCTCTGGGGGGACTCGATGCCTCCCAGTGATCCCCAATTTCCCCCCAGGGTCACATCACACTCTCGTAGGTGGCACCGGGGTCCTGCTGTCCCTCGTAGGGTCCCGGCAGCTGCGCGTTGGTCACTTGTGGATGCCGAGGGGGGGCAGGGCCGGGGGACACCCGTGGGGGCGCTGACAGAGACAGCGGTTGTGGGGACCTGGGAGGGGGTGACACCCGTGGGGGACGTGTCCCTGTCCCCAGCCCCGTACTCACCCCCCGCCCGCTCGCTGCCCACGCCGTGGGGCTCCAGCAGCTCCCCCTCCTCCGGGGGGGCCCTGCGGGGATAAGGGGGGACCTGAGGGGGTATCTGGGGAAGGGGGAAGGGGAGTCACGGCCGGGCCCCCCCCCCCACCTGTCCTGGGGCTTCCTGGCGGCTGCAAGGAAAAGGGGAGGGGGTGACCGTGGGCACCCAGGAGCCCCTGAACCTTCCTGGGACTTTGGCAGCTCCGACCACACAAGGGACCCCCAAATCCCCACTGGAGCCCCGATTCCCACCGCACCCGTGATTCCCCCCTGGACACTCCAAGCACCCCTGATCCCCCAGAACTTCTGAACCACTGCAGTGCTCCTGAGCCCCTCGGTTCCCCCAACCCCCTGAGCCCACAGAACCTCAAGCCCGACAGGGAGGGGCACCCCCAAAACTCCCCCAGGACCCCAGAAAGATCCCCCAACCTCCCTGCGCTGCCCTCCAGGAATTCTCCAAACACTCCAGGAGCTCCCACTGCCAGCCCAATGTTCCTCAAAGCCCACCCAGGAGAGACCCTCCAAAATCCTCCTAAAGCCCCCAGGACCCCCAGCCGAGGTCACTGTGGGCTCCGTTTCCCCCAGCTCAGGGGCTGTGGGTGCTGCCCCATCGCCCCCCCACTCTGGGGGCTTCCCCTCACTCCAGCACCCCCATCCCCCCCATTGTCACCCACCCAGGCGCTGCCACCAGTGACAGCCCCCGATGACACCCAGGAGCAGGACCAGGAACAGGAGGCTCCTGCCGATGTTCACAGCCACTGCTGGGAACAGAGGGGAACACATCAGGGTCAGCTGCCATGCCGGGGCTTCTGCACCCTCCAGTAACCCCGAGCGACCCCACCTGTGTCGCGGTGTCTCCGCGGTGTCACTGTCAGTGCCAGCTCGGGGCTGAGCGCCCGGAACACGCGGTGCCCGTTCTGTCCCAGCTGGTTGGTGGCCACGCACTGGTAGGTGCCGGAATGTCCCACATGGACGTCCCCGAGCTCCAGGAGGGGACCCCGGGCCACCTCGCGGCCATTGTGCAGCCAGGTGAAGGTGACAGGGGCTGAGCCCACCTGCACCGAGCAGCGCAGGGTCACGGGGTCACCTGCGCTCACCGGGTGTGCCAGGGCACCGGGGCTGATGGTGGCATTGGCCACGGG
Organism: Corvus moneduloides; assembly: GCF_009650955.1. NCBI lineage: Eukaryota > Metazoa > Chordata > Aves > Passeriformes > Corvidae > Corvus > Corvus moneduloides. The sequence continues at coordinate 1,367,335 of NC_045504.1, read as the reverse complement.
CACTGCGGGGGGACACAGACAGGGCTGAGGCCGGGGGAGGGGCTGGCACCCGGCGTGGGGTCAGGGGAATGGGAGGGGAGGGAGTGTGAAATGAGGGGATGAGGGAGTCTGTGCATGGTGGCACCTGGGGACAGAGGGAGCCTTTCAGCCAGGACTGTGACATGTGGCAGTGTTTACCGTCACCCATTGGGGATGCCGTGGCTGGGAGCATCCAGAGCCAGAGGGTCCCGGTCCCCCAGGACCGTGACCTGCAGTGGCGGGGGCTGTGACCTGGGGTGGGATGGGGCATGCTGTGCTTGGGGTCACCCCAGCCCGAGAGGGACATGGGAAGGTGTGGGTGAGCCAGGGAGGGTTGAAGGGAGGGATGAGGGACCCAGGCAGTGGTGGGGGAATGCTGGGAAGGTGTTGGGGTTTCCCATCCCCATTCCCACATTCACCATGCACTGTCACTGTCACAGGAGCCGACTTCTCCCACCACAGTGACGCCCCAGAGTCCACCCAGCCCCCACAGCGGTAGCGGCCACCGTGGAGCAGCTGCAGGGGGGACAGGGCCAGCTCAGTCCCATTAAGGGGTCCCCCCAAATCCTTCTCCTCGTGGTAAAATTGCACCCCAGTGACCGCACTGTCCCGCCAGCCCCTGCAGCGCAGCGTCACCGCGTCCCCCTCCAGCAGCGCCCGTGCCGGCACCTGCAGCACCAGACGCTCTGTGGGACAGGAGGGACCTGTCACATCTGGGGAATCTGAGAGATCCCAAAGGCCCTGGGAGGCACCAGGGGTCCCCCATTGCAACAGTGAGGTCTCATGTCACTGGAATGCTCTGGGATGTCCCCATGTGCAGGAGATGGGTTCTCGTCAGACCCGGGGGTTGACTCATGGAGCGGAGCCCACCCTGAGCCCTCGGGTACCCCGCGGGTGCCAGGGCACTCATCGTCCCTCACCGTTTAAGATGTGCATGGGAGGGCTCAGCCCGGTGCCGGGTCTGTGACACTGGTAGGTGCCACTCTCGGTGACAACGAATCGGTCGGGTCCCTGCAGCCGCCAGCGCTGCCCGTCCTTGTACCAGGTGGTGGCAGCGGCGGTGGCCGAGCCCTGGCAGGTCAGTGTTACCCGGTCCCACAGCACCGGCGGTGTCCAGGGGGGCTCCACGAGGAGCTGGGTGGTCTGGGCACCTGCGGGTGACAGGGGGCACCAGCCTGCCAGGGCCAGTGCTGGATGGGGACAGCGGGGCGGGGACATGGCATCCCCCCGAGGACTCACCAGGGAGGCTGAGGGTCTGGGCTGGAAGGGAGAAGGGATAGGGCTGGGTGGGGGTGGCACCGTGGGGAAAGCAGCACCCGGGGCACTGAGTGTGGGGCTGTCCCCAAACTGTCCCCACGGGGTCACCAGTTTTGCACGGAGGTTTTGAGGACAGGGACACCTGTGTCACCCTGGGCTGAGGCAGGACATGGGGACACTGTGGACACCCCATGCTTGGACAAGTCACCTCCACCCACCCCACAGCACCTGTCCCCACGGCCACATCCCCATGGCCCTCTGCCCATGATCCCATCCCAATGGCACCTGGCCTCGTGGCCCATCCTGATGGTGCTTGGCCCTTGTCCCTGTCCCTGCATCCCTGTCCCCCTGGCCCTGTCCCCACAGCTGCCCCAGCCCCAAGGTTCCTTTTGCTACATCCCACTCCCTCCATTCCTGTCCCCCTGTTCCTGTCCCCACAGCCACCCCATGACTCAGGTCACATTTAAGGGGTCCATGCCCATGCTTGGGCTCTGCTGGCCCTGGGGACCTCAGGGCACCCCAAAGCCCCCCTATGCCCCTCCCTTGGTACACCTCTCCCTCTCTTAGGTCCGTCCATGGTCCACAGTTCCCATCCATGTCTGGCTCCACAAAACCTTCCCTGTGGTTCCCTCCAATCTGCTCCAGGTCTCCCCTCCATGAACCTTCCTGGGGTCCCTTCCACTCCTCCCTCCCCACCTCTTGGCCCCCTTCGTCCTCACTGTGGTCCCACCAACCCTCCCTGACCCTCTCCCACCCTGAGTCCTTCACTGGCCCCTGGTGTCTCCCACCCCTCCCAGGTGCCTCATGCCCTTTCGGCCCCTCCCACAGGGGTACCGCTCTCGGGGGTGTCCGTGTCGGCGCAGCCCCCCGGGGCACAGGTGGCACTGGGGGACCGCCTGGTGCTGAGCTGCGAGGTGGCCTCAGGGACAGGTCCCCTGTCCTTCTCCTGGCACCGGGGGGGCTCGTGGGCACCGCTGGGCACCGGCCCCCGCCTGGAGCTGCGCCACACTGGGGACAATGACAGCGGCCACTACCAGTGCCGGGCCAGCGACAGGCACAGCGTGGCCGAGAGTGCCCCCATGAATGTCACCGTCCTGGGTGAGCAGGACCCTCAGGAATGTGGTGACCCCACCCACCACATCCCAATCACCGCTGGTCAGGTGCCAGCCCCATCTGTGTCCCCGCAGTGCCCGTGGCCAATGCCACCATCAGCCCCGGTGCCCTGGCACAGCCAGTGCGCGCAGGTGAACCCGTGACCCTGCGCTGCTCGGTGCAGGTGGGCTCAGCCCCTGTCACCTTCACCTGGCTGCGCAACGGCCGTGAGGTGGCCCGGGGTCCCCTCCTGGAGCTCGGGGACGTCCATGTGGGACATTCCGGCACCTACCAGTGCGTGGCCACCAACCAGCTGGGACAGGATGGGCACCGCGTGTTCCGGGCGCTCAGCCCCAAGCTGGCACTGATGGTGACACGGCGGGGACACTGGGACACAGGTGGGCTCACTCGGGGTCACTGGAGGGTGCTGCACCGCCGGCATGGCAGCTGACCCTGATGTGTCCCCCTCTGTCCCCAGCAGTGGCTGTTAACATCGGCAGGAGCCTCCTGTTCCTGGTCCTGCTCCTGGGTGTCATCGGGGGCTGTCACTGGTGGCAGCGCCTGGGTGGGTGACAATGGGGCCAACGGGGGTGCTGGAGTGAGGGGAAGCCCCTAGACTGAGGGGGCGATGGGGCAGCACCCACAGCCCCTGGGCTGGTGGAAATGGAGCCCACAGTGACCTCGGCTGGGAGTCCTGGGGGCTTTAGGAGGATTCTGGAGGGTCTTGGTTGGGCTCCAGGGGCAGCCCTGGGTGGGCTTTGAGGAACATTGGGCTGGCAGTGGGAGCTCCTGGAGGGGTTGGGGAGTTCCTGGAGGGCCGTGCAGGGATGCTGGGGGATCTTTCTGGGGTCTGGGGGAGTTTTGGGGATGCCCCTCCATGTCGGGCTTGGGGTTTCTGGGGGTTTATGGGCTCGGGGGCACCGGGGGGCTCTGGGGGCACTGTGGTGGTGCAGAAGTTCTGGGAGTTCATGGGTGCTTGGAGTGTCCAGGGGGGAATCAGGGGTGTGGTGGGAATCAGGGCTCCAGTGGGGATTTGGGGGTCCCGTGGGTGGTCGGAGCTGCCGAGGTCCCAGGAAGGTTCAGGGGTCTCGGGGTGCCCACGGTCACCCCCTCCCCTTTTCCTTGCAGCTGCCAGGAAGCCCCAGGACAGGTGAGTGGGGGGGCTCCGGCCGTGACTCCCCTTTCCCCCTTCCCCAGACACCCCCTCAGGCCCCCCCTTATCCCCGCAGGGCCCCCCCGGAGGAGGGGGAGCTGCTGGAGCCCCACGGCGTGGGCAGCGAGCGGGCGGGGGTGAGTACGGGGCTGGGGACAGGGACACGTCCCCCACGGGTGTCACCCCCTCCCAGGTCCTCACAACCGCTGTCTCTGTCAGCGCCCCCACGGGTGTCCCCCGGCCCTGCCCCCCTCGGCATCCACAAGTGACCAACGCGCAGCTGCCGGGACCCTACGAGGGACAGCAGGACCCCGGTGCCACCTACGAGAGTGTGATGTGACCCTGGGGGGAAATTGGGGATCACTGGGAGGCATCGAGTCCCCCCAGGGGTCCCTCACTGCCCTTCACAGCACCCCAGGGCCTCCCCATTCCCCCTCCCAGTGCCGGGGGCGGGGGGGGCACAGGACCCTTTTGCCTCTTCTTGGACTCAAAAGGCAGCGTTTGGATTAAAGCGGGAGAAATGGGGTTGGTTTGTTCAGCTCTGCCTGCTCAGCTCAGGAAGGAGGAGGGTCCCGCTGAGGATGCTGAGCAGATCCCTGTGGGATTTGCCTGAGTTTTGGGGCTCCCTCAGTGCCTTGGGCAGAGGCACAAAATGATCCATTGCTGCATTTCCGGGCTGCTTCCCTCGCAGCTGCCCCCACGCAGGGCAAGGAGCTGCCGCTCGCTGTTTGTCCCCTCTCGCTGACAGCCGGCCAAGGGCTCGGGGACGTGCGGCGGTGCCGCCCCGTGGCCACGGGCCCCGATCCCGCAGCTGCCGAGCTCCTCGGCCCGAGCTGGAGCCCGGCAGCAGCGGCAGCGCCCCGAGAGCCCCGGCACGGAGCCGCGGCGGCAGGCGGGGGCCCAGCAGCCCAAGCCACGCCAGCGCTGCCCGGTGCTGCCCGGTAGCCGGCGGTGGCCAAAGCCCCGCAGCCGGCGCTCGCCGAGCGGCGCCTGAGCCCCGGAGCCGCTGCGGAGCCTCCGCCGGGCCCGGCCCTGGGGCGGGCGGGCGGCGCCGGGGGGAGGTGCGGGGAGCGTGGCGGGGAGCGGGGAGCCGGGGGAGGAAGGCCCGGCACTGCGGGAGCGGAGTCCTGGGCTCGGGCACTGCCGCAGGTCGCGGCTGCCATCGCGCTGCGAGGGCCGGGACTGTCCCGGGCTGCGGGGAGCGACGGGGCCGATGTGGCCCAAGCGGCTTTTGTGCTTCTCGCAGGCCTGAGCAAACCACAGCCACGCCTTTTCCCCCACACAATTCTCACCTTGCAGCAGCTCTAAAGCTGCGAGAGTCAAAGCCCAGGGGGTGGGGGGGACCCTGAGGTCCTGGCTGCCCCTGGGGCTGGCCAGAGCAGGGCTGGCCAATGCCCATCCCTGCGCAGTGGGGCTGTGGTGTGGCCTGGCCTCACACTTGGATGGCCACTGGTCCCCAGGATGCCCCCTGCAAGAGGGACCCCCCCAGTAAGCGTTCAAGGGAACCCCCAGAACCGCCATCCCTCAGGTCAAGACCTGCCCCCTTCCCCAGCCTGGATACGTCACCCCTGGGACAGGATCCCCCCAGGACGTGTCACCCCCAGTACAGGGACCCCTCCCGGACAGGACCCCTCTGGATGTGCCCCCCCAGGCCAGAACCCGCCCCCGTCTGACTCTCAGCACAAACGGCCTCTTCCTTCTGCTGCTGGAGAGAGAAAGCAAAGGTGTAGGGAGGGGCACAGCCAGACACTCCCATGCTCCACTGCCCCCTCAAACTTCCCTGCACCCCCCGCACCCCCTTTTCTCCCTCCTCAATGTCCCCTCAACCCGTTCCCTGCTCAGAGCTCCCCAGGATTCCTGGGTCAGGGGCTGCTGGGTGTGACAGGAAGATGATGGAAAAAGGGAACGAAATGGAAATGAAGAGAAGAAAAAGCCCCTGTGGGGCAGGGGAGCACAGACCCAGAGCCCCTCGGAATCTGCTTGGGGTGATCCCCAGGCCACGAGCTCCTTGGTGGGGCTCTGGGTGTCTGTCCCTCTCTGGACTCTGGGTCACCCCACCCTGCACCCACCATGCGCCACCAACATGTGGGGACGAGATGTGACATCGCTTCCTTCCTTTTTGGCCAAAGAGCCGCCACCCAGGGGACAATGGGCCCCGGCAGCGTGTGACAGCCAATCCGGGTGGCCGGGGACACCGGGATGGCCGGGAAGGTGGCGCTGCTCCTTTGGGGTGAGTGCCCTGGGCACGGGCCTGACGCCCCGGGGATGGGCCCTGGTGAGGCAGAGAGCGGTGGGGAGGGGGCACAGGTGGGCTGCGGGGTGCCCTGAGGTCCCCAAGGTCAGCAGAACCCGAGCATGGGCATGGACCCCTTAAACGTGACCGGAGTCGTGGGGTGGCTGTGGGGAACAGGGGACAGGAATGGAGGGACAGGAATGTAAGGACGGGGATGTGGGGACAGGCACGATGGGACTGGGCCAGGTGTGAGGACAGGGGCAGGGAGAAAGGGCCAAGCACCAGGGAGATTTGGTGGTGGTGAGAGGAGCCGTGGGGCTGCTGGAAGTGACCTGGGCCAGCACCGGGTGTCGGTCGAGTCCCCATGCCTGGAATGGCCACAGTGTCCCCATGTCCTACCTCAGCCCAGGGTGACCGCGGTGTCCCCATCCCTGAGACCTGCGTGCGAAACCGGTGACCCCGTGGGGACAGTGGGGACAGCCCCACACTCCGTGCCCCGGGTGCTGCTGTCCCTGCGGTGCCACCCCCACCCAGCCCTGTCCCTTCTCCCTTCCAGCCCAGACCCTCGGCCTCGCTGGTGAGTCCTCGGGGGGATGCCACGTCCCCGCCCCGCTGTCCCCATCCTGCGCTGGCCCTGGCAGGCTGGTGTCCCCTGTCACCCGCAGGTGCCCAGACCACCCAGCTCCTCGTGGAGCCCCTCTGGACTCCACTGGTGCTGTGGGACCGGGTGACACTGACCTGCCAGGGCTCGGGCACTGCCGCTGCCACCACCTGGTACAAGGATGGGCAGTGCTTGCAGCTGCAGGCACTCAACCGATCCCATGTCACCGAGAGTGGCACCTACCAGTGTGACAGACCCGGCACCGGGCTGAGCCCCCCCGTGAGCGTCTCCAATGGTGAGGGGGGTTGGGTGTCCCCAGCCTGGCACCCGCGGGGTCCCCAAGGGCTCTGGGTGGGCTCTGCTCCATGGGTCACCCCCCTGGTGTGACGAGAGCCCGACCCCTGCACACGGGGACATCTCAGAGCATCCCAGTGCAAGTGGACCATGTGTTGGAATTGGGGTCTCCTGGTGCGCTGGGTGTGACCCAATCGGAGCGTCCCGGTGCCATCGGGACCCCACAGTACCTCACAGTGTGATGGGACCTCTGTCCCCCAGCCTGGCTGGTGCTGCAGGTGCCGGCGCGGGCGCTGCTGGAGGGGGACACGGTGACACTGCGCTGCCGGAGCTGGCAGGACAAACCGGTGACCTGGGTGTCCTTCTACCGTGAGGAGAAACAACTGCAGCAGTTCCGCGATGGGACCAAGCTGTCCCTGTCCCCTCTGCAGCTGTACCGCAGCGGCCGCAACCGCTGCAGGGGTTGGGTGGACTCCGAGGTGTCAAAGGGGTGGAAGGAGTCAGAGTCGGCGCCGGTGACAGTGACAGTGCACGGTGAGCATCCCACAGCCGCCACCCTGACACCCCGACACCCCCACACCTCAGCACCCCCACAGCCCCTTCACAGCAGGCTCGGGGTCACTGTCCCCCCGCCCCGTCTCCTTCCCAGAGCTCTTCTCAGTGCCGGTGCTGGAGGGTCCCCCCGAGCCCACCGAGGGGTCCCCTCTGAATCTCAGCTGTCTCAGCACCCCCAGCACCCTGCAGCCCCAAGCCCCCCTCCTGCACCTCTTCTACCGGGACGGGCGGTTGGTGGGGAGCCTGCAGGGGTCCCCGCAGCTCCTGCTGCCTGCAGTGGGGGTCTCCCACTCAGGGAATTACAGCTGCCAGGTGCGCTCCGAGCGGGGGCCGTGCGGAAGAGCAGCGCCCGGCTCTGCGTCACGGTGCGCAGTGAGTGCGGGGATGGGCGCGGGGAGCCCCAACAGCCGCCACAGGTCCCCCAGTCCTGTCTGAAACCCTCCCCTGGTCCCCCATCACCATCCCGCTGCCCCTCATTCCTCCCTGGCGTGACCCTACCCCTCCCTCCATCCTTTCCCTGATCCCTTCCCAAGTGCCCCCATTGCTGCCCCAGGTCCCTCCATCCCTCACTGGATCCCCTCCCTGGGCCCATCTGCTCCCTCTCTGAGGTCCCCCAATGGTCCCCAAGTCCCACCAGCCCTCTCCCTGTCCCCTCACCGCTTCCAGGAGTTCTCCCACATCCCCCTCCATGTCTCACTGCCTCAATCCTCCCTCCTTTCCTGGGGCCCCTCTTTCTCACTGAGTTCCTCTCCTACTGCCCCTATTTCTCCTTCTCCTTTGGTGTCCCCTCCTACAGGGGTCCCGCTCTCAGGGGTGTCCGTGTCGGCGCAGCCCCCCGGGGGACAGGTGGCACTGGGGGACAGCCTGGTGCTGAGTTGCTGAGGGGACAGGTCCCCTGTCCTTCTCCTGGCACCGGGGGGACTCGTGGGCACCGCTTGGCACCGGCCCCCGCCTGGAGCCGCGCCACGTTGGAGACAATGACAGCGGCCACTACCAGTGCCGGGCCAGCAACGGAGACAGCGTGGCCAAGAGTGTCCCCCTGAATGTCACCGTCCTGGGTGAGCAGGACCCTCAGGAATGGGGTGACCCCACCCATGACATCCCCATCCCCCCTGGCCAGGTGCCAGCCCCATCTGTGTCCCCACAGTGCCCGTGGCCAATGCCACCATCAGCCCCGGTGCCCTGGCACAGCCGGTGCGCGCAGGTGACCCCGTGACCCTGCGCTGCTCGGTGCAGGTGGGCTCAGCCCCTGTCACCCTCACCTGGCTGCACAATGGCCGCGAGGTGGCCCAGGGTCCCCTCCTGGAGCTTGGGGACATTCTGGCACCTACCAGTGCGTGGCCACCAACCAGCTGGGACAGGACGGGCACTGCGTGTTCCGGGCGCTCAGCCCCGAGCTGGCACTGATGGTGACACCTCGGGGACACTGGGACACAGGTGGGGTCACTCGGGGTTACTGGAGGGTGCAGAAGCCCCAGGGTTCTAGGTGACCTCGGTGTGTCCCCCTCTCTGTCCCCAGCAGTGGCCGCAGGGGTTGCTGGGTCCCTCCTGTTCCTGGTCCTGCTCCTGGGTGTCATTGTGGGCTGTCACTGGTGGCATCGCCTGGGTGGGTGGCAAGAGGGGGATAGGGGTCCCAGGGAGCTGTAGGAAGCCCCCTGAGTTGGGGAGCAGTAGGGCAGCACTCACAGCCTCCCACAATTGTGAACCCACTGGAGGTCCTGTGGGGTTTGGGGCAGTGCTGGAGGGTCTTTCAGGGATGCTGGGGGTTCTTTCAAGGGTCCTGGGAGATTTTGAGGGGGTCCCTCTTCCTCCTGGGCTTTGGGTTCTTGAGGCTGAGCTGGTCGGGGGCACCGGGGAGGTTCATGAATTCTGGGGGGGCTCCAGGGATTCTCGGGGGTGCTGAGCAGAGCTGAGAGTCCTGTAGGGGTTCAGGATTCCTGTGTGGGGTCAGGGAGAGAGGGACTCCACAATCACCTCCCCTCTTTCCTTTGCAGCCACCAGGAAGCACCAGAAAAGGTGAGTGGGGGGCTCCAGCCACAATCCCCCCCTTACCACCACCCCACAACTCTCCATCCCCTCCCACACATCGTCTTTATCCCCACAGGGCGACCAAGGAGCCCCCGACCCCCCCAGAGGACGGGGACGTTCTGTACACCCTCGTCGTGAGCACCAACTAGGCGGGGCGTGAGTACAGTGGTGGGAGGGGGACAGTGCCATGTCACCCACCGCTGTCACCCCCGCCTTGCTCCCCCCCACCAGTGTCTCTTGCAGGGCACCCCCGCATCTCTGTCCCCGAGGAACCCCAGGTGACCTACGCGGAGCTGCTGGGACCCCACAGGTGACTGTGGGAGCCCAGTGATATTTAAGAGATCATGCTGTGACACTGGGGGGGAACTGGGGGGCACTGAGGCCCCCAACCATGGGTACCCACGTGTGTGTGCTGCCCCTAAAAACTGCCCCTCCCCTCCCAGTGGAGGCACAAAAGGCAAAGATCCCAAAGGGCTGAGAGAAGAACAATTTCCTGCAAACTGCACTGAGAGAAGGAAACCAACAGCAACAACAACAAGATTCTGAATCCAAAGGGTCACAAAAGGAACAATGTCCACGGAAAGCCCCCGACAAGGAACAAACCCCAAACGCTTCCCCTGGCACGTTTCTTCCACCAGCAGGAACCTGGCAGGGCCCTGCACCTTCCTTGCTTTGATGGCCAAAGTGGCCTTCAGGAGGCTCTGGATTCTCTTGGCCCCTTTCCCAACCCCTCCTCTGCCGTGCTGCCCCACACCATGATGTCACCAAGGCCCTGGGGGTGTTCCGGAGCCTCCCCCTTTCCCAGGGCAGTCAGGAACAGTCCATGGCACAGGGTGGGGTGTCAGAGGCAGGAAATGATTGATGTCTTGGGGACATTTTGGAACACCTGAGTTCTCTTGGAATCCACTGAAATCCAGGAGCTGGTAGCTCTGTGTGTTTTTCTACATCTTTTTTTTCTATCTTCTTCTAATCCTCTGTTCACAGAACATTTTGGGTGACGCAACATCAAAATGGTTTAAAGCTTTCTAGGTTAAATGGTCTAAGTTAATGCTATGGTCAGTGTTTTATGGTGTACTAAATTTTTTTGCCAAAGTTCGTTGTTTTTCTGTGTTTGTGTATTTTTGACCTCTTGAGAATATCTGGCTGATATTTCTCCCACACGCCAACCCAGAGAAAAAGAACATCTTGGTTTAAAAGGCAAATGTCTGCCAAGGAAGGCGGGAACCTTCCTGCAATAGAAAGAAGACCCCTCCCTCCAAATTATTATAACTTCGAAATTTATTGGGCTTTCAGGAAAATATGTAGGAAAAGGAATAGAAACTCTTTGCTAGAAAATAAATAGAACAGAACAGAAAAAAACCCCAAGACAAGAACAGAAGCTTCCAACCTCTGAAATGCTGTTTTTTCCTATTTGGTGCAGTTGTTACCACGGCCAGCAGGGGACGATGCAGGGATCACTCACAGCCAGCAGGGGGCGCTGCACTCGCTCACTCACAGCCAGCAGGGGGCGCTGCAGGGATCACTCACAGCCAGCAGGGGGCGCTGCAGGGATCACTCACAGCCAGCAGGGGGCGCTGCAGGGATCACGCACGGCGAGCGGGGGGCGCTGCAGGGATCACTCACAGCCAGCAGGGGGCGCTGCAGGGCTCACTCACAGCCAGCAGGGGGCGCTGCAGTGGCTCACTCACAGCCAGCAGGGGGCGCTGCAGGAATCACACTCGGCCAGCAGGGGGCGCCCCGGTGCAAGCTCGACCCCCTCAGGGGCGATGGCGGCCTCAGACAGGAGGGAGGAGGGGAAATCGCTCCTTTTGCAAACTCACGGGCACCAATCGGTCCCGGCACCACCACCGGCAGCGGGCAGAAGCGGCCAAGGCAGCAGCTTTGATCGTAGTGCCCAATGGCAGTGTAGAAGTGTCCCGGGGCCAGGCACACACCCTGCGTACCACCCGCGACCGCTCCTCCCCGATCCCGAAGGGAAGGAAGGTAGCACCCACTCCCAGCCCAGTCTCGGGTCCACAATACCCATAAACGCCAAGCTTTTCACTCCCTTCTCGTCCTTCAGCCCCGACACAGCAGCCACAGGGGGAGGAGGAGGAGGAGGAGGAGGAGGAGGAGGAGGAGAGCAGAGCCACAGCCCCAAGGGCTCTGCAGCTGCAGCTGCAGCACAGGGACAGCGCGGGCCGGGAGCAGCGGCTTGGGAGGTCAAAACGGGGCTGAATTGGAGCTGCTTGGGCCAATGCCTGTGTTGTGCTCTGGGTGCAGCAGACCCTTAATGAGGTGCTACAATTAGAGCTGGGGTTCCTAAAGTTCAGCCGTGCTCCTAAAGCATCCCTGTGCACAAACACACGGCTCCGCTGCCTCTCGCGGGCATTTTGGGACCCTGAGGCAGCACTGGACACATTTTGAGGGACACGTGCCCTCAGCTGTGGCCAGAAGGAGCTTTTTCGGCTGCCGCGAAGGTTGTGTGGTGCTCACTGCTGGTGTTGGGGATGATTGAGCGCCTCTGCCATGTGGCCGGGGCTTGGCGCTGGGTGGCCGGGAAGGCCGAGCTGGAGCAGCGGCTGAGGCGGGAGCGGCTGGAGCAGGCGGCCCACGGGGGCAGCAGCTGGCCACGCAGGTGGAGCAGGAGCGCCGGGAATTCTGCAGGGTGCTCAGGTGAGGCACAGGGGGCCGGGGGGCACTGGGTGGGAGGGGCCGGGATGGAGGGACCGGGAGCCCACAGGGGAGCCCCGAGGGGGGAGGGACCGAAATGGCCGAGGGGAGACCCCGGGACGGCGCGGGAGCAGAGACCCCGGCGTGGAGCCCGCGGAAAGGAGGGACCGCAATGGTGGTCCCAGAGCACTGGGAAGGGGCCCGGCTGCCATCGAGCTGCGGGTGCCGGGACTGTCACGGGGTGTCCGAAGCGACTGTGACAGCGCCTCCGAAGCCGCTGTCGCAATGTGTGGGGACCGACTGTTGCCATGGCAATGCCTCCCACAGATCCTGGAACTAGAGGCGTGTGCTGGAACAGGCCAGAGTTGTGGGCCTGGAGCCGCACTGAGCTGGGTAGGGCAAATCCAAGAGATGGCAGAAATACAACTGCAGCAGCCCAGAGGAGCCAGAGGGCTGGGAGAGGAACAGCCCTGCAGGCAGCGAGCACAGGGAGGAGGGAGTGGCACGAGGGGCTGCAGGTGCTGGAGCGGGTATTTCAGGGAGCCCAAAGGGCATTGTTGGGCTTTGGTGGAGCTGCTGTGGAGACAGAGGGAATTCCACAGCTCAATCCCTGGCCTGGGCTCTCCCAGGACCCTTCTGCTGTGGGGTGCTGAGGATGCAAGAGCAAGAGGGAGCGAAGGCCACCACAACAGGGCCCCGTTGGCAACACGGCACCAACCAGGACTGTGGGACCCCATGCCTGGGATGAGCCATGACCTGGAGAGCTGGGAGTGCTCAGGCAGACCTGCTGAGCCTTCAAGAGCCCCACATGGCCACAGCATGAGTCCAGTGGAGAGTGGCCACTGACAGGGACTGTGGGGGCCTGAACCAAGTGCCAGCCCCACTGAGAGCGGCTCTGCCAGACATGCCGGAACTCCAGGGCGAGCTGGAGTCCGAGACAGCCAAGTGGTGCCAGCATGGACATTGGCAATGCCTTTGTCCCCATTCCTATGGCAGCAGAGGGCAGGCCACAGTTTGCCCTGACCTGGAGGGGCGTCCAGAGCCCCTGGAACTGACTGGAAACACAGCCCCACCCTGTGCCATGGACTGATCCCGACTGCCCTGGGAAAGGGGGAGGCTCCGGAACACCCCCAGGGCCTTGGTGACATCATGGTGTGGGGCAGCACGGCAGAGGAGGGGTTGGGAAAGGGGCCAAGAGAATCCAGAGCCTCCTGAAGGCCACTTTGGCCATCAAAGCAAGGAAGGTCCAGGGCCCTGCCAGGTTCCTGCTGGTGGAGGAAACGTGCCAGGGGAAGCGTTTGGGGTTTGTTCCTTGTCGGGGGCTTTCCGTGGACATCGTTCCTTTTGTGACCCTTTGGATTCAGAATCTTGGTGCTGTTGCTGTTGGTTTCCTTCTCTCAGTGCAGTTTGCAGGAAATTGTTCTTCTCTCAGCCCTTTGCGATCTTTGCCTTTTGTGCCTCCACTGGGAGGGCGACGGAGCAGCAGCCCCTGGTTTTCAGTGGCAGCCCAAAACTGGAGAATCCCATTCCTAAAGCCCGACAGAGCTGAACAAACAAACACCAATTCCGCCAGTTTAACCAAAAAGCTGCATTTTGGTGTCAATGACAGGGAAAGGGGTCCTGTGCCCCCCTGGCACTGGGAGAAAAGGTGGGGAGGCATGGGTGTACTGGGAGTACTGGGAGGGGGAATGCAGAGGCACTGGGAGTACAGTGGGACTGGGAGATAGAATGGGGAACATCTGGATGTACTGGGAGCAATAGAGAAGTACTGGGAACAAGATCAAGCAGCTCTTGGGGGTTGTGGGGGCAGTGGGAGGGAGAATGGGAGGTACTGGGGACACTGGGAAGGGGAGCAGAGAGCCTCACATGGTACTGGGAGTACTGCGGGGAGCGGAATGTGGAAGTCGCTGTGGTACTGGGAGTACTGGGATAGGGAGTGGGGAACCACTGGAGGTGCTGGAAGTGGGAGAGAGGAACCCCTGCTGGTACTGGAAGGAGGAAGGGGAAGCACTGGCCACCCTGTGCAGCTCCCCTCCCCCAGCTTATGACCACCTTCCCAGACAGGTTGGGAAACCACTGAAGCTGAGGGGGAATGGGGGATCCAGTGCCCCCAATGCCCCTTTAGTGGCCCCAGAATCACATCTTGTTGTCCCTGATGTCACTGGGTTCCCACAGCCGTGTGTGGGCTCCTGGCACCTCTGCATAGGTCACCTGGAGGTCCTGGGGTGGGGTGGTGCAGGGGGATCCTGTGAGAGATACTGGTTGTGGGTACCTGGGTGGGGGGGTGACACCCATGGGTGATGTGTCCCCATCCCTCCCCTGTATTCACCCCCTGCCCACCCAGTGCCTACAATGTGGGTGTACAGCACCTCCCCCTCTTGCCGGGGGCCTGAAGGCTCTGGAGGGGCCCTGCAGGACAAAAGGGGGTGTGAAGGGTATCTGCAGAGGAGGGAAAAGGCGGTCCATGGCCACAGCCCCCCACTCACCTGTCCTGGGGCTTCCTGGCTGCTGCAAGGAAAGGTGGGGGGATGACTGTGGGGTCCCCAGAGCTCCTGAACCCTCCTTGGACCCTGAGTCATCCAACCCCCCATAGGACTCCTGACTCCCTCCAGGACCTCCAAACACCCCCAAAGCCCCCAGAACCCTGAACCACCCTGGTACCGCTGACTTCCCTGTGACCTCTGAGCTCCCAGAAGCCCAAGCCCGGCAGGGAGATCCCCCCCCCCCCCCCCAAACTCCCGCAGAATCCCTGAAGAGCCCTCAACATCCCTGTAAAACCCTCCAAGACCACCTCAAAGACCCAGGCAGCTCGCAGTGCCACCCCAATATTCCTCAAGGTCCCCCGGGGAATGATCCAGGAGTCCCTGAAGACCCCTCCAAAGATCCCAGCAGTCAGAGCCAAGGTCACTGGGGCTCAGTCCCCACCATGTCAGGGGCTGTGGGTGCCACCCCATGGCCCCCCAGTCTTGGGGCCTCTCTCCAAACCAAGGAGCCCCATCCACCCCCATTGTCACCCACCCTTGTGTTGCCACCACTGACAGCTCATGGTGACTCCCAGCAGCAGGAGCAGGAACAACAGGGACCCAGCAACCCCTGCAGCCACTGCTGGGGAATGAGGGGTTCTGGGCGTGCTTCCACCTGGAGACAGAAGGTCCTCATCACCCAGGACTGTGACCCACGGTGGCAGCGGCTGTGGGTTGGGATGGGGATGTGATGGATGGGATGGGTGAGATGGGGGCTGCTGTGACTGGTGGGCCCCCCATCCCCGCACTCACTGCGCACAGTGACGCGGAGCCGGGTGCTGCTCTTCAGCACGGCCCCCGCTCGGAGCGCACCTGGCAGCTGTAATTCCCCGAGTGGGAGACCCCCACGGCGGGCAGCAGGAGCTGCGGGGACCCCTGCGGGCCCCCCACCAACCACCCATCCCCGTAGAAGAGGTGCAGGAGTGGGGCTCGGGACCGCAGGGGGCTGGAGGTGCTGAGGCAGCTGAGATTCAGGGGAGGACCCCTCGGTGGGCTCGGGGGGACCCTCCAGCACCGGCACCGGGAACAGCTCTGGGAAGGAGATGGGGTGGGGGCGGTCATCCTGAGCCAGCAGGGGAGGGGCTGCTGAGGTGTGGGGGATTGTGGGGAGCTCACTGTGCAGTGTCAGCAGGGGGACGCAGTGATGCACAACCTGCTGGGGATGAGAGTGGGGGAATCAGAGTATTTGGGGTGGCGGCCGTGGGGGTGCTCACCGTGCACTGTCACAGTCACTGGCACTGACTCCAGCCGGTTGGTTCCCATCTGGCAATTGCAGCGGTAGCGGCCACTGTGGTGCAGCTGCAGGGGAGACAGGGACAACTCTGTCCCATTGAGGGGCCTCCCCAGATCCTTCTCCTTGTGGTAAAATCGCACCCCGGTGACTGACTTGTTCTGCCAGCCCCAGCAGCGCAGTGTCACCGTGTCCCCCTCCAGCAGTGCCCGCGCCGGCACCTGCAGCACCAGCCGGTCTGTGGGACTGGAGGGTCCCATCGCACTGAGGGGCTCGAGACAGGCCCCAGGTGGGTCCCCATGGCACCGGGGACCTTGGAGGGAGTCTTCATTGCCGGGAAGATCCCAGGAACACCAGGGGTAACCCCATGGCACCGTTGTCGCCATGAGGGTCCCATTTCACTGGGATGCACTGGGGTGCACTGGGATGCTCTGGGATGTCCCGGTATGCAGGGGACAGGCTCTCACCCCATGAGGGGTGTGAAGCCACCCACGGAGTGGAGGCCATCCAGACCCACTGGGGACCACCCTGGACATTTCTGATCCCCCTCACCATTAGAGACGCTCACAGGGGGGCTCAGCCCGCTGCCGGGTCTCTCACACTGGTAGGTGCCACTCTCGGTGACAACGAATTGGTCGGGTCCCTGCAGCCACCAGCGCTGCCCGTCCTTGTACCAGGTGGTGGCAGCGGCGGTGCCCAAGCCCTGGCAGGTCAGTGTCACCCGGTCCCACAGCACCGGCGGCGTCCAGGGCGGCTCCACGAGGAGCTGGGTGGTCTGGGCGCCTGCGGGTGACAGGGGACACCAGCCTGCCAGGGCCAGCGTGGGATGGGGACAGCGGGGCGGGGACGTGGCATCACCCCGAGGACTCACCAGCGAGGCCGAGGGTCTGGGCTGGAAGGGAGAAGGGACAGGGCTGGGTGGGGGTGGCACTGCGGGGACAGCGGCACCCGGGGCACGGAGTGTGGGGCTGTCCCCAAACTGTCCCCCTGCGGACACGGGTTTAGCATGGAGGTCTCAAGGACAGGGACACCTGTGTCACCCTGGGCTGAGGCAGGACATGGGGACACTGTGGACACCCCATGCTTGGACAAGTCACCTCCACCCACCCCACAGCTCCTGTCCCCACGGCCACATCCCCACGGCCCTCTGCCCATGATCCCATCCCAATGGCACCTGGCCCCGTGGCCCATCCTGATGGTGCTTGGCCCTTGTCCCTGTCCCTGCATCCCTGTCCCCCTGGCCCTGTCCCCACAGCTGCCCCAGCCCCAAGCTTCCTTTTGCTACATCCCAGTACCCCCATTCCTGTCCCCACAGCCACCCCACGACTCCGGTCACATTTCAGAGGTCCATGCCCATGTTCGGGCTCTGCTGCCCTTGGGGACCTCAGGGAAACCCAAAGACAGCCTGCGCCCCCTCCCCACCACTCTCTGCCTCATCAGGGCCCATTCCCGGGGAATCAGGCCCGTGCCCGGGGCACTCATCCCACAGGAGCAGGGCCACCTTCCCAGCCATCCCGGTGTCCCTGGCCACCCGGGCTGGCTGTCACACGCTGTCGGGGCCACCTGTCCCCTGGGTGGCGGGCAGGAAGCGAGGTCAGGTCTCACCCCCACGTGCTGGTGGCCCTTGGTGGGGGCAGGGTGTTGCAGGGTGGGGGCAGGGTGTAGACAGAGTAGGGGACAGGCTGGGGACATGGTGGGACATGGTGTTCCCAGGATTGGGGGGCTCAGGGCATGTGGGGATCTCAGGATGGGTGTCCCAGGGGAATGGGGAGCCAAAGAAGTGACAGGGAGTGTCTGTCTGGGGAATGAGAATATATTGGGGGCTCCCCAGGATGGGGGTCCAGAGGGAATGGGGGGCAAAGGGGGTGGGGGGAAGGGGATGGAGATGCTGGGTAACAGGAGAGGCAGGATGGGGATTCAAAAAGAGGGGGACACAGGGAATGGGGCTGCCACAGTCGGGTTCCCAAGGGAATGGGGGTCCCAGGGATGGGCAGTGCCTGGGGGGGCTCGTGGGTCGCAGCTCCTTCACCAGGTGCCTCAGATTTTGGGGTGACTCAGGGCCCAGCACGGCCCCCCCGGTGCGCTCATTACCTGGGGCAGCATCACAGGGAGGTCCTGGGTAGCTCCGGTTCTGTGTCCCCCCCACCCTTTGGCTTTTTCCTCTTTATTTCTCTTTTGTCCTTCATTTCCTCACGTTTGTGCCACGCTGCCTCACCCCCCACTGTTCGGCTCAGTGATCCTGGGGAGCTCCTGAGCAGGGAGCGGGTTGGGGGCACCCTGTGCAGGGGGAAAGAGGGGGTGCGGGGGTGCAGAGAGGGGTGGGGGGCAGTGGAGTATGGGAGTGTCCGGCTGTGCCCCCCAACACTTTCACTTTCCCTCTCGGGCAGCAGAAGGAAGAGGCCGTTTGTGCTGAGAGTCAGACGGGGGCTGGGTTCTGACCTGGGGGGGCACATCCAGAGGGGTCCTGTCCTGGGGTGTGTCCCTGTTCTGGGGGTGACACGCCCTGGGGGGATCCTGTCCCAGCACTGCCCCTTCCCGGCCAGGGGGGTCCTGTCCTGGGGGATGGAGGTGCTGGGGTGGTCTCTGGACACATTCCTGGGGGGGCGGGTGGCCTCTCCCAGTGGTGGCACATCCTGGGGACCCCTGTCCTGGAAGGGCCCTGCCGACTCCCACTGTCCCTGCTTGGGCACTGTGACCTCTGCAGGGCACAAATTTGGGGATGCCCTGTCCCTTCTATGTCCCTTCCCCTTGACGGTCCCCTCCACTCTGGGAGCCCCCAATCCCCCTTTGGGATCCCCCAAGGTGCAGCCCCTCTTCCCCATCCTGCAGCCCCCTGTGACCCTTCTGTGGATGAGAAGCCCCACGGGGTGCCAGTGGGGGTGACAGGGGCTGGGTGTCAGTCGGGGAGGGCACAGACCCCGCCACAACCTCCCACAGCCACCCCAAGCCCCCAGCCCTGGCAGGGTCTCAGCGCTGGCAACCAGGAAATGGATGAGACCCTGCAGATGAAACGCTCGGGACACTCCTGGCTGTGCCCCGCTCTGCCCACAACACCTGAGCACCAACCTGCCCCCTCTGCCTCAACACCCACATGGAAAAATGGAGCTTTTTTCCTTCTGGAAATGGCTGATTTGGCCAAAAATTGATACCACACCACTGAGACACCGCAAATCAGGAGGGGCTGAAGCTGTTGTGGGGCTGCCCCCCCTCTCCTGATCCCACTGCCCCCCTTGTGGTTTCCATCCTGGAGGGTTGGGGCACTTTGGGTTTATTGGTTTTGGGAGAAAACCTATTCCAGACTTCTCCCTTCTCACTCATCCCCTGCAGGATCTGAGGCGGCAAGAGCAGCTTGGGAATGGAGCCCCAGGCAGGAAGCAGCTCCCAAACTCCTCCGTGCAGCCAGTGGCCATCCAAGTGTGGGGCCCTGGCCATGCCACAGCCCCACTGCGCAGGGATGGGCATTGGCCAGCCCTGCTCTGGCCAGCCCCAGGGGCAGCCAGGACCTGAGGCTCCCCCCACCCCCTGGGCTTTGACTCTCGCAGCTTTAGAGCTGCTGCAAGGTGAGAATTGTGTGGGGGAAAAGGCGTGGCTGTGGTTTGCTCAGGCCTGCGAGAAGCACAAAAGCCAAGGGCAGCCCAAGCAGTGGCTCTGCGAGGGCCTTTGATGGTTTGCAGAGCAGGGCTGGCTGGAAAGCGCCCCTGCAGGGGCAGCTGCGAGGGAAGCAGCCCGGAAATGCAGCAATGGATCATTTTGTCCCTCTGCCCAAGGCACTGAGGGAGCCCCAAAACTCAGGCAAATCCCACAAGGATCTGCTCAGCACCCTGAGCGGGACCCTCCTCCTTGCCGAGCTGAGCAGGCAGAGCTGAACAAACCAACCCCATTTCTCCCGCTTTAATCCAAACGCTGCCTTTTGGGTCCAAGAAGAGGCAAAAGGGTCCTGTGCCCAACCCCCGGCACTGGGAGGGGGAATGGGGAGGCCCTGGGGTGCTGTGAAGGGCAGTGAGGGACCTCTGGGGGGACTCGATGCCTCCCAGTGATCCCCAATTTCCCCCCAGGGTCACATCACACTCTCGTAGGTGGCACCGGGGTCCTGCTGTCCCTCGTAGGGTCCCGGCAGCTGCGCGTTGGTCACTTGTGGATGCCGAGGGGGGGCAGGGCCAGGGGACACCCGTGGGGGCGCTGACAGAGACAGCGGTTGTGAGGACCTGGGAGGGGGTGACAGCCGTGGGGGACGTGTCCCTGTCCCCAGCCCCGTACTCACCCCCCGCCCGCTCACTGCCCACGCCGTGGGGCTCCAGCAGCTCCCCCTCCTCGTGGGGGGGGGCCCTGCGAGGATAAGGGGGGCCTGAGGGGGTGTCTGGGGAAGGGGGAAAGGGGAATCACGGCCAGAGCCCCCCCACTCACCTGTCCTGGGGCTTCCTGGCAGCTGCAAGGAAAAGGGGAGGGGGTGACCGTGGGGATCCCCGGAGCCCCTGAACCTTCCTGGGACATCGGCAGCTCCAACTGCCCACAGGACCCCCAAATCCCCACTGGAGCCCCAATTCCCACCACACCCATGATTCCCCTCTGGACACTCCAAGCACCCTCGAATCCCCAGAACTTCTGCACCACTGCAGTGCCCCCTGAGCCCCGCGGTGTCCCCGACCCCATGAGCCCCCAGAACCCCAAGCCCAACAGGGAGGGGCACCCCCAAAACTCCCCCAGACCCCAGAAAGATCCCCCAACATCCCTGCAAAGCT
Organism: Corvus moneduloides; assembly: GCF_009650955.1. Taxonomy (NCBI): domain Eukaryota; kingdom Metazoa; phylum Chordata; class Aves; order Passeriformes; family Corvidae; genus Corvus; species Corvus moneduloides. The sequence continues at coordinate 1,346,960 of NC_045504.1, read as the reverse complement.
CTCCAGGAACTCCCCAAATCCTCCAGGAGTTCCCACTACCGGCGCAGTGTTCCTCAACGCCCACCAAGGGCTGCCCCTGGAGCCCAACCAAGACCCTCCAGAATCCTCCTAAAGCCCCCAGGACCCCCAGCCGAGGTCACTGTGGGCTCCGTTTCCTCCAGCTCAGGGGCTGTGGGTGCTGCCTCATTGACCCCCCACTCTGGGGGCTTCCCCTCACTCCAGCACCCCCGTTGGCCCCATTGTCACCCACCCAGGCGCTGCCACCAGTGACAGCCCCCGATGACACCCAGGAGCAGCGCCAGGAACAGGAGGCTCCTGCCGATGTTCACAGCCACTGCTGGGGACAGAGGGGGACACATCAGGGTCAGCTGCCGTGCCGGGGCTTCTGCACCCTCCAGTAACCCCGAGTGAGCCCACCTGTGTCCCAGTGTGCCCGCGGTGTCACCGTCAGTGCCAGCTCGGGGCTGAGAGCCCGGAACACGCGGTGCCCGTCCTGTCCCAGCTGGTTGGTGGCCACGCACTGGTAGGTGCCGGAATGTCCCACATGGACGTCCCCGAGCTCCAGGAGGGGACCCCGGGCCACCTCGCTGCCGTTGCGCAGCCAGGTGAAGGTGACAGGGGCTGAGCCCACCTGCACCGAGCAGCGCAGGGTCACGGGGTCACCTGCGCGCACCGGCTGTGCCAGGGCACCGGGGCTGATGGTGGCATTGGCCACGGGCACTGTGGGGACACAGACGGGGCTGGCACCTGGGTATGGGGAGATGGCCACAAGGGGAATCAAAGTGCGATGGGCGTGATGGGGTTTACCGTGGGTGGGGTCACCCCATTCCTGGGGTCCCGCTCACCCAGGACGATGACATTCATGGGGACACTCTCGGCCACGCTGTCCCCGTTGCTGGCCCTGCACTGGTAGTGGCCGCTGTCATTGTCCACAACGTGGCGCAGCTCCAGGGGGGGGCCGGTGCCCAGCAGTGCCCACGAGTCCCCCCGGTGCCAGGAGAAGGACAGAGGACCTGTTCCCGCGGCCACCGCACAGCTCAGCACCAGGCGGTCCCCCAGTGCCACCTGTCCCCCGGGGGGCTGCGCCGACACGGACACCCCCGAGAGCGGGACCCCTGCAGGAAGGGGACACCAGAGGACAGTGAAGGACCCGGGGAGGTGGGGGAGGGGCAGGGGGACCCCTGTGAGGAAGAGGAGTCACGGAGCCTGGGAGTGGCTTGGAAAGGGTGGGAAGGGACCCCAAGGACGGATGGGGGATTTAGGGAGGGGACATCTGGAGAGGGATGAGGGGGACACCAGGGAGGGGGGGGACCCAGAAGGGGATGGTGTGACCTAAGGAAGGAAGTGGGAAGGGATGGGAGGACACTGGGCAGGGGTCAGGAAGAGCTGGGTGTCCCCAGGCAGGACTGGGGGACCCGTGATGGCACCGGGTGAGGGATGGGGATACCCGGGCAGTGATGGGGGGACCCGGAAAACGTCATGGAGGGCTGGGTGTCCGGGGGCAGGACTGGGGGACCCGTGGCGGCTGTCGGGGCTCCCCGCGCCCATCCCCGCACTCACTGCGCACAGTGACGCGGAGCCGGGTGCTGCTCTTCAGCACGGCCCCCGCTCGGAGCGCACCTGGCAGCTGTAATTCCCCGAGTGGGAGACCCCCACGGCGGGCAGCAGGAGCTGTGGGGACCCCTGCGGGCCCCCCACCAACCGCCCGTGCCGGTAGAAGAGGTGCAGGAGGGGGGCTCGGGGCCGCAGGGGGCTGGGGGTGCTGAGGCAGCTGAGATTCAGGGGGGACCCCTCGGTGGGCTCGGGGGGACCCTCCAGCACCGGCACCGGGAACAGCTCTGGGAAGGACATGGGGTGGGGGGAGCGTGACCCCGAGATTGCTGTGAAGGGGCTGTGGGGGTGCTGAGGTGTGGGGGTGTCGGGGTGTCAGGGTGGCGGCTGTGGGGTGCTCACCTTGCACCTTCACTGTCACCGGCGCCGACACCGACTCCTTCCGCCCCCGGGACAGGCTGGATTCCACCCAGCCCCTGCAGCGGTAGTGGCCGCTGTGGTGCAGCCGCAGAGGGGACAGGGACAGCTCGGTCCCATCGCGGAACTGCTGCAGTTGTTTCTCTTCGTGGTAGAAGGACACCGAGGTCACTGGGTTGTCCTGCCAGCCCCGGCAGCGCAGTGTCACCGTGTCCCCCTCCAGCAGCGCCCGCGCCGGCACCTGCAGCACCAGCCGGTCTGTGGAACAGGGGGTGTCCGGTCACACCGTGGGGTTCCATGGGGTCCGGATGGCACCGGGACGCAGGGATTGGGTCACCCCCAGCACACCAGGGGTCCCCAATTCCAACACGGAGCTCCGCTCGGACTGGGATGCTCTGGGATGGCCCCGTGTGCAGGGGACGGGCTCTCGTCACACCAGGGGGGTGACCCCTGGAGCGGAGCCCACCCAGAGCCCTCGGGGACCCCGCGGGTGCCAGGCTGGGGACACCCAACCCCCCTCACCATTGGAGACGCTCACGGGGGGGCTGTGCCCGGTGCCGGGTCTGTCACACTGGTAGGTGCCACTCTCGGTGACAACGAATCGGTCGGGTCCCTGCAGCCGCCAGCGCTGCCCGTCCTTGTACCAGGTGGTGGCAGCGGCGGTGCCCGAGCCCTGGCAGGTCAGTGTCACCCGGTCCCACAGCACCGGCGGTGTCCAGGGGGGCTGCACGAGGAGCTGGGTGGTCTGGGCGCCTGCGGGTGACAGGGGACACCAGCCTGCCAGGGCCAGGGTAGGATGGGGACAGCGGAGCGGGGACGTGGCATCCCCCCGAGGACTCACCAGTGAGGCCGAGGGTCTGGGCTGGAAGGGAGAAGGGACAGGGCTGGGTGGGGGTGGCACCGCAGGGACAGCGGCACCCGGGACACAGAGTGTGGGGCTGTCCCTGAAGTGTCCCGACTGGGTCACCGGTGTGGCACAGAGGTCTTGAGGACAGGGACACCTCTGTCACCCTGGGCTGAGGCAGGACATGGGGACACTGTGGACACCCCATGCTTGGACAAGTCACCTCCACCCACCCCACAGCACCTGTCCCCACGGCCACATCCCCACGGCCCTCTGCCCATGATCCCATCCCAATGGCAGCTGGCCCCGTGGCCCATCCTGATGGTGCTTGGCCCTTCTCCCTGTGCCTGCATCCCTGTCCCCCTGGCCCTGTCCCCACAGCTGCCCCAGCCCCAAGGTTCCTTTTGCTACATCCCACTCCCTCCATTCCTCCCTCCATTCCTGTCCCCCTGTTCCTGTCCCCATTCCTGTCACCCACAGCCACCCCACGACTCCAGTCACATTTAAGGGGTCCATGCCCATGCTCGGGCTCTGCTGGCCTTGGGGACCTCAGGGCACCCCGCAGCCCCCCTCTGCCCCCTCCCCACCACTCTCTGCCTCACCAGGGCCCATCCCCGGGGCCTTAGGCCCGTGCCCAGGGCACTCACCCCACAGGAGCAGCGTCACCTTCCCGGCCATCCTGGTGTCCCCGGCCACCCGGGCTGGCTGTCACACGCTGCCGGGGCCACCTGTTCCCTGGGTGGCGGGCAGGAAGCGAGGTCACGTCTCGCCCCCACGTCCTGGTGGCCCTTGATGGGGGCAGGGTGTTGCAGGGTGGGGGTAGGGTGGAGACAGAGTAGGGGACAGGCTGGGGACATGGTGGGACATGGTGTTCCCAGGAGTGGGGGGCTCAGGGGCTGTGGGAATCTCAGGATGGGTGTCCCAGGGGAATGGGGAGAGAGGGGAAGTGACAGGGAGTGTCTGTCTGGGGAATGGGGGTCCCCATGTGTCAGGGGGTCCCCAGGATGGGGATGCTGAGGGAATGGGGGGCAAAGGGGGTGGGGGGAAGGGGATGGAGATGCTGGGCAATAGGAGACCCAGGATGGGGATCCGAGAAAAGGGGGACACAGGGAATGGGGCTTCCACTGTCAGGTTCCCAGGGGAAGGGGGGTCCCAGGGATGGGCAGTGCCTGGGGGGGCTCATGGGTCGCAGCTCCTTCACGGGGTGCCTCAGGTTTTGGGGTGGCTCCGGGCCCAGCACGGACCCCTCGGGGCACTCATTACCTGGGGCAGCATCACAGGGAGGTCCTGGGTAGCTCCGGTTCTGTGTCCCCCCCACCCTTTGGCTTTTTCCTCTTGATTTCTGTTTTGTCCTTCATTTCCTCACATTTGAGCCACGCTATCTCACCTCCCAGTGTGTGGCTCAGTGATCCTGGGGAGCTCCTGAGCAGGGAACGGGTTGAGGGGACCCTGTGCAGGGGGAATAGGGGGTGCGGGGGCGCAGAGAGGGGTGGGGGGGCAGTGGGGGATGGGGGTGTCGGGCTGTGCCCCAAAACACTTTCACTTTCTCTCTCGGGCAGCAGAAGGAAGAGGCCGTTTGTGCTGAGAGTCAGACGGGGGCTGGGTTCTGACCTGGGGGGGCACATCCAGAGGGGTCCTGTCCTGGGGGAGTCCCTGTTCTGGGGGTGACACATCCTGGGGGGATCCTGTCCCAGCACTGCCCCATCCCGGCTGCCCGGGGGGTCCTGTCCTGGGGGGTGGCGGTGCTGGAGGGGTCTCTGGACACATTCCTGTGGGGGGCCCCTCTCCCAGTGGTGGCACATCCTGGGGACCCCTGTCCTGGAAGGGCCCTACCGGCTCCCACTGTCCCTGCTTGGCCACTGTGACCTCTGCAGGGCACAAATTTGGGGCTGCCCTGTCCCTTCTATGCCCCTTCCCCTTGACGGTCCCCCCCACTCTGGGAGCCCCCAATCCCCCTTTGGGATCCCCCAAGGTGCAGCCCCTCTTCCCCATCCTGCAGCCCCCTGTGACCCTTCTGTGGGTGAGAAGCCCCACGGGGTGCCAGTGGAGGTGACAGGGGCTGGGTGTCAGTCGGGGAGGGCACAGACCCCGCCACAACCTCCCACAGCCACCCCAAGCCCCCAGCCCTGGCAGGGTCTCAGCGCTGGCAACCAGGAAATGGATGAGACCCTGCAGATGAAACGCTCGGGACACTCCTGGCTGTGCCCCGCTCTGACCACAACACCTGAGCACCAACCTGCCCCCTCTGCCTCAACACCCGCATGGAAAAATGGAGCTTTTTTCCTTCTGCAAATGCCTGATTTGGCCAAAAATTGATACCACACCACTGACACACCGCAAATGTGGAAAAGCTGAAGCTGTTGTGGGGCTGCCCCCCCCTCTCCTGCTCCCACTGCCCCCCTTGTGGTTTCCGTCCCGGGGGGTTGGGACACTTTGGGTCTGTTGGTTTTGGGAGAAAACCTATTCCAGACTTCTCCATTCTCGCTCATCCCCTGCAGGATCTGAGGCAGCAAGAGCAGCTTGGGAATGGAGCCCCAGGCAGGAAGCAGCTCCCAAACTCCTCCGTGCAGCCAGTGGCCATCCAAGTGTGGGGCCAGGCCATGCCACAGCCCCATTGCTCAGGTATGGGCATTGGCCAGCCCTGCTCTGGCCAGCCCCAGGGGCAGCCAGGACCTCAGGGTCCCCCCCACCCCCTGGGCTTTGACTCTGGCAGCTTTAGAGCTGCTGCAAGGTGAGAATTGTGTGGGGGAAAAGGCGTGGCTGTGGTTTGCTCAGGCCTGCGAGAAGCACAAAAGCCAAGGGGAGCCCAAGCAGTGGCTCTTCGAGCGAGGGCCTTTGATGGTTTGCAGAGCAGGGCTGGCTGGAAAGCACCCCTGCAGGGGCAGCTGCGAGGGAAGCAGCCCGGAAATGCAGCAATGGATCATTTTGTCCCTCTGCCCAAGGCACTGAGGGAGCCCCAAAACTCAGGCAAATCCCACAAGGATCTGCTCAGCACCCTGAGCGGGACCCTCCTCCTTGCCGAGCTGAGCAGGCAGAGCTGAACAAACCAACCCCATTTCTCCCGCTTTAATCCAAACGCTGCCTTTTGGGTCCAAGAAGAGGCAAAAGGGTCCTGTGCCCAACCCCCGGCACTGGGAGGGGGAATGGGGAGGCCCTGGGGTGCTGTGAAGGGCAGTGAGGGACCTCTGGGGGGACTCGATGCCTCCCAGTGATCCCCAATTTCCCCCCAGGGTCACATCACACTCTCGTAGGTGGCACCGGGGTCCTGCTGTCCCTCGTAGGGTCCCGGCAGCTGCGCGTTGGTCACTTGTGGATGCCGAGGGGGGGCAGGGCCGGGGGACACCCGTGGGGGCGCTGACAGAGACAGCGGTTGTGGGGACCCGGGAGGGGGTGACACCCGTGGGGGACGTGTCCCTGTCCCCAGCCCCGTACTCACCCCCCGCTCACCTGTCCTGGGGCTTCCTGGCGGCTGCAAGGAAAAGGGGAGGGGGTGACCTTGGGGACACTGAGACCCCTGGACCTTCCTGGAATCACGGCAGCTCCGACCACCCATGGGACCCCCAAATCCCCACTGGAGCCCCAATTCCCACCACACCCCTGATTCCCCCCATGACACTCCAAGCACTCCTGATCCCTCAGAACTTCTGCACCACTGCAGTGCCCCTGAGCCCCCCCGGTGCCCCCGACCCCCTGAGCCCCCACAAGCCCAAGCCTAACAGGAATGGACACCCCTAAACTCCCCCAGGACCCCACAATGTACCCTCAACATCCCTGCACAGCCCTCCATCAACTCCCCAAACCCTCCAGGAGCTCCCACTACCAGCCCAAGGTTCCTCAACGCCCACCAAGGGCTGCCCCTGGAGCCCAACCAAGACCCTCCAGAATCCTCCTAAAGCCCCCAGGACTCCCAGCCGAGGTCACTGTGGGCTCCGTTTCCCCCAACTCCGGGGCTGTGGCTGCTGCCCCATCGCCCCCCCACTCTGGGGGCTTCCCCTCACTCCAGCACCCCCGTTGGCCCCATTGTCACCCACCCAGGCGCTGCCACCAGTGACAGCCCCCGATGACACCCAGGAGCAGGGCCAGGAACAGGAGGCTCCTGCCGATGTTCACAGCCACTGCTGGGGACAGAGGGGGACACATCGGGGTCAGCTGCCATGCTGGGGGTTCTGCACCCTCCAGTAACCCCCGAGTGAGCCCACCTGTGTCCCAGTGTCCCCGCGGTGTCACCGTCAGTGCCAGCTCGGGGCTGAGCGCCCGGAACACGCGGTGCCCGTCCTGTCCCAGCTGGTTGGTGGCCACGCACTGGTAGGTGCCGGAATGTCCCACATGGACGTCCCCGAGCTCCAGAAGGGGACCCCGGGCCACCTCACGGCCGTTGCGCAGCCAGGTGAAGGTGACAGGGGCTGAGCCCACCTGCACCGAGCAGCGCAGGGTCACGGGGTCACCTGCGCGCACCGGCTGTGCCAGGGCACCGGGGCTGATGGTGGCATTGGCCACGGGCACTGCGGGGACACAGACGGGGCTGAGGCCGGGGGGAGGGGCTGGCACCCGGCGTGGGGTCAGGGGAATGGGAGGCGAGGGAGTGTCAGATGGGGGGATGAGGGAGTCTGTGCATGGTGGCACCTGGGGACAGAGGGAGCCTTTCAGCCAGGACTGTGACATGTGGCAGTGTTTACCGTCACCCATTGGGGATGCCGTGGCTGGGAGCATCCAGAGCCAGAGGGTCCCAGTCCCCCAGGACCGTGACCTGCCGTGGCGGGGGCTGTGGCCTGGGGTGGGATGGGGCATGCTGTGCTTGGGGTCACCCCAGCCCGAGAGGGACATGGGGAGGTGTGGGTGAGCCAGGGAGGGTTGAAGGGAGGGATGAGGGACCCAGGCAGTGCTGGGGGAACGCTGGGAAGGTGTTGGGGTTTCCTGTTCCCATTCCCACATTCACCATGCACTGTCACTGTCACAGGAGCCAACTTCTCCCACCACAGTGACGGCCCAGACTCCACCCAGCCCCCACAGCGGTAGCGGCCACCGTGGAGCAGCTGCAGGGGGGACAAGGACAGCTCAGTCCCATTAAGGGGTCGCCCCAAATCCTTCTCCTCGTGGTAAAATTGCACCCCAGTGACCGCGCTGTCCCTCCAGCCCCGGCAGCGCAGCGTCACCGCGTCCCCCTCCAGCAGCGCCCGCGCCAGCACCTGCAGCACCAGACGCTCTGTGGGAAAGGAGGGATCTGTCACATCTGGGGAATCTGAGAGATCCCAAATGCCCTGGGAGGCACCAGGGGTCCCCCATTGCAACAGTGAGGTCTCAGGTCACTGGAATGCTCTGGGATGTCCCCGTGTGCAGGAGATGGGTTCTCATCAGACCCAGGGGTTGACTCATGGAGCGGAGCCCACCCAGAGCCCTCGGGGACCCCGCGGGTGCCAGGGCACTCATCGTCCCTCACCGTTTAAGATGTGCATGGGAGGGCTCAGCCCGGTGCCTGGTCTGTCACACTGGTAGGTGCCACTCTCAGCGACAACGAATCGGTCGGGTCCCTTCTGCCACCAGCGCTGCCCGTCCTTGTACCAGGTGGTGGCAGCGGCGGTGGCCGAGCCCTGGCAGGTCAGTGTCACCCGGTCCCACAGCACCGGCGGTGTCCAGGGGGGCTCCACGAGGAGCTGGGTGGTCTGGGCGCCTGCGGGTGACAGGGGACACCAGCCTGCCAGGGCCGGCGAGGGATGGAGACAGCGGGGCGGGGACATGGCATCCCCCCGAGGACTCACCAGTGAGGCCGAAGGTCTGGGCTGGAAGGGAGAAAGGACAGGGCTGGGTGGGTCTGTGGGGGAAGTGGCACCCAGGGGACTGGGTGTGGGGCTTTCCCCAAACAGTCCCCAGAGGGACACCGGTTCTCGTGAGAAGGTGCTCAGGAATGGTCCCCAACAGGTCTGGAGAGGCTGGGGGACGTGTCTGTGTCACAGCTGACCATGTGCCACATCCGTGTGGCATGGAAGCCCCAGGGTTTGGGACACTGCAGCCACCTCGAGCTGAGGCAGGACACACGGACACTGTGAACACCCTGGAATTGGGGACACCGTGGACACCCCGTGCTGGCACAGGTCACCCCCAGCAGCCCCACGGCACCTGTCCCCCATGGCCCATCCACACAGTGCTTGTCCCCTTGTCCCTGTCCCCGCATCCCTGTGCCCCTGGCCCTGTCCCCACAGCTGCCCCAGTCCCAGTGTGCCTGTCATGATATCCTTGTCCCCAGATCTCAGTCCCCCCATTCCGGTCCTCCTGTTCCTGTCCCCACAGCCATGCCACAACCCCCATCACACCCCAGTCCAGCCCCATGCTCGGGTTCTGCTGGCCTTGGGCACCTCAGGGCACCCCGCAGACCCCCTGTGCCCACTCCCCACCACTGCCTTCCCCGCCAGGGCCCATTCCCGGGGAATCAGGCCCGTGCCTGGGGCACTCACCCCACAGGAGCAGCGCCACCTTCCCGGCCATCCCGCTGTCCCCGGCCACCCGGGCTGGCTGTCACACGCTGATGGGGCCACCTGTCCCCTGGGTGGCGGCTCTTTGGCCAAAGAGGAAGGAAGAGAGGTCAGTTCTGTACCCATGTGCTGGTGGCTGTTGGTGGGGGCAGGGTGGAGAGAGGCTGGGGACATAGAGGGACATGGCGGGACATGGTGGGGACATGAGACTTGGGATTCCAAGGAATGGGGACTCCAGGAATGTGGGAATCTCAGGATGGATTTCCAGAGGAACAGGGGGCCCCAGGGATGGGGATCCTGGGGAATGGGGGTCCCCACTGGTGGGGGGATCAGGGATGGGGATCCCAGAGAATATTGGCCCCACAGATTTGGGGTCATGGGATGAAGATCCCAGGGGTGGAGGGCCCTGAGCGACTGGAGAGCCCATGGGATGGGGTCAAGGGGAGGGGGTTGCTGGGCAATGGAGGTTCTGGGAAATGGGCGGCCTGGGATGGTGGTCCCCAGGAGAGGGGACTTAGGGAATGAGGTCCCATGGTTGTGGTTCCCAGAGGAATGGGGATCCCAGGCATGGGCAGTGCCTGGGTGGGCTCGTGGGTCGCAGCTCCTTCACCGGGTGCCTCAGATTTTGGGTGAGGCAGACAAAAGCAGAGACCCCCATAGTGTTGGTGGTCTGTGGGGAACACCACGGGGTTCTCACGGAGCTCCGGCTCTGTGCTCCCCACCCTGGCACTTTTTCTTCTCTTTGTTTCTATTTCTTCTAATTTACCTCACTTTTGTGCACTCCCCCTCCCAGTTCAAGGCTCAGCGATCCTGGGGAGCTTCTGAGCAGGGAACGGGTTGGGGGGACCCTGTGCAGGGGGAATAGGGGGTGCGGGGGCGCAGAGAGGGGTTTAGGGGGGCAGTGGGGGATGGGGGTGTTCGGCTGTGCCCCAAAACACTTTCACTTTCTCTCTCCAGCAGCAGAAGGAAGAGGCCATTTGTGCTGAGAGTCAGACGGGGGGTGGGTTCAGACCTGGGGGGGCACTGCGGCAGGAATCCCCAGGACGTGGCACACCCATAACAAGGACCCACCTGAGACAAGACCCAGTTGTCACCACAGCAGAGGAGCCCTTTTCCCTCGAGGACAGGACCCCTCTGGATGTGCCCCCCAGGTCAGAACCCGCCCCCGTCTGACTCTCAGCACAAACGGCCTCTTCTTTCTGCTGCTGGAGAGAGAAAGTGAAAGTGCTGGCGGGCACAGCCGGAAACCCCCATCCCCCACTGCCCCCCCACAACTCCCTGCACCCCTCCACCCCCCTATTCCCCCTGCACAGGGTGCCCCCAACCCGTTCCCTGCTCAGGAGCTCCCCAGGATCACTGAGCCGCACACTGGGGGGTGAGGCAGCGTGGCACAAACGTGAGGAAATGAAGGACAAAAGAGAAATAAAGAGGAAAAAGCCAAAGGGTGGGGGGGACACAGAACCGGAGCTACCCAGGACACCCCTGTGATGCTGCCCCAGGTAATGAGCGCCCCAGGGGGTCCGTGCTAGGCCCTGAGTCACCCCAAAACCTGAGGCACCCGCTGAAGGAGCTGGGACCACGAGCCCCCCCAGCCACTGCCCATCCCTGGGACCCCCATTCCCCTGGGAACTCGGCCGTGGGAACCTCATTCCCTGTGTCCCCAATTTCTAGGAGCCCGATCCTGGGTCTCCTGTTGCCCAGCATCTCCATCCCCTTCCCCCCACCCTCTTTGCCCCCCATTCCCTCAGGACCCCCATCCCCAGCACCCCCTAACATATGGGGACCCCCATTCCCCACACAGACACTCCCTGTCACTTCCCCTATCTCCCCATTCCCCTGGGACACCCATCCTGAGATCCCCATGTCCCCTGAGCCCCCCACTCCTGGGAACACCATGTTCCACCATGTCCCCCGCCTGTCCCCTGCTGTCTCCCCACCCTGCCCCCACCCTGCCCACACCCTGCCACCACCAGGGGCCACCAGCACGTGGGGGCGAGACGTGACCTCACTTCCTGCCCGCCACCCAGGGGACAGGTGGCCCCGGCAGCGTGTGACAGCCAGCCCGGGTGGCCGGGGACACCAGGATGGCCAGGAAGGTGGCGCTGCTCCTGTGGGGTGAGTGCCCTGGGCACGGGCCTGACGCCCCGGGAATGGGCCCTGGTGAGGCAGAGAGTGGTGGGGAGGGGGCAGAGGGGGTCTGCGGGGTGCCCTGAGGTCCCCAAGGGCAGCAGAGCCCGAGCATGGGCATGGAGCCGTTAAATGTGACCAGAGTCGTGGGGTGGCTGTGGGGGACAGGAATGGGGACCGGAAAAGGGGGAGAGGAATGGAGGGAGTGGGACGTAGCAAAAGGAACGTTGGGGCTGGGGCAGCTGTGGGGACAGGGCCAGGGGCACAGGGATGCAGGGACAGGGACAAGGGCCAAGCACCATCAGGATGGGCCACGAGGCCAGGTGCCATTGGGATGGGATCATGGGCAGAGGGCCGTGGGAATGTGGCCGTGGGTGGAGGTGCTGTGGATTGGGTGGAGGTGACTTGGACAAGCATGGGGTGTCCACAGTGTCCCCATGTCCTGCCTCAGCCCAGGGTGACAGAGGTGTCCCTGTCCTCAAGACCTCCGTGCCAAACCGGTGACCCCATGGGGACAGTTTGGGGACAGCCCCACACTCCGTGCCCCGGGTGCCGCTGTCCCTGCGGTGCCACCCCCACCCAGCCCAGTCCCTTCTCCCTTCCAGGCCAGACCCTCGGCCTCGCTGGTGAGTCCTCGGGGGGATGCCACGTCCCTGCCCCGCTGTCCCCATCCGGCGCTGGCCCTGGCAGGCTGGTGCCCCCTGTCACCCGCAGGCGCCCAGACCACCCAGCTCCTCGTGCAGCCCCCCTGGACGCCGCCGGTGCTGTGGGACCGGGTGACACTGACCTGCCAGGGCTCGGGCACCGCCGCTGCCACCACCTGGTACAAGGACGGGCAGCGCTGGCGGCTGCAGGGACCCGACCGATTCGTTGTCACCGAGAGTGGCACCTACCAGTGTGACAGACCTGACACTGGGCTGAGCCCCACCGTGAGCGTCTCCAATGGTGAGGGGGGTTGGGTGTCCCCAGCCTGGCACCCGCGGGGTCCCCGAGGGCTCTGGGTGGGCTCCGCTCCATGGGTCACCCCCCTGGTGTGACGAGAGCCCGTCCCCTTCACACGGCGACATCCCAGAGCATCCCAGTGCGAGCGGAGCCCCGTGTTGGAATTGGGGACCCCTGGTGTGCTGGGTGTGACCCAATCGGGGCGTCCCGGTGCCATCGGGATCCCATGAAACCCCACGGTGTGACGGGACACCCCTGTCCCCCAGCCTGGCTGGTGCTGCAGGTGCCGGCGCGGGCGCTGCTGGAGGGGGACACGGTGACACTGCGCTGCCGGAGCTGGCAGGACAATCCGGTGACCTCGGTGTCCTTCTACCGCGAGGAGAAACAACTGCAGCGGTTCCGCAATGGGACCGAGCTGTCCCTGTCCCCTCTGCGGCTGCACCACAGCGGCCGCTACCGCTGCAGGGGCTGGGTGGAATCCAGCCTGTCCCGGGGGCGGAAGGAGTCGGTGTCGGCGCCGGTGACAGTGAAGGTGCATGGTGAGCACCCCACAGCCGCCACCCTGACACCCCGACACCCCCACACCTCAGCAGCCTCACAGCCCCTTCACAGCAGGCTCGGGGTCACGCTCCCCCCGTCCCATCTCCTTCCCAGAGCTCTTCCCGGTGCCGGTGCTGGAGGGTCCCCCCGAGCCCACCGAGGGGTCCCCCCTCAATCTCAGCTGCCTCAGCACCCCCAGCCCCCTGCGGCCCCGAGCCCCCCTCCTGCACCTCTTCTACCGGCACGGGCGGTTGGTGGGGGGCCCGCAGGGGTCCCCGCAGCTCCTGCTGCCCGCCGTGGGGGTCTCCCACTCGGGGAATTACAGCTGCCAGGTGCGCTCCGAGCGGGGGCCGTGCGGAAGAGCAGCGCCCGGCTCCGCGTCACGGTGCGCAGTGAGTGCGGGGATGGGCGCGGGGAGCCCCGACAGCAGCCACGGGTCCCCCAGTCCTGCCTGGGGTCCCCGCAGCCCTCCATGACACCTTCTCGAGGTCGCCCATCACTCCCATCTCTCTCTTTATCACTCAACGGGTCCCCTCACCCCTCCCTAGGTACACCTCTCCCTCACTTAGGTCCATCCATGGTCCACAGTTCCCATCCATGTCTGGCTCCACAAAACCTTCCCTGTGGTTCCCTCCAATCCTCTCCAGGTCTCCCCTCCATGAACCTTCCTGGGGTCCCTTCCACCCCTTCCGATCTTCCCCCCCACCTCTTGGCCCCCTTCTTCCTCAATGGGGTCTGGCCACCCCTCCCTGACCCTCTCCCACCCTGAGTCCTTCATTGGTCCCTGGTGTCCCCCACCCCTCCCAAGTCCCCCATTCCCTTTCCGCCTCTCCCACAGGGGTCCTGCTCTCGGGGGTGTCCGTGTCGGCGGAGCCCCCCGGGGGACAGGTGGTACTGGGGGACCGCCTGGTGCTGAGCTGTGCGGTGGCCACGGGGACAGGTCCCCTGTCCTTCTCCTGGCACCGGGGGGACTCGTCGGCACTGCTGGGCACCGGCCCCCACCTGGAGCTGCACCACGTTGGGGACAATGACAGCGGCCACTACCAGTGCAGGGCCAGCAACGGGGACAGTGTGGCCGAGAGTGACCCCCTGAATGTCACTGTCCTGGGTGAGCAGGACCCTCAGGAATGGGGTAACCCCACCCATGACATCCCCATCCCCCCTGACCAGGTGCCAGCCCCATCTTTGTCCCCACAGTGCCCGTGGCCAATGCCACCATCAGTCCCGGTGCCCTGGCACACCCGGTGCGCGCAGGTGACCCCGTGACCCTGCGCTGCTCGGTGCAGGTGGGCTCAGCCCCTGTCACCTTCACCTGGCTGCGCAACGGCAGCGAGGTGGCCCGGGGTCCCCTCCTGGAGCTCGGCGACGTCCATGTGGGACATTCCGGCACCTACCAGTGCGTGGCCACCAACCAGCTGGGACAGGACGGGCACCGCGTGTTCCGGGCGCTCAGCCCCGAGCTGGCACTGATGGTGACACCACGGGGACACTGGGACACAGGTGGGCTCACTCGGGGTCATTGGGATTGCAGCAGCCCCACAGTGACAGGTGACCCTGATGTGTCCCCCTCTGTCCCCAGCAGTGGCTGCAGCAGTTGCCGGGTCCCTCGTGTTCCTGGTTCTGCTCGTGGGTGTCATTGTGGGCTGGCACCGGTGGCACCGCCTGGGTGGGTGACAATGGGGCTGACGGGGGCCCTGGGGAGCTGGGAGGCCACCTAGAATGTGGGGATGATGGGGCAGCATCCACAGCCACTGACTTGGGCAGCGCTGAGTCCCCAGTGACCGTTGCTCGAGGTCCTCGAGGATTTGGGGTGGTGTTGGAGGGTGGTGCAGGGATGCTGGGGGTTCTTTCAGGAATCCTGGGATAGTTTGGAGGGTGCCCATCCCTGCCAGCCTTGGGGCTCTGGGAGCATCAGGACATGGGGCACTGGTGTGGTTCAGGGGTTCTGGGGGTCTCCAGGAATGCTGGGGGCTCCAGGGGGGAATTGAGAGCCCTGTGGGAGTTCAGGATTCCCGAGGGAGGTCAGGGCCTTGGGGACCCCACAGTCACCTCCACTCCTTTCCTTTGCAGCCTCCAGGAAGCACCAGGAAAGGTGAGTGGGGGCTCCAGCCATGAACCCCCCTTTTACCCCAACCCCAAGACCTCCCATCCCCTCTCACACATCCCCCCATCCCTGCAGGGCTTCCCCGGGGCCCCCGGCCCCCCCGGAGGAGGGGGAGGTGCTGTACACCCACGTCACAATGACGAAGCGGACGCAGGGTGAGTCCGGGGTGGGACACACACAGGGACACGTCACCCACGGGGGGTGTCACACAGGTGCCACAGCCAGGGTCTCCTGCAGGGCCCACCCGCACCGCTCCGCCCCAGGATACCCAAGTGACCTACGTGGAGCTGCCGGGACCCCACGGGCGACCGCGGGCAACCAGCAACATCTACGGGAACGTGCTGGGACACTGAGGGCGCTGGGGGACACTGGAGGATCGGATTGACTTCTGCTGTGCCCAAAATGCAGCTTTTTGCTGAAACTGGGAGAAATGGTGTTTCTTTGTTCAGCTCTCTCCTGCTTTAGGAACGGGATTCTCTGATTTCCTGCTTCTACTAAAAACCTTTCTCTCCCCGTCCGGCTGCGGAGGGCAGTGCGAGAGCGGCTTTGGTGGGTGCGGGGCATCCGGGCAGCGTCAGCCCACGGCAAGGCAGGAAGGAGGAGGGTCCTGCTCAGGGTGCTGAGCAGATCCTTGTGGGATTTGCCTGAGTTTTGGGGCTCCCTCAGGGCCTTGGGCAGAGAGACAAAATGATCCATTGCTGCATTTCCGGGCTGCTTCCCTCGCAGCTGCCCCTGCAGGGGCGCTTTCCAGCCAGCCCTGCTCTGCAAACCATCAAAGGCCCTCGCTCGCAGAGCCACTGCTTGGGCTCCCCTTGGCTTTTGTGCTTCTTGCAGGCCTGAGCAAACCACAGCCACGCCTTTTCCCCCACACAATTCTCACCTTGCAGCAGCTCTAAAGCTGCGAGAGTCAAAGCCCAGGGGGTGGGGGGGACCCTGAGGTCCTGGCTGCCCCTGGGGCTGGCCAGAGCAGGGCTGGCTAATGCCCATCCCTGCGCAGTGGGGCTGTGGCGTGGCCTGGCCCCACACTTGGATGGCCACTGGCTGCATGGGAGGAGTTTGGGAGCTGCTTCCTGCCTGGGGCTCCATTCCCAAGCTGCTCTTGCTGCCTCAGATCCTGCAGGGGATGAGCGAGAATGGAGAAGTCTGGAATAGGTTTTCTCCCAAAACCAATAAATCCAAAGTGTCCCAACCCCCCAGGACGGAAACCCCATAGTGGGGGGAAATGTGGGGATCAGGAGAGGCGGGGGCAGCCCCACAACAGCTTCACCCCCTCCTGATTTACAGGGTCCCAGCCCTGCGGCATCAAACTGGGGCTAAATCAGCCATTTCCAGGGGGAAATACCTGCAGGTTTCACAGTGCTGCAGCAAAGAGGGTAGAATGGTCCTCGGGTGTTGTGGGCAGAGGAGGGGATGGTCACGAGCGTTGCAGCCTGGTTCCCAGCGCTGAGACCCTGAAGGAGGTGTGGGGGTCGGCTTTGGGGTTTTTTATGGTGTCCTCCCCTAATGACACCCAGCCCTTTTCATCCCCCACTGTCACCCCCATCGGGGCTTCTTACTTGCGGAAGAGTCTTGGAGGGGTGTGGGATTGGAGGGACAGGCTGCACCTTAGAGACTCCCAAAGGGGATTCTGGGGTTCCCAAATGGGGGGGACTGTCAAATGGGGGAGTAGAGGGGACAGAGTACCCCCCAGACTGGGGCACCCCAGAGGTCACAGTGCCCCAAGGAGGTCCAGGGATCCTGAGGAGGGGGAGTCACAATGGATGGGTCTTCTGGGGAATGGGTGTCCCCTTGGTGGGGGAACAAAGGGATGAGGCTCCCAGGAGAATGTGGGCTCCAGGGATTTAGGGTCATGGGATGGGGCTGGCTGGGGAATGCGGGGCCCTGTGGGACTCTGGATCCTGGGGCAATGGGGAACAATAGGATGGGATCAAGGGTAGGGGAGTGGTGGGGTATGGAGATCCAAGGAAATGGGAGTCCTGGCATGGTGGTCCCAAGGAAGGGGGAGATAAAGAATGGTGGTCCCATGGTTTGGTTCTATGGTGAATGGGGGTCCAAAGGACAGGGAGCGGTTGGGTGGCATGTGGGTCACAGCTCCTTCACTGGGTGCCTCAAATGTTGGGGTGACCCAGGGGCCAGCACAGCCCCCTCAATGTGCTCACAGCCTAGGGAGTCACAACAGGGCATCCCCATGGTGCTCCAAGTCTGTGACACTGCCCTCACCCAGGGCTTTTTCCTCTCTTTATTCTATTTTTCCTCTTATTTTCCTAGGTACCGCACCTCTCCCTCCACCCCAGTTTCTGGCTTGGCGATCCTGGAGGTGAAGGGGCTGCAGAGAGGGGTAGGAGGGCCTGTGGGAGATGGGGGTGTCCGGCTGTGCCCCCAACACTTTCACTTTCTCTCTCCAGCAGTAGAAGGAAGAGGCCGTTTGTGCTGAGAGTCAGACGGGGGTGGGTTCTGACCTGGGGGGGCACATCCAGAGGGGTCCTGTCCTGTGGGGGTCCCTGTTTTGGGGCTGACACATCCTGGGAGGGTCCTGTCCAAGGGCTGCCCCATCCCAGCCAGAGGGGTCCTGTCCTGGGGGATGGCGGTGCTGGGGGGGTCTCTGGACACATTCCTGAGGGGGGGTCCCTCTCCCAGTGGCGGCACATCCTGGGGACCCCTGTGCAGGGGGAGTCCTGCTGGCTCCCACTGTCCCCAGCCGCCCCTGCTTTTTAGGGTGTTGGAGGGAGGTCAGGATTTTTCCTTTTGTTTTCTTTCTCTCCGAGAATTTTCTCCCATTTGTTGTTAAGAGACAATAACGACCATACTTTAGAGAGACAAAATAAGTGGCCAAGGTGTGGGGAAGGGCTGCAGCTGGCTGAAGCCTCTTAGCCGGTGGAGCTTTTCTCTTGGGAAGGGCAGAGATACCGAGAGATTTTGGCTTGGGAGTGAGGGGTGGGCTTAGCTCCAGCTCTCTCTTGGTCTGGGGATCATAGGGAACAGTCAAGCTGCTGCTCAGTGCAGGGAGAATTCAGAGTCCAGCCCTGTCCTGCTTCTCCCTTCCTGTGGGTGAGCCTTTGCTCGTAAGAGCAGCTGTTGAACTGCGACCTTATTAACAGCGGGCCCCACTGGAAAAGGACCCTCACCATCTGCTCGGGTGCCTCAGGGGAAAACCTGGGGTCCCGAGCCCCTCCTTCTCCGAGGGAGCCTCTCCCAGCTGCGTTTGGGAGCCAGGCTGCCACTGCCCAGCCCCGCCGTTTTTCTGCCACTGCTCTGGTTTTTTTCACTACACTCTAACCCAGCACTGCCTGCCTGCCGGGACACCCCGCGGCTCCTGCTACAGCTGCGGAGCTTCTGTTGCATTTTGTTTTGCCACTCCGGGCTCCACTGGCCTATGCTGTCCCAGCTGCCGCTCCCAGGTTCCTCCTGCAGCCCCTTTCACCATCCCGAGGGGCACCGGGCCTGGCTGCCCTTGGGGGTTTGTAAAGGAAGCCGCTTTTCCATCCCTCCCGCCGGCTGCGCCGCCATCGCCGCGTGAGGGAGAGACAGGGCCGAGCTCGCGCCACAGCGCCCCCTGCTGGTGGGGGGAATCACCGCACCTGCCCTGCCCGGCTGGGAGCCACCAGCGCCCCTGGCGGCCTCGAGCGGAACTGCAGCGAGAGGAACGGGCCCACAGCGAGAGAGGCACCAGCACCGGGTCTGGTACCAGCACCGGGTCTGGTACAGGGTCTGGCACCGGCACTTTGTCTGGTGCTGGCACCGGGTCTGGCACCAGGTCTAGCACTGGCACCAAATCTGATACCGGCACCAGGTCTGGCACCGGGTCTGGTTCCGGCACTGGGTCTGGTCCTGGCACTGGGTATGGTGCTGGCACCGAGGTCTGGTTCTGCCACCTGGTTCTGGTTCTGGCACGGGGGTCTGCTTCTGGCAAGAGGGTCTTCTTCTTGCACTGGGTTTGTGGTCCTGGCACTGGGTTCTAGTCCTGTCACTGGGTTCTGGTCCTGGCACCTAGGTTCTGGTCCTGGCACCGGGTTTGTGGTCCTGGCACCGGGTTCTGGTTCTTTCCCTGGGTTCTGGTTCTTTCACCGGGGTCTGGTTCTGGCACCGAGGTCTGGTTCTGGCACCAGGGTCTGGTTCTGGCCCTGGGTTTGTGATTCTGGCCCTGGGTTCTGGTCCTGGCCCTGGGTTCTGGTTCTGTTTGTTGTTGCTGCCATTGTTGTTTGTTTGCCCTGTTGTACATATATACACTCACTAGTCAAGAACTGTTATTCCTGTTCCCATATCTTGGCCTGGAAGCCCCATAATTTCACAGTTGCAATAATTCGGAGGATAGGGGGTCGTGTTCTCCATCCCAAGGGAGGTTCCCGCCTTCCTGGGCAGACATGTGTCTTTCAAACCAAGACATAGTGGCAGCCCAAAATTGGAGAATCCCGCTCCTAAAGCCCGTCAGAGCTGAACGAGCAAACAGCATTTCTGCCAGTTTAACCAAAAAGCTGCATTTTTGTCGCAGGAGGAGGGAACCAGGTCCTGTGCCCCTTGGAACTGGCAGGGGGGACGGTAAGCCACTTGCTGTATTGGGAGCACTGGGAGGGGGATTGCCGAGCCGCTGGGAGCATGGGGGTTGAGAGGAACCAATCTGATTTTCAATTATGCCTCAACATATGTTACACATGAGGTGGAAAATTACTCTAGGGGCTCTACACGTCATGGGAAGCCTGTCCAGGGGAGGCTTCAGCTGGCAGCCAATCAGGGGAGAGAAAGCTTCCATGATGGGGCTGTGAGTGAGCCCACTCTGGCTGGTGGGACAGATGCCCGGAGGCCTGGAAAAATGCCCGGTACAAAAAATGCCCAGGAAATGGGGCTGTGGGAGGAACCTTAGCACATAAAAGCAGTTAATTCACACAGGAGCCAATTTACTTTGGGTTTCTTGGAGGGATCAGGAGCTTGCTCGGAGGGTCATCTTGGCCTTCATCCCCTGTTCCAGTTTGGCCAAATTTAGAACTACATCCTCTGAGAGAAGGCAGGTTCCAAACCAACCCTCCCCCCCCACGTTCGGGGCAAAACCACTTTTTCCTCGAAGGAAAGTGAAAGAGATAAAAACTATTTCTTTAACAAAGACACAGGAAAAAAAAGAGACTAATGCTAAATAATGAAACCTCTTGCTGTAGAGGGAAAACCTGGGAAAATTTCAGAGTCCTTCCGTAGTCTCTCTCTCTCCCCATCCTTGGAGCTGGGATGGGGTGGTGGGCCCACCTCCAGGGCCAAGGCTTCGGTGGAAATTCCTCCTGATGTATTGTGATGTTGAAACAGTCCAGCAGAAAAAAGGAAAAAAACGAAGTCCCAGGAAAACAAAAGTTCAACTCCCCGTCTTTCTCCGGAGAAGAAGAAAACCGAAAGCTGGCTGAACAAGTAAGCAGGGTGCTTCTCCTCTCCCCTCCCATAGTAGCAGGATGCAGAAGAAAAAAAATGCAGAGAACGAGAGTGTGTTATCTCTGTCTGTGTCCTTGAAAAGCACTGCTTGGAGAAGTTTGCTCAGTTTTCTCTCTCTCCGCTTAGGCTCAGTTTAAGAGCATAGAAAGGCATCAAACGAATTTCTGGGCATAGAGCAGCGATAGGGAATACAACACTGAGTCACCCCAAGACATCCCCCCTTGCCTTTTCCTCCCTGCGGCCTGGCTTCCCTGTCCGCACCCGTTCTGCCCTGCTTCGCCGCTGCCGCGAGGCAGCTCATGGCTGCGATGGCCCGGTGCTCGGCTGCTTCCCCGACAGAGCGGGCACCGCCTGCACCAGCCTCGGCTGCCGCCGTGTTTCCCGCATTGCCCGCGTTGCAACCAGCATGCTGCACCAGCCCACGGCGGTACCAACCCGCAGTACCAGCCCATGGCAGCCGGTCCGCAGCAGCCGGCCCGCAGCCGTTCTTCACCAGCATCGGAGACTGCTGCCACAGCCTCTTGGGAATCACGCCCAGCCCCTCGCAAAAGTCACGCGGGCTCGCTGAGGATGCGCAGGACACGCTGCATCTGCCAAGCCGACAGAGCGCCCGGGGTTCTTGCAGTAACGCTGTGCCTGTCTTCTGTTTCTGTCTGTCTCTTTTCCCCTCTCTACTCTCTTTGCTATCCCCCTTCGCTAAGAACACTTACCCTCCTTCATCAAGAAACAGTTCTCAGATACAACATTGCCGTGTTTGTGCTTCATTTTTGTCCAAGAAATGTATCAAAAAGGATCCTCCCTGACTCCCCCTTTTGCAGTAGGATGGGACAGGGGTAGTGGGAGGGGGAATGGGGAAGCCCTGGGTGTACTGGGAGCACTGTGGGCAGAGAATGGGGAAGTCACTGCGGGTACTCGGAGCACTCCGATGGGGGTTGGGGAGCCCCTGCAGGTACTGAAAAGGGGCTGGGGGAGCCCCTGGGGGTACTGGGAGAGGGAATGGGGAGCTCAGGGTGGCCTGTGCAGCCACCCCCTGACTCACGACCACGTCCCTTGGAAGGATGGGCAACCACAGGAGCCATGGAGGGGGCACCCCCAGTGCCCCCCAGTGCCCCCCACTTCCCAGAGTGTCACAGCTTTTGTTGTAGATTGTCGTAGATGTCTCTGGGTTCCCACGGTTGCCTGTGCGGCCCCAGCAGCTCCATGTAGGTCGCCTGAGGCTCCTCCACCAGGGGTGCCGGGGGCTGCGGGTGGGCCCTGTGGGAATAAGGCGGTGTGTGGAAGGGAATGGGAGGTCCTGGGGGTTTGGGTAAAAGGGGGGTCATGGCTGGAGCCCCCCACTCACCACTGCTGGTGCTTCCTGGTGGCTGCACAGGAAAACTGGACGGGTGACTTTGGGGTCCCAGGGGCCTTCATCCACCCTCAGGAATCCTGAAAGTTGGGGTTTTGGGAATTCTCCTGGATTTTTTTCTGTTAAATGTATTTTCCCCATACATGTTGCTAGGGGCACAAATTTCTGGGTAATTAAGAAAAACAAAGACCTAGCCATTGGGGGTGGGGTGCATCTTGCTACTCATTTGTTTCACCTGAGTGTGCCATCACTCAATCTCCGGTGTTTGGACAGAGAGGGAGGCTGCTCTCTTCGATTGCTTTTTCCTTCTGCTGGAAAAGCCCTGGGATCCCAAAGCCCACCTTCCCTGCCCCACTGGGAGCTGGGCCGTGGCCGCCCTGCCCCCGCCGTTGCTTCCAGCCTTCCCTGAGTTGTAGCCCTGCTCGCCCTGCCTGCCCAGACATCCGGGGGGTTCCCCGCTTGGATACATCACGTCTGCCACCCGGGATTTGTTCTCATCCCTGCCCCTCCAGCCTGCTGCTCCAGCCTGCGGTTCCAGCCTGCTGTTCCCGAGGGTCCGGCCGGACACTGGGATCAGCTGCCCAGGGGTTTGTGAAGCCTTTGTCCCATCCCTTCCCAGGATCCCAGGCCACCAGTGCCGCGTGCTCCCTGAGCCCCCTGCAGCCGCGGGGGAACCATCGCACCTGCCCTGCTCACCGGGAGCCGCCAGCGCCCCTGCCGGCTGCGAGCGGAACTGCACCCGAGGGGAAAGGTCCTGACAGCCGAGAAGGCTGGGACTGGGTTTGCGATTGTTTGCTGTTACTGCCATAGTTATTGTTGTTTGTTTGACTGGTTATACACATATAGATACATAATAGTAAAGAAGTGTTATTCCTATTTCCCACATCTTTGCCTAAAAGCCCCTTGATTTCATAATTATAATACCTCAGAGGGAAGGGGGGTTGCATCAGCCATTCCAAGGGAGGTTTCTGCCTTCCTTAACAGACACCTGTCTTTCAAACCAAGAAAGGGACCCTCCAGCAGTGACACCGGGAAGAGCTATGGGGAGGAGATGAAGTGGGGGGAGCGTGACCCCAAGCCTCCTGTGAAGAGGCTGTAAGGGTGCTGAGGTGTGGGGGTGTCAGGGTGGCGGCTGGGGAGTGCTCACCTTGCACTGTCACTGTCACCGGTGCGGACTCCTTCCACTGTGGCAGCACAGCATACATGCAGCCCCTGCAGCGGTAGTGGCCACGGTGGTGCAGCCGCAGAGGGGACAGGGACAGCTCGGTCCCACTGCGGAACCTCTGCAGTTGCTTCTCTTCGTGGTAGAAGGACACTCAGGTCACCGATCTGTCCTGCCAGCCCCGGCAGCGCAGTGTCACCGTGTCCCCCTTCAGCAGCGCCCGCGCCGGCACCTGCAGCACCAGCCAGGCTGGGGGACAGGGGGGTCCCGTCACACCTGGGGATCCGTGGGGTCCCGATGGCACCGGGTTGCCCTGATTGGGTCACAGCCAGCGCACCAGGGGTCCCCAATTCCAACACAGGTGTCCGCTTGCCCTGGGATGCTCTGGGATGTCCCGGTGTGCGGGGGACGGGCTCTCGTTACACCAGGGGGGTGACCCATGGAGCGGAGCCCACCCAGAGCCCTCAGGGACCCAATGGGTGCCAGGCTGGGGACACCCAACTCCCCTCACCATTGGAGACACTCACGGTCGGGCTCAGCCCAGTGCCGGCTCTGTCACACTGGTAGGTGCCACTCTCAGTGACAACAAATCGGTTGGGTCCCTTCTGCCGCCAGCGCTGCCCGTCCTTGTACCAGGTGGTGGCAGCGGCGGTGCCCGAGCCCTGGCAGGTCAGTGTCACCCGGTCCCACAGCACCAGCGGCGTCCAGGGGGGCTGCACGAGGAGCTGGGTGGTCTGGGCACCTGCGGGTGACAGGGGACACCAGCCTGCCAGGGCCAGCGCGGGATGGGGACAGCGGGGCGGGAACGTGGCATCTCCCTGAGGACTCACCAGTGAGGCCGAGGGTCTGGGCTGGAAGGGAGAAGGGACAGGGCTGGGTGGCTCTGTGGGGGAAGTGGCACCCAGGGGACTGGGTGTGGGGCTGTCCCCAAACTGTCCCCACGGGGACACCGGTTCTCGTGAGAAAGTGCTCAGGAATGGTCCCCAAGAGGACTGGTGAGGCTGGGGGACGTGTCTGTGTCACAGCTGTCCGTGTGCCACATCCGTGTGGCATGGAAGCCCCAGGGATGGTGACACTGCAGCCACCTCGAGCTGAGGCAGGACACGCGGACACTGTGAACACCCTGGAATTGGGGACACTGTGGACACCTCATGCTGGCACAGGTCACCCCCAGCAGCCCCACGGCACCTGTCCCCCATGGCCCATCCACACAGTGCTTGTCCCCTTGTCCCTGTCCCCGCATCCCTGTGCCCCTGGCCCTGTCCCCACAGCTGCCCCAGTCCCAGTGTGCCTGTCATGATATCCTTGTCCCCAGATCTCAGTCCCCCCATTCCGGTCCTCCTGTTCCTGTCCCCACAGCCACCCCACGACTCTGGTCACATTAAGGGGTCCATGCCCATGCTCGGGCTCTGCTGGCCTTGGGGACCTCAGGGCACCCCGCAGACCCCCTGTGTCCCCTCCCCACCGCTCTCTGCCTCACCAGGGCCCATCCCCGGGGCGTCAGGCCCGTGCCCGGGGCACTCACCCCACAGAAGCAGCTCCGCCTTCCCGGTCATCCTGGTGTTTCTGGCCACCCAGGCTGGCTGTCACATGCTGCCGGGGCCAACTGTCCCCTGGGTGGTGGGCAGAAAGCGAGGTCACGTCTCGTCCCCACGTGTTGGTGGCCCTTGATGGGGGTAGGGTGGTGGCAGGGTGTAGACGCAGCAGGGGACAGGCTGGGGACATGGTGGGACATGGTGTTCCCAGGAGTGGGGGGCTCAGGGCATGTGGGGATCTCAGGATGGGTGTCCCAGGGGAATGGGGAGAGAGGGGAAGTGACAGGGAGTGTCTGTGTGGGGAATGGGGGTCCCCATGTGTCGGGGGGTGCTGGGGATGGGGATGCTGAGGGAATGGGGGGCAAAGGGGGTGGGGGGAAGGGGATGGAGATGCTGGACAACAGGAGACCCAGGATGGGGCTTCAAAAAAAGGGGGACACAGGGAATGGGGCTGCCACGGTCGGGTTCCCAGGGGAATGGGGGCCCCAGGGATGGGCAGTGCCTGGGGGGGCTCATGGGTTGCAGCTCCTTCACCGGGTGCCTCAGATTTTGGGGTGACTCAGGGCCCAGCATGGCCCCCCCGGGGTGCTCATTACCTGGGGCGGCATCACAGGGAGGTCCTGGGTAGCTCCGGTTCTGTGTCCCCCCCACCCTTTGGCACTTTTTCCTCTTGATTTCTGTTTTGTCCTTCATTTCCTCACGTTTGTGCCACGCTGCCTCACCCCCCAGCGTGCGGCTCAGTGATCCTGGGGAGCTCCTGAGCAGGGAATGGGTTGGGGGCACCCTGTGCAGGGGGAATAGGGGGTGTGGGGGCACAGAGAGGGGTGGGGGGTCAGTGTGGGATGGGGGTGTCCGGCTGTGCCCCCCAACACTTTCACTTTCTCTCTCCAGCAGTAGAAGGAAGAGGCCGTTTGTGCTGAGAGTCTGACGGGGTCCTGGAAGGGCCCTGCCGGGGTCCTGGAAGGGCCCTGCCGGCTCCCACTGTCCCTTCTTGGGCACTGTGACCTCTGCAGGGCAAAAATTTGAGGGTGCCCTGTCCCTTCTATGTCCCTTCCCCTTGACGCTCCCCTCCACTCTGGGAGCCCCCAATCCCCCTTTGGGATCCCCCAAGGTGCAGCCCCTCTTCCCCATCCTGCAGCCCCCTGTGACCCTTCTGTGGGTGAGAAGCCCCACGGTGTGCCAGTGGGGGTGACAGGGGGTGGGTGTCAGTCGGGGAGGGCACAGACCCCGCCACAACCTCCCACAGCCACCCCAAGCCCCTCAGCCCTGGCAGGGTCTCAGCGCTGGCAACCAGGAAATGGATGAGACCCTGCAGATGAAACGCTCGGGACACTCCTGGCTGTGCCCCGCTCTGCCCACAACACCTGAGCACCAACCTGCCCCCTCTGCCTCAACACCCGCATGGAAAAATGGAGCTTTTTTCCTTCTGGAAATGGCTGATTTGGCCAAAAATTGATACCACACCACTGACACACCGCAAATGTGGAAAAACTGAAGCTGTTGTGGGGCTGCCCCACCGCTGCCACTGCCCCCTCGTGTGGTTTCCGTCCCGGAGGGTTGGGACACTTTGGGTTTATTGGCTTTGGGAGAAAACCTATTCCAGACGTCTCCATTCTCGCTCATCCTCTGCAGGATCTGAGGTGGCAAGAGCAGCTTGGGAATGGAGCCCCAGGCAGGAAGCAGCTCCCAAACGCCTCCGTGCAGCCAGTGGCCATCCAAGTGTGGGGCCAGGCCAAGCCACAGCCCCACTGTGCAGGGATGGGCATTGGCCAGCCCTGCTCTGGCCAGCCCCAGGGGCAGCCAGGACCTGAGGGTCCCCCCGCCCCCTGGGCTTTGACTCTCGCAGCTTTAGAGCTGCTGCAAGGTGAGAATTGTGTGGGGGAAAGGCGTGGCTGTGGTTTGCTCAGGCCTGCGAGAAGCACAAAAGCCAAGGGGAGCCCAAGCAGTGGCTCTGCGAGGGCCTTTGATGGTTTGCAGAGCAGGGCTGGCTGGAAACTGCCCCTGCAGGGGCAGCTGCGAGGGAAGCAGCCCGGAAATGCAGCAATGGATCATTTTGTCCCTCTGCCCAAGGCACTGAGGGAGCCCCAAAACTCAGGCAAATCCCACAAGGATCTGCTCAGCACCCTCAGCAGGACCCTCCTCCTTCCCGAGCTGAGCAGGCAGAGCTGAACAAACCAACCCCATTTTTCCCGCTTTAATCCAAACACTGCCTTTTGAGTCCAACAAGAGGGAAAAGGGTCCTGTGCCCCCCCCCCGGCACTGGGAGGGGGAATGGGGAGGCCCTGGGGTGCTGTGAAGGGCAGTGAGGGACCCCTGGGGGGACTCGATGCCTCCCAGTGATCCCCAATTTCCCCCCAGGGTCACATCACACTCTCGTAGGTGGCACCGGGGTCCTGCTGTCCCTCGTAGGGTCCCGGCAGCTGCGCGTTGGTCACTTGTGGATGCCGAGGGGGGGCAGGGCCGGGGGACACCCGTGGGGGCGCTGACAGAGACAGCGGTTGTGGGGACCTGGGAGGGGGTGACAGCCGTGGGGGACGTGTCCCTGTCCCCAGCCCCGTACTCACCCCCCGCCTGCTCGCTGCCCACGCCGTGGAGCTCCAGCAGCTCCCCCTCCTCCGGGGGGGCCCTGCGGGGATAAGGGGGGGCCTGAGGGGGTGTCTGGGGAAGGGGGAAAGGGGAGTCACGGCCGGAGCCCCCCCACTCGCCTGTCCTGGGTCTTCCTGGTGGCTGCAAGGAAAAGGGGAGGGGGTGACCTTGGGGACCCGAGACCCCTGAACCTTCCTGGAATCGCGGCAGCTCCGACCACCCATGGGTCCCCCAAATCCCCACTGGAGCCCTGATTCCCATTGCACCACTGATTCCCCCCTGGACACTCCAAGCACTCCTGATCCCTCAGAACTTCTGCACCACTGCAGTGCCCCTGAGCCCCCCGGTGCCCCGGACCCCCTGAGCCCCCACAACCCCAAGCCCAACAGGGATGGGCACCCCTAAACTCCCCCAGGACCCCACAATGTACCCTCAACATCCCTGCACAGCCCTCCATCAACTCCCCAAACCCTCCAGGAGCTCCCACTGCCAGCCCAATGTTCCTCAAAGCCCACCCAGGGCTGCCCCTGGAGCCCAACCAAGACCCTCCAGAATCCTCCTAAAGCCCCCAGGACCCCCAGCCGAGGTCACTGTGGGCTTCGTTTCCCCCAACTCCGGGGCTGTGGGTGCTGCCCCATCGCCCCCCCACTCTGGGGGCTTCCCCTCACTCCAGCACCCCCGTTGGCCCCATTGTCACCCACCCAGGTGCTGCCACCAGTGACAGCCCCCGATGACACCCAGGAGCAGGGCCAGGAACAGGAGGCTCCTGCCGATGTTCACAGCCACTGCTGGGGACAGAGGGGGACACATCAGAGTCAGCTGCCATGCCGGGGGTTCTGC
Organism: Corvus moneduloides; assembly: GCF_009650955.1. Taxonomy (NCBI): domain Eukaryota; kingdom Metazoa; phylum Chordata; class Aves; order Passeriformes; family Corvidae; genus Corvus; species Corvus moneduloides. The sequence continues at coordinate 1,319,088 of NC_045504.1, read as the reverse complement.
ACCCTCCAGTAACCCCGAGTGAGCCCACCTGTGTCCCAGTGTGCCCGCGGTGTCACTGTCAGTGCCAGCTCGGGGCTGAGTGCCCGGAACACACGGTGCCCGTCCTGTCCCAGCTGGTTGGTGGCCACACACTGGTAGGTGCCGGAATGTCCCACATGGACGTCGCCGAGCTCCAGGAGGGGACCCCGGGCCACCTCGCTGCCGTTGCGCAGCCAGGTGAAGGTGACAGGGGCTGAGCCCACCTGCACCGAGCAGCGCAGGGTCACGGGGTCACCTGCGCGCACCGGCTGTGCCAGGGCACCGGGGCTGATGGTAGCATTGGCCACGGGCACTGCGGAGACAGATGGGGCTGGCATCTGGAATGGGGGATGGGAACGGCGGGATCAAAGTGGGATGGGCATGATGGGGTTTACCGTGGATGGGGTCACCCCGTTCCTGAGGGTCCTGCTCACCCAGGACGGTGACATTCAGGGGGACACTCTCGGCCACGCTGTCCCTGTTGCTGGCCCTGCACTGGTAGCGGCCGCTGTCATTGTCCCCAACGTGGCTCAGCTCCAGGTGGGGGCCAGTGCCAAGCAGTGCCCACGGGTGCCCCCGGTGCCAGGAGAAGGACAGGGGACCTGTCCCCGCGGCCACCGTGCAGTTCAGCACCAGGCGGTCCCCCAGTACCACCTGTCCTCCGGGGGGCTGCGCCGACACAGACACCCCCGAGAGCGGGACCCCTGCGGGAGGGGGACACCAGGGGACAGTGAAGGACACGGGGAGGGTGGGGGAGGGGCGAGGGGACCCCTCTGAATAAGACGGGCCAGGGAGCCTGGGAGTGGCTTGGAAAGGGTGGGAAGGGACCCCAAGGAAGGATGGGGGGTTTAGGGATGGGACACCTGGAGAGGGATGGGGGGAACTCCAGGGCGGGGTGGGGACCCAGAAGGGGATGGTGGGACCTAAGGAAGGAAGTGGGAAGGGATGGGAGGACACTGGGCAGGGGTCAGGAAGAGCTGGGTGTTCCCAGACAGGACTGGGGGACCCGTGGCGGCTGTCGGGGCTCCCCGCGCCCATCCCCGCACTCACTGCGCACCGTGACGCGGAGCCGGGCGCTGCTCTTCCGCACGGCTCCCCTCTCGGAGCGCACCTGGCAGCTGTAATTCCCCGAGTGGGAGACCCCCACGGCGGGCAGCAGGAGCTGCGGGGACCCCTGCGGGCCCCCCACCAACTGCCCGTGCCGGTAGAAGAGGTGCAGGAGGGGGGCTTGGGGCCTCAGGGGGCTGGGGGTGCTGAGGCAGCTGAGATTCAAGGGGGACCCCTCGGTGGGCTTGAGGGGACCCTCCAGCACCGGCACCGGGAACAGCTCTGGGAAGGAGATGGGGTGGGGGAAATGTGACTCCGAGCCTGCTGTGAAGGGTCTGTGAGGGTGCTGAGGTGTGGGGGTGTCGGGGTGTCAGGGTGGCGGCTGTGGGGTGCTCACTGTGCACTGTCACTGGCACCGGCGCCGACTCCTTCCACCGTGACAGCACGGAATACACCCAGCCCCTGCAGCGGTTGCGGCCGCTGTGGTGCAGCCGCAGAGGGGACAGGGACAGCTCGGTCCCATCGCGGAACCTCTGCAGTTGTTTCTCCTCACAGTAGAAGGACACCGAGGCCACCGGTTTGTCCTGCCAGCCCCGGCAGCGCAGTGTCACCATGTCCCCCTCCATCAGCGCCCACGCCGGCACCTGCAGCACCAGCCAGGCTGGGGGACAGGGGGGGTCCCATCACACCACGGGGTTCCGTGGGGTCCCGATGGCACTGGGACGCCCCGATTGGGTCACACCAGGGGTCCTCAATGCCAACACGAGGGTCTGCTTGCACTGGGACACTCTGGGATGTCCCAGTGTGCAGGACACCGAGGGCCTCTCGTCACACGAAGGGGGGGTGACCCATGGAGCGGAGCCCACCCAGAGCCTTCGGGGATTCCGCAGGCCCAGGCTGGGGACACCCAACCCCCCTCACCATTTAAGACGCTCACGGGGGGGCTCAGCCCAGTGCCGGGTCTGTAACACTGGTAGGTGCCACTCTCAGTGACAACGAATCGGTCGGGTCCCTGCAGCCGCCAGCGCTGCCCGTCCTTGTACCAGGTGGTGGCAGCGGCGGTGCCCAAGCCCTGGCAGGTCAGTGTCACCCGGTCCCACAGCACCGGCGGTGTCCAGGGGGGCTGCACGAGGAGCTGGGTGGTCTGGGCGCCTGGGGGTGACAGGGGACACCAGCCTGCCAGGGCCAGCGCGGGATGGGGACAGCGGGGCGGGGACATGGCATCCCCCCGAGGACTCACCAGTGAGGCCGAGGGTCTGGGCTGGAAGGGAGAAGGGACTGGGCTGGGTGGGGGTGGCACCGCGGGGACAGCGGCACCCGGGGCACGAAGTGTGGGGCTGTCCCTGAAGTGTCCCCACAGGGTCCCTGGTTTAGCACAGAGGTTTTGAGGACAGGGACACCTGTGTCACCCTGGGCTGAGGCAGGACATGGGGACACTGTGGACACCCCATGCTTGTCCAAGTCATCTCCACCCACCCCACAGCACCTGTCCCCATGGCCACATCCCCATGGCCCTCTGCCCATGATCCCATCCCAATGGCACCTGGCCCTGTGGCCCATCCTGATGGTGCTTGGCCCTCGTCCCTGTCCCTGCATCCCTGTCCCCCTGGCCCTGTCCCCACAGCTGCCCCAGCCCCAAGGTTCCTTTTGCGACATCCCACTCCCTCCATTCCCATTCCCCCCATTCCTGTCCCCACAGCCCCCCCATTATTCCGGTCACATTTAAGGGGTCCATGCCCATGCTCGGGCTCTGCGGGCCTTGGGGACCTCAGGGCACCCTGCAGCCCCCCTGTGCCCCCACCCCACCGCTCTCTGCCTCACCAGGGCCCATTCCCTGGGGCATCAGGCCTGTACCCGGGCACTCACCCCACAGGAGCAGCACCACCTTCCCAGCCATCCCGGTGTCCCCAGCCACCTGGGCTGGCTGTCACACGCTGCCGGGGCCACCTGTCCCCTGAGTTGTTGCTCTTGGGACCAAATGGAAGGAAGCGATGTCACGTTTCATCCCCACGTGTTGGTGGCTCTTCGTGGGGGCAGGGTGTTGCAGGGTGGGGGGCAGGGTGTAGACAGAGTAGGGGACAGGCTGGGGACATGGTGGGACATGGTGTTCCCAGGAGTGGGGGGCTCAGGGAATGTGGAGATCTCAGGATGGGTGTCCCAGGGGAATGGGGAGAGAGGGGAAGTGACAGGGAGTGTCTGTCTGGGGAATGGGGGTCCCCATGTGTCGGGGGGTCCCCAGGATGGGTGTACTGAGGGAATGTGGGGCAAAGGGGGTGGGGGGAAGGGGATGGAGATGCTGGGCAACAGGAGACCCAGGATGGGGCTCCGAGAAAAGGGGGACACAGGGAATGGAGCTGCCACGGTCGGGTTACCAGGGGAATGGGGGTCCCAGGGATGGGCAGTGCCTGGGGGGGCTCGTGGGTCGCAGCTCCTTCACGGGGTGCCTCAGATTTTGGGGTGACTCAGGGCCCAGCACGGCCACCCCGGGGCGCTCATTACCTGGGGCGGCATCACAGGGGGGTCCTGGGTAGCTCCGGTTCTCTGTCCCCCCCACCCTTTGGCTTTTTCCTCTTTATTTCTCTTTTGTCCTTCATTTCCTCACGTTTGTGCCACGCTGCCTCACCCCCCAGTGTGCGGCTCAGTGATCCTGGGGAGCTCCTGAGCAGGGAATGGGTTGGGGGGACCCTGTGCAGGGGAAATAGGGGGTGCGGGGGCGCAGAGAGGCGTGGGGGGTCAGTGTGGGATGGGGGTGTCCGGCTGTGCCCCACAACACTTTCACTTTCTCTCTCCGGCAGCAGAAGGAAGAGGCCGTTTGTGCTGAGAGTCAGACGGGGGGCGGGTTCTGACCTGGGGGGGCACATCCAGAGGGGTCCTGTCCTGGAGGTGTCCCTGTTCTGGGGGTGACACGTTCTGGGGGGATCCTTTCCCAGCACGGACCCATCCTGGCCAGGGGGTACCTGTCCTGGGGGATGGCGGTGCTGGGGGGGGGGATCTCTGGACACATTCCTGGGGGTGGGGGGTGTCCCTCTCCCAGTGGTGGCACATCCTGGGGACCCCTGTCCTGGAAGGGCCCTGCCGGCTCCCACTGTCCCTGCTTGGGCACTGTGACCTCTGCAGGGCACAAATTTGGGGTGCCCTGTCCCTTCTATGCCCCTTCCCCTTGACGGTCCCCCCCACTCTGGGAGCCCCCAATCCCCCTTTGGGATCCCCCAAGGTGCAGCCCCTCTTCCCCATCCTGCAGCCCCCTGTGACCCTTCTGCGGGTGAGAAGCCCCACGGGGTGCCAGTGGGGGTGACAGGGGCTGGGTGTCAGTCGGGGAGGGCACAGACCCCGCCACAACCTCCCACAGCCACCCCAAGCCCCCAGCCCTGGCAGGGTCTCAGCGCTGGCAACCAGGAAATGGATGAGACCCTGCAGATGAAATGCTCGGGACACTCCTGGCTGTGCCCCGCTCTGCCCACAACACCTGAGCACCAACCTGCCCCCTCTGCCTCAACACCCGCATGGAAAAATGGAGCTTTTTTCCTTCTGGAAATGGCTGATTTGGCCAAAAATTGATACCACACCACTGAGACACCGCAAATGTGGGGGAGCTGAAGCTGTTGTGGTGCTGCCCCCCCTCTCCTGCGCCCACTGGCCCCTTGTGGTTTCTGTCCTGCGGGGTTGGGACACTTTGGGTTTGTTGGTTTTGGGAGAAAACCTATTCCAGACTTCTCCATTCTCGCTCATCCCCTGCAGGATCTGAGGTGGCAAGAGCAGCTTGGGAATGGAGCCCCAGGCAGGAAGCAGCTCCCAAACTCCTCCGTGCAGCCAGTGGCCATCCAAGTGTGGGGCCAGGCCATGCCACAGCCCCACTGCGCAGGGATGGGCATTGGCCAGCCCTGCTCTGGCCAGCCCCAGGGGCAGCCAGGACCTCAGGGTCCCCCCCACCCCCTGGGCTTTGACTCTCGCAGCTTTAGAGCTGCTGCAAGGTGAGAATTGTGTGGGGGAAAAGGCGTGGCTGTGGTTTGCTCAGGCCTGCAAGAAGCACAAAAGCCAAGGGGAGCCCAAGCAGTGGCTCTGCGAGGGCCTTTGATGGTTTGCAGAGCAGGGCTGGCTGGAAAGCGCCCCTGCAGGGGCAGCTGCGAGGGAAGCAGCCCGGAAATGCAGCAATGGATCATGTTGTCCCTCTGCCCAAGGCACTGAGGGAGCCCCAAAACTCAGGCAAATCCCACAAGGATCTGCTCAGCACCCTCAGCGGGACCCTCCTCCTTCCTGCCTTGCCGTGGGCTGACGCTGCCCGGATGCCCTGCAGCCACCAAAGCCGCTCTCTCACTGCCCTCTGCAGCCGGACAGGGACAGAAAATGGAGGGAAGGGTTCCTGGGCTGACATAAGGACCAGGAGAGATTGCTCATCAAATACAGTCACGAGCAAACCAGGCTTGGAATACAAGATATTAATTGAATTTATTGCTGACAAAATCCGAGCAGGCTAAGGAGAAGTAAAATAAACCCTTCAAAACACGTTCCCACCACCCCTCCCTCCTTCCGGGGCTCTCCCTCCTCCTTCCAGTGGCGCAGGGAGACGGGACTGGGGGGTCCGGGGCAGTTCAGCACTGGTTGTTTCTGCTGCTGTTCCAGCATGGGGGGCTCACAGCCCCCTTCGGGCATCCCCTGCTCCACCGGGGGCTCCTCCAGGGTGGTCTCTGCTCCACGGGGACCCCCACGAGCTGCAGGGGAATCTCCGGAGCCTCCCGTGCCCCTCTTTCCTCCCTGCGCTCGCTGCCTGCGGGGCTGTGTCTCTCGCAGCCTCTGGCTGCTCTTGGCTGCCGCAATTCCATCTCTGCCATCCCTTGGATTTCACCTTCCCAACTCTGGGAGCTTCCGCACCACCCTCTCATCCCCTGTCCCGCCAGTGTCAGGAGCTGTTGGCAGTGGCAACAGCCGGTCCCCACACATCGCGACAGTGGCTTCGGGCACGCTGTCACAGTCGGTTCCATTGCATTGTGACAGTCGGCTCCAGGACATTGTCACACCTCCGACACCCCGTGACGGCGCCGGCACTCGCAGCGCGATGGCAGCCGCGACTGCCGGCACAGGATCCCGGACCCTCCGTGCCGGGGGCCCCACCCGGGGATCCCTCCTTGCCCGCCGTCCCCGGCTTTCCCCGCCGGGATTCCAGTCCGTCCGTCCCAAGGTCTTCCCCCGGGACTTCCCAGCCAGGATCCCGGTCTCCTCCTGACCCCCAGCCCCTCCAGCCGTGTCCCCTGACAGCCCCGCAGCCGATCCAGTCAGAGGGTCCAGAGCTCCTCCCGGGATCAGTTGGTGTCCGGGAAGCACCGAGGGTGGGGGGATTCGGGTTCCTCACATCATCCTTTCCCGCAGGGCACCGACTCCAGCAGCCCCATCGTGATCCTTCGGGATGTGTCAAAACATCCTGGAGCTCTGCCCTCCATCAGTTACAAACCGAAAACCACCAGAATCATCACCGGGGACCTGATCCGGAACCTCGTGTAAGGCTGTGCCTGAGCCCTGAGGGGTTTTGCGGAAATGGGTGTCACTGCACCATCCCAAAATCTCGGGGGAGCAGGATTGGCAGTGTGTCCTGCCCCCCTGCATCCCAGCCTGGTGCCACTTGCACCACACTTTCCCTTCCTGCCTCCCCCCACACCGGGACAGCCGGGTCCCCACAGATTCCCCAGCGCTTCCCGCATTGCTCTGGGCTGATTTGGTGGCCGAGTGGGCAGCTCAGGCAGCTCAGGGAACACAGGGAGCTGTTGGGGTCTCCGTGCCACTGACTGCTCTCCCTGTGCCCCCCCAGCATTCCCCAGGAAAAGCCCCAACCGTGTCTCATCATTGGGAAAAAGGAATATGAGAAGACCAAGGAATCAGCTCGATCCCCAACAGAGGAGGAGCGTTGGGACAGGCTGAAGACCCTGAAAGCCAGACAGGACGCTGCTTTCGTAGGCATCTCCCCTCCTGCTCCCCCTTTTCCTGCTCCCCAGCTGACCTCGAGGGGTGGTGGCTTCACCAAGGAGATCCCCCCTCTGTCCCTCATGTTTTGGGGCACAGGGGAAGCTGCAGGGCTTGGGGCTCCACTGAGAGCTGGGCAGCATCCCAGGAATTGTCCCCAGTGCTCCCAGCCTTTCAAGGGCACAGGGTGTCTGCCCAGAGGTGTGGGAAGGGGTGCCCATGGCCGTGCCAGGGTCCCAGGAGCTCGTCGTGTCCCCGCTCCGTGCCGGGAATGTGGCACATGAAGTGTGGCCCCAGGAGCCCTCGGGAAGGTGCCCGGGACTGGGCAGTGCTCCCTGTGCCCGCAGGAAGCCCTGAAAAAGGCCCAGAGTGAGGAGCTGAGAAAGGCAGAACTGCAGAATGAGAGGGAGCATCAGAAAGATGTGGAGGAGTGGCTGCAGCAGGAGGAGCAGAAGCGGCTGCAGTGGGCGACGAGGATGAGGCTGGAGCAGGAGGAAGAGATGCGGGAACTGACCTCGGTAGGGCCAGCGCTCCCCGCTGTCACCGGGCACTGCCTGAGCCTCCCCTGCTCCTCGCGCTCCCGGGCTCCTGTTCTGCTTCCCTTGCCCTCCCTGCTCCCTGTGTCCCAGGGCGGCTCAGAGCCACAGACACCTCTTGTCCCTACAGCTCTTCCTCAATTCCAAGTGCAACATGATCCGGGACAAGCAAATCCTGGAGAAGCGGATGATCCGCAAGGAACTGGCGGAGGAGGAGAAGCGCCTGGACAAGATGATGGAAATGGAGTGGGAGAAGGGTGTGGCGGTCCAGGAGGAGCTGGAGCGCCAGAGGAAGCAGGAGATGATGAGGTGGGCAGAAGCTGCCTCTTCCCCATGGAGGCATTCGGCCCATTCCACCACACCAGCCCTGTCCATGCCAGCATTCCCACCATGGGGAGCAGGACGCAGCCAGAGGGAACCCTTCCGCTCTCATGTTCCCAGAGCCAGGCAGGACCTTGTGAAGCAGATGGAGCAGAACGCAGAGAAGCAGGCGCTGAGAGATGAGGAGAAATACCAGGAGGGCCAGAAGCTGCTGGAGTGCCTGGAGCATATGAAGAAGGAGGATCGGAAGGTGGGAGCAGGGAATGGGGTGCAGGGAGGTTTCCACCTGGCTGGAAAGGGATTGGCAGTGCTGGGTCAGCCACGCTCGGGGAGTGGGGACAGCAGCCAGCAGGATCAGAGCTCTGGTCCCTTGGGGACGTTGTGGCATCCCCAGGAGGGGACCCAAAGCCTCCCTGCCCTGAGTGAGGAGGGGGAGGGAGCAGTGGCTTCCAACCCTGCGTGGTGTTTCCAGGCTTGGGAGCAGAAACAGGAGCGACATAGGCAAATCCATGCCGAAATTCAGTATTTCAACACGGAGAGCCAGCGACTGAAGGATGAGCAGCGGGAGCGGGAGAGGCTGGAGGATGAGCGGGTGCTGAAGCAGCAGCGGCAGAAGGCTGTAAGAGCAGTGGGTGGGGGGTTCCTGGTGGGCTGGGCAGGGGCTGTGGGAGCTGCACTGAGGCTCTGTCCCACCCTGGGGCTCTGTCCCACACCCTGGGGCTCTGTCCCACACCTTGGGAATCTGTCCCACCCCGGGGTTCTGTCCTGACCCTGGGGCTCTGTCCCCTACCCCGGGGCTCTGTCCCACCCTGGAGCTCTGTCCTGACCCTGGGGCTCTGCCCCCACCCCGGGGCTCTGTCCCACACCCTGGGAATCTGTCCTGACCCTGGGGCTCTGTCCCCCACCTTGGGAATCTGTCCTGACCCTGGGGCTCTGTCCTCCATCCCGGGGCTCTGTCCCACATCCCGCGGCTCTGTCCCACACCCCGGGGCTCTGTCCCCCATCCCGGGGCTCTGTCCCACATCCCAGGGCTCTGTCCCCCATCCCAGGGCTCTGTCCCACACCCCGGGGCTCTGTCCCCCATCCCGGGGCTCTGTCCCCCATCCCAGGGCTCTGTCCCCCATCCCGGGGCTCTGTCCCACACCCCGGGGCTCTGCCCCACTCTGGGGCTCTGTCCCCCCCAGGAGCGCGAGGCCGCCTTGGAGGCGGAGCAGGAACAACTGCGCCTGGAGAAGGAGAAGGAGCTGGCCCGGCTCAGGGCCGCGCAGGAGCGGGCCCGGGACTGGCAGGCAGAGCGGGTGAGTGGCCCGGGCACAGGTGACACGCTCCCCTGCCACCGTCCCTGTCCCCAGCCCGGCAAAGGGGCAGCGCCCCTGCATGTCCAGAGGGGTCTGCAGGACCAGCCCCTGGAGCCAGGGCATGTCCTGGAGCGGTGCCAGCAGAGCCAAAGCCACGGCCAAGGGCTTCCATAGCTGCCCCCAGAGGGAAGCCCAGCACTGTCCCCTATGTGGGCAGGATGCTCTGATGGCCAAGAGGAGCCAAGAAGCCGCAGACCGGGAATGGCGGCGGCAGGAGCTGGAGAATGCACGGAAGAAGGTGGAGCTGGAGCAGCAGCTGAGGCGGGACCGGCTGGAGCAGGTGGCCCAGAAGGAGCAGTACCTGGCCATGCAGGTGGAGCAGGACCGCCAGGAGTTCCAGAGGGTGCTCAGGTGAGGCACACGGGGCCGAGGGATGGCTGAGGTGGTGGCCAGGGGGCTCCTAGTGCCAGCTGGTGGCTCTGGGGACTCCAGTGCCCGCCCAGGTGCTGTGCCAGGTGTGGGGGTTGTGGCGGGGTCCCTGAGCCAGCCCGGCTCTCCCGCAGGGCCCATCAGGAGCAGCTGCAGCGGGAGAAGCTGCAGCGGGAACAGAGGGAGCTCCAGCAGCGCGCCCATGCCGAAGATCTGCGGCGGCAGATCCAGGAGCTCCGGCAGCAGCGGGAGCGGGAGCGGGCGGCCTTCATTGAGGAGGGCCGGCAGCAGGAGCAGGAGGTCCGGCGGCGCAACCGGCGCCTCGCCCAGCTCGGGCAGCAGAAGCTGCAGGAGTTCAGGTCAGGGGCTGCCCATGCTGCTTCCCTGGGCTCCCCGAGTCCTTCCTGGTGCCCCAGCCTGGGCCACCTCCCAGCTCCCTCTGCATCCTCAGCAAACGGCACCTGCTGCGGGGCCACGGTCCCAGAGCCATCGGGAGCCTGATGGATTCTTTCCTCTGCAGAGCCACTGGAATGCCCGACAAGTACTGTGCCCAGGTGGAGCGCAAAGCCCAGAGACGAGCCAACGCAGCCCTCTCCTAGGCCCAGCCCCAACAGGAACCAGCTCCAATTCTCCACAGATTTGGGGTTCCATTTGCATTGACTAAATTATCCAATGAACAATGTTTTTGAGCAGGTGGTGTTTTCCATCCTTCCCTGACCTCAGGGCCATTGGGGAGCAGCTGCCCACGGGGCTGGAGGAGCCCTGAGGCTCCTTGTTGTGCCAATGCCGCCGTTACCACCCGGGGAAGTTCTGAGCTCACATAGGACACCCCCACCCACTGCGAGTGAGTCACTGCAGCCTCTGCCCCACCAGAGCCACCAGCACCCTTTGCCAGCCGTGGTCATAACTACAGCAAAGCGGAACAAATAGCACTGAGCGGGTTGGAAGCTTTTGTTACTTTCTTGTTGTGTGTTCTGTTCTGTTCTAATTATTTTCTAGCAAAGAGCTGTTATTCCTTTTCCTACAGTTTTGCCTGGAAGCCCCGCAATTTTCGAAGTTATTATAATTTGGAGGGAGGGGTCTTCTTTCCATTCCCGCCTTCCTTGGCAGACATTCGTCTTTTAAACCAAGACATTTATAGGTGCCTGATTTGGGGCTCATGAGGAAAGGGTGAAAATAGAATAGCAGTTCTTGGGTAATCCATTTGTGTATTGGATACAACTTCATTAAGCACCTGTGTTAGTTTTGCACAGCCTGGTTTTTGATAGCAGGAGGGAGCCCAGAGGTGGCTTTTGTGAGAAGCTGCTGGAAGCTTCCACCATGTCCAACAGAGTCAATCCCTGATGACTCTGAAGACGGACACGCTGCTGGCCCAGTAACGCCTCTGTGATGACGTATTTAAGAAGGAAATCAAAACAGGGCACGTGCAGTTTTTCTCAACGGGGTGGCAAGGCACCTGGCCTGCCTGGCTGCCCCTAGCCATGCCACAAGTGTGGGCACAAAGGCAGGGGCAGCGAGGGTGACTTCTCCTTCCCGGCGCCCCGCATGAAGAAAGGCATTAAATAGCAGCCGAGCCAGTGGCGAAAACACGGCGAGTGATTCCCCAGCGCGGAACCTAGACGGAGTCAACCTCTCAGCACTGCAGGATCCTGCAAGAACCTTTGAATTGGTGGAATTTGTTGGCAATAGTACTCATGAGCAGCAATTTTTCTTCTAGTCGGAGAAAGAGGAGGAAGTGAGAACGTGTGAGGAAAGACAACATGACAGCACCAAGGTCAGTGGAAAGAAGGAGGGAGAGGAGGTGCTCCAAGCATCGGAGTTAAAATTTCTCTGCAAGCCATGGTGAGGACTATGGTAAAACAAACTGTCCCCCTGTAATCCATGAAGTCCACGGGGAGTGTAGAAATCCACTCACAGCCCATGAGAAAGGTGCCTATGCTGGAGCGAGTAGAAGCCAAAAAATCCTGTAATGCAGTGGGAGACCCAAATAGAGAGAGAGGGCTCCTGCTTCGAGAGATAGAGAAGGCCCTTGCTTCCAAACTAGAGCAGCCCATCCTTAAAAGTCTGCACCCCATGGACTAGTGACCCACACCACAGCAGTTTTGGGAAGAGTCTTTGCCCATGGGAAGGACTCACGTTACAGCAGTTTTGGCAGAACTGCTGCTCGTGAAATTAGAACCACGCTGGAGAAGTTCACGGAGAACTGTCTCCTGTGGGAAGGACCCCACAGCACAGCAGAGGAAAGACTCCTCTCCCTAAGAGAACAGAAAAAGATCTCTAGTGACCAAACCCCCCTCCCAATGAACAGGCAGACCAGGCTCCCCGAGTCAAAGTGTCACAGGTAGATCTGGGCTGGCAGCACAAGGGAGAGTTGTTCCTGCCTCGATGGGCCCGTGATGCCTCAGGTCATCAGGGCAGAGATTCCACCTCTAAGCGGGCACAAGACCGAGGAGTGGATTTAACCATGGACACCATCTCCCAGGCTATCCACGAGTGTGAGACATCTCTCAAGCCATTAAGCAGGCTGAGAGCGTGAAGCCTCTGTGGAACGGCGGAATAAGTACGGGTATGGAGAAGTCTGGCAGCTTGATTACATCACACTGCCGCAAACCTGCCAAGGTGTTATGGATAGAGATGAAAGTTTAGATAAATCCTTGCCTTTTGTCCAGGCCTCTGGCAGCGGCCAGCACCCCAAAACCCACTCTTGTTCACAAGTTCTTCAATAATGGCCGATTAGGTCTATTACAGAATGAATTATTTATTTAATAGACACAAAATTAACAGACATAAGGCTTTAAACAGACTATTTACTACACAGGACTAAAACAAAAAGAACTACTAGTAGATAACATACAGTGCACGATTAAAGGTACCTATTTATAGCTAGCAAAGAAATAGTAGAGATTAAGATTCAATGTATCTTAACATCCAGTTGCTGATGGGGCACACATCGAAATCCTTTCCCTCAGTTTCTGGAAAAGTTACCATGACGATGCGTCCACGCTTCAGGGAGTAGCTGTCTGACACGTTCCCAGGCTGTGTGTAAGAGGCTTCTACCTCCATGATAATCTGGGTGACTTTTATAGTCGTAAAGACCAGTGTCTTTGGTCAATGATATTTATTCTTCTTTTATCTCTTCTTGCATCTGCTCTCCATACCAAGATGTTGATTCTTGGTCGGGCTGCAGACCTTTTGGCACCAGGAGATGACCCCTTGCTGGGTCTTTGACCCACCTGGGTCATCTCTCCCATCTGCACCAGCCATCTGTGGTAGAGAGAGGGGCGGGGAGGGAGTCCTGCCACACAAGGCAAGCGCTGTGTGCTCACCATGGTGGAAGCAACCACCGGCTGGTTGGAGATGCAGCCGGTGCCTCACAGCACTGCCCAGAACACCATCCTGGGCCTGGCAAAACAAGACCTGTTGGACGCATGGCACCGCTTAGAGAACTGAGTTGATCGTGGAACTCATTTCAAGAACAGCTTAGTTACCACCTGGGCAAAGGAGCACGGCATTGAGTGGGTGCATCACATCCCCTACCATGCACCGGGTTGAACGGTGTCATGGACTGCTGAAAACCACTCTGAAGACCTTGTGTGGGGGGACCTTCAAGCACTGGGGTCAGCATCTAGCAAAGGCTACATGGCCAGTCAACACCAGAAGCTCCATCAATCAAGCTGGCCCCGCCCAGAGTCCCTTCCCACTGTAGATGGAGGTAAGGTCCCTGTGGTACACCTGAGAGGTCTGTTAGGGAAAACTGCATTAACCCCGCCTCAGGGAAAGGCAAACCCACTCGTGGGATTGTTTTTGCTCAAGGACCAGGTTGCACCTGGTGGGTGATGCAGAAAGATGGAGAAACACGACGGATCCCTCAGGGGGCCCTTATCTTTGGGTGAGCTGTCTGTGACACTGCACCTATACCTGTATCTGCATATTGTAGATACAAAAATGCTGCTAGCAAGGATTTTCTTGCTATTTTCTAAGTCCGTGAGAGACTTTTCTCTCTCACAGAGGAGGTAGCAGAGTATGTAAACAACCAAGTCACCTGCAACCTTGAAAAGTCTTGTTTATGGTACAGTAAAAAAATATTTTGACAATGGATGCTTTAGGATTTTAGCCAATCACCCCCAAGGGGTAGCTGATCCTTTGTCCAATTAGACTATGAAGAAAACAGTCTATAAAAGAGTTTGTAAAATAATTAAATAAATCAATCTTGCTGCACAATTCCTGCCTGCTGGATCTTCTCTCCTCCTCCTCCCTACGGCTGTGGGACACGGCGATATACCCTAGGGCCCAGGCCTGAGTAACAGGATATATATATATACATATATTTGTAAATAAGTACAGAATTAGAATAACACATGTGTGTATATAGTTGAAAAGCCTTAAATTCGATGTTGGCACGGGGAAAAATTTCAGGGCGGATTATTTTATGGGTTTAGGCTTCTCAGTGAATTTTTTCCCATTGTCATCGGGAAGGTGCTGGAGGGGGACAGGGTGACTCCTGGATGGACAGCGAGCCACCAAGCCACACGAAAAGAGTGGCTGATAGCCCCGGCATTCCAACGGAATCTCTTGCAGGGGTGGGCAATAAAGGGTTTCAGCAGCTTCGCCTTGGGGCTCTCTCCCGCTCGGGAACCGGGAGCTGTCCGAGGTGCCGCCGGGGGTCTCGCCCTGGGCTCTCTGTGCCGCACTCAGCACCGCGATCGAGTCCTGCCCGCCCCCGCTGCCTGTGCCCGCTGCTGGCGAGAGGATCCCGGTCACCCTCGCTGACCCAGACTCGGGCAACTTCCAGTGCTGAGACCGGACACCGCCCACTTGGGTTTGCAGGGGGAGCACCCCCTTCTTTCCCTCCGGTGCGACACCCCCTGACACCCCAGCAGGCTCTGAGCTTGCCAGTGCGGAGAGTGGACATCGGCTGCGTGGGTTTGCTGGGGAAGCACCCCTCTTTTCCCCTCTCGTGCTGGCAGCAGCCCAGACCACCCGGGGAAGTTCTCAGCTTGCTCTGGACCCTCCCTGCCCGCTGCAGCCTCCGCCCGGCCGGAGCCGCCAGCGCCCTTTGCCAGCTGTGGTCGTAACTGCACCGAAGGGGAAAAAACAGCACTGAGAAGGTGGGAAAACTTCTGTTCTTGTGTTGTTGTTTGTTCTGTTCTGTTCTATTTCTTTTCTAGTCAAGAGCTGTTATTTCTTTTTCAACATTTTTGCCTGAAAGCCCCGTGTCTTCAAAGTTGTAATAATTTGGAGAGACGAGTCTTCTTTCGATTCCAGGAAGGTTCCCATCCTCCTTGGAAGACATTTGTCTTTTAAACCAAGACACCTTGAGACACTGAGCTTGAAGGCTTTCATTTCTCTGCAAAATAGCCATCCTTCATGGCCAGGAATTGGAGGTCAGAAGTGGGATTCCCCCTCCTAAAATTATGAACATCTGAGGATTGCTCTCAGACAAAAACTGCCAGGACCAACAGCTCTGGCTCCCCTCGGACTCCCAGGGGCCGCCTCTCAGCTGTTCCCAAGGCACCGGCCTAGAAATGTTTCCTTCCCGTGGAAAAGAGCCATCCTTCGAGGTCAGGTGCCTGGGGCAGAAATTGGGATTCCACCTCCTCAAATTGCAAATGTCTGAGGATTGCTCCCAGATGAAAACTGCCGATGGATCTGGCTGGCCTTGGACTCCTGGAGGAAGAAAGTGAAAGTGCTCCCAGTACACCCATGCCTCCCCACCTCTCCTCCCAGTGCCAGGGGAACACAGGACCCCTTTCCCTGTCATTGACACCAAAATGCAGCTTTTTGGTTAAACTGGCAGAATTGGTGTTTGTTTGTTCAGCTCTGTAGGGCTTTAGGAATGGGATTCTCCAATTTTGGGCTGCCACTGAAAACCAGGGGCTGCTGCTCCCTCGCCCTCCCAGTGGAGGCACAAAAGGCAAAGATCCCAAAGGGCTGAGAGAAGAACAATTTCCTGCAAACTGCACTGAGAGAAGGAAGCCCTCAGCCCCCTCAAGACCCTCGAATTCCCAGCAAGGGCCGGGGGTCTCAGCTCCCACTCATGACACTCTCAGCAAGGGACCCCCTAAACCCCACCAAGGGTTCATCTTCCTGAGTCAAATAAATTCACTGAGCTGTTAAAGCATCCCTTTATTCCGATATCGGGGTTGTATCGGGGTGTCCCTCCATAAACACGTCCCATTAGGCATTGTTCCCTCGGGTTTGAGACATTGTGATACTCAAAAGACTTCCCGAATCCCTCTCAAAAGTCTTTCCCACTTTGCATGGGAATTTTTTTTTTTTTTTTGTGATTTCTTGGGATTTTTGTTCTTTCTGCTTTCCGTGGAGTAAGATTGCCATCTGCTGCTCGACATTCTGAACTAAAGTGCTTATTCTGGGTGTTTTCGGGGCGCTTACTTCGATTTCATAGGATTCCATCATCATCCTCATCACGTCCTTTGATTGAACCTTCACGCTGGCCAGAACCAGGCCTCTTTCATCTTTCAGATTTATTTAATGTTCTGAAGGTCTCAGGTCATTGTAATCAAGCCACAGTTTTTTGGCGAGTTTTGCTCATTTTCTCAGTCCATCGTTGACAATGCTCTACTACAAGCTAGCGATCTAAACAGCAATTAAAACAAAGCCACGAATGTCGGTTACATGGTAAAACTAAATTATACGTTGAAAATACAAAGTTCAAGCAAAGTCAAGTAAGTGAAACTGAACTATAAAATGAAAGTTACAAAGTTTAGGCAAAAAGAAAGTACTAAACCAGGCAAAAATACATGTTTGGCTCCTTTCACCCCCCTCACAACACCCTCACCACGGAACCCTCAGCGCCCCCTCAGCACCTCCCACCCCTCAGAGAGTCCGGGCCCGCGCTGGCCACTGTAGGGACGCGCTCCCCTTCCGCGCCGCGTGGGGTGATGGGAAATGTAGTCCGGGAGAGGCTCAGCGCATGCGCTGTGGGCGTGGGAAACTGTGTTGCCATGGGAACGGGGCTGTTGTCGCGGGATGGGCGGGGGGGTGTTGCTGCCTTGGGCTTCATGGTCATTCCCAGAGGTCCAGGGGTCTCGGGGTCCAGGGGTCCACAGATGTCAGTGCCAGGGCCAGGGGGTCTGTAGGTTTCAGGGGTCTTGGGGGATCATGAGCCTCATGACCATTCCCAGGCAGTCCAGGGGTCTTGCAGGGTCCAGGGGTGCCACTGCCAGAGCCAGGGGGTTCACAGCGACCAGGGGTCCAGGGGCCTTGGGGGTCCAGAGACCGCAAGATCCTACTGCCAGGCCCAAGGGGTCCAGGGGTCTTGGGGGTCCGTGGGCCTCATGGTCATTCCCAGGGATCTCAGGGGTCCATGGCACCACTTCCAGGGTCAGGGTATTCCCAGGGATCAGGGGTCCAGGAGTCTGGGGGGTTCAGGGGTTCTCAGGGGGGTCCAGAGGTATTTTCCTGAAAGTGGGATTCCACCTACAAAATTCCAGATGCACATGGATTGCTCCCATGCAAGGAATTTGGTGTTGGGGCACTGGTAGAAATGGCCTGGAATGGAGGGGAATCCCTCAATGCAAACCCATAAAATGCTGCAAAAGGAGTTTCCTTCGATTTAAGTCCTTAAAATGATGGAACAGAGCGTATTTACCTCAAACCAATAAAATGACAAATAAATGGGTTCTCCTTATCAATTTAATCCCGTAAAATATGGGGAAAAGGGGATAGCCCTTAATTTAAATCTCTCAAATGATGGGAAAAGGCGGCTTTTCCCTCCATTTAAACCCTTAATAAGGAAAGGCATCAGGGTTTCCTCCTCAATTTAAACCTGAAGATGATGAAAATAGGGGGTTACCCCCAATTCAAACCCCTAAAATGTCATCACCAATGCTTTGCCCTTCTATTTAAACTGGGAAAAAATGGAAAACTGGGACTCCCTGTCGACTGATACACCTTACATCAGGGAAAAGGCAGGTTGTCCTTTGATTGACACCCTTAAAATCTCAGGTGAAGGGGGATCCTCCCCAATTTAAACACAGGTGATGACAGGAAAGGAGTTTTTTCCCCCTCAATTTAAATCCCTTTTCTCCTCATAACCTTCCTTTTTACTGGGGGCACTGGGAAGGACTGGGAGCACTGGGAAGGGACTGTCAAGATGAAATCAAAAGGGGGAAAGGGAAAGATTCCCCACCCGCCCCATGACCCCAAGTGCTGCCCCACCTGCTCAGATGCTGCCACTGGGCACACGGGTTGGTCCCTCAGCATTTTCCTGGAGAAATGTTCCCCATCCAGCTGCATCCAGGTGCTCCCCCAGGCCCTGTGAGATGCTCGAACCATCCTTCCTAGAAGGACACCGAGGGACCGTCCCCTCAGCCCCTGTTCTCAGCCAAGTACCAGTGCAGGTGTGCCCAGGTAACCTCCCAAAATCACCCCCTTCTCATCCTCAGTGGCCACATGTGGGGCTACTGCACCTTGGAGTGGGGCGGGGAGGTGGACAAAGGTCCTGCTGGTCATTCCCTCCCCCGGACAGCCCATTTTATGTACGTGGGACACAGTGGGGGGTCGGTGCTTTCCTTCCTAAGGAAAAGATCTGTCATCCAGGAGTCCACGGCTGAAATTTGGATTCCACCTCCAAAATTCAATATATCCAGCCAAGGATTGCTCCCAGATGAAAGCTGCCAGGAGTGATGATTCTGGCTGGCCTTGGGCTCTCAGGAGCTGCCTCTAGGATGCCCCTGAGACACTGGGGAACCTATGGAAAAGAGACGCTATTCTCCACCAGGCGCCCACAGCCGAAATTGGGATTCCACCTCCTAAAATAGCAAATGTCCGAGGATTGCTCCCAGACGAAAGCTGCTGGGAACAACAGCTCTGGCTGCTCTTGGACTCCTGGGGGCCACCTCACAACTCCCCCCAAGAGACTGGAGTGGAACATTTTCCTTCCCGTGTATCTTGGTTTGAAAGACAAACGTCTGCCATGGAGGGCGGGAACCTTCCTGGAATAGAAAGAAGAGCCGTTCCTCCAAATTATTATAACTTCAAAAATACAGGGCTTTCAGGCAAAAATGCAGGAAAAGGAATAGCAGCTCTTTACTGGAAAACAAAGAGAACAGAGCAGAGCACACACAACAACACAAACCCAGAAGTTTCCGCCCCGCTCGGGGCTGGATTTTCCCTCTTTGGTGTAATTATGGCCACGGCCAGCAGGGGGCGCTGCAGGGAGCACTAGCGGCCAGCAGGGGGCGCTGCAGGGATCACTCACAGCCAGCAGGGGGCGCTGCGGTGGCGCCACCGCGGCCAGCAGGGGGCGCTGCGATACGGGCTCCAAGCCCTCAGGGGGCGATGGCGGCATTGGCACCACAAGGAGGAAGGTGAGGGTGCTACCCCTGCACACTCACACGGGTGGCACCAGGTCTCGGTGCCAGCAGCAGAGGAGGAGGTGGCAGCTGGAATCCTCTCATGGCAGCGGGCACAGGTGGGGAAGGTAGGCAGAACTCGACTGTGGGGCTGACTTGCAGCCCAGCAAAAGTCCCGGGTCTGAGCCCACAGCCTCTCGCGGCACCGTGAGGCAGCTCCTGAAAAATCCTGAGTGGAAAGAACCCACCCCCAGCCAAAACTCCCAAACCCTTATTCCCCTCCCCAGACCATTTTGTTGGTGTGCCAGAGCTATCAGCCAACTCCACCGGTTGATAGGAAATTGAAGAATTTCCTGTGGTGGTTGTTGTTCTTCTCAACTCCCATCCCTGTGCTGCTAGGACACAGGTGGGGTTTCCATCCCACTTCCTCTCCGTGGTCCCGCAGGTTTGGGAGCATTGGGAGGAGCAGGAGAGCAGAGGAAGAGCCCCGTGGAAAACACTGTCTGCTCAGAAAATGTAATTTATCGGAAAACTCACTCAATGGATGTGCTGGTTTGAAAGCAAACCAGCAGGAGGAATGAACCCCACACAGATACCTTGAGAGAGATTTCAGGTTGGAATTACAATTTAATAGAAAGATTACAACAAATGCAATGATACACAAAACTGGCTTAAAATCACAAATACAGAGTACAACCTTACACCCTATCAGTCAGGGTGGTGGGCGCAGTCCTGTTGAAGTGATGGCAGCAGACTTGTCAAAAGCAGTGGTCCTGGGGAAGGTCTGGTCCTCCTCTGGGTCCATTGAGCAGTGGTGGTGTCCCAAGTCCCCAAGGTGCTCAGATATATGGCCAGATTCAGGCAGGAATGTTCAATACCTCCCCCAGGGTGGGGAACTCCACAATGGAATTATGTATTCCTATGACTCATAGGATATTTTGGGGAGTCCTTGAAGACCTGGGTGTCCACAGGCTGCCCACTGGGACCCGAGAGCCACGATGGCCCACAGGCAGAGGTGACCGCTTAGGCTGGGTGTGGTTATCACAGCCAAGTCAGTTTGGGAAGACAAACGAACACTGGCTTTGCCTCTGTCCCTTACCTGACACCCAGCTTGCAGCCTGACGGGTCGAGTGTGCGCTGGGCAGCTGGGAGTGACCATTAACAGTCCATCAGAATGATGTCAATGGGAGTAGAATACATGGTTTGGTTACAGCCCACCTCATAATCCAGGACAATGGAAACTGAGCCTCAAATCCGTGGGGAATCCCAGCTGGTCCCTGTTGGGGCTGGGCCTAGGAGAGGGCTGCGTTGGCTCGTCTCTGGGCTTTGCGCTCCACCTGGGCACAGTACTTGTCGGGCATTCCAGTGGCTCTGCAGAGGAAAGAATCCATCAGGCTCCCGATGGCTCTGGGACCATGGCCCCGCAGCAGGTGCCGTTTGCTGAGGATGCAGAGGGAGCTGGGAGGTGGCCCAGGCTGGGGCACCAGGAAGGACTCGGGGAGCCCAGGGAAGCAGCACGGGCAGCCCCTGACCTGAACTCCTGCAGCTTCTGCTGCCCGAGCTGGGCGAGGCGCCGGTTGCGCCGCCGGACCTCCTGCTCCTGCTGCCGGCCCTCCTCAATGAAGGCCGCCCGCTCCCGCTCCCGCTGCTGCCGGAGCTCCTGGATCTGCCGCCGCAGATCTTCGGCATGGGCGCGCTGCTGGAGCTCCCTCTGTTCCCGCTGCAGCTTCTCCCGCTGCAGCTGCTCCTGATGGGCCCTGCGGGAGAGCCGGGCTGGCTCAGGGACCCCGCCACAACCCCCACACCTGGCACAGCACCTGGGCGGGCACTGGAGTCCCCAGAGCCACCAGCTGGCACTAGGAGCCCCCTGGCCACCACCTCAGCCATCCCTCGGCCCCGTGTGCCTCACCTGAGCACCCTCTGGAACTCCTGGCGGTCCTGCTCCACCTGCATGGCCAGGTACTGCTCCTTCTGGGCCACCTGCTCCAGCTGGTCCCGCCTCAGCTGCTGCTCCAGCTCCACCTTCTTCCGCGCATTCTCCAGCTCCTGCCGCCGCCATTCCCGGTCTGCGGCTTCTTGGCTCCTCTTGGCCATCAGAGCATCCTGCCCACATAGGGGACAGTGCTGGGCTTCCCTCTGGGGGCAGCTATGGAAGCCCTTGGCCGTGGCTTTGGCTCTGCTGGCACCGCTCCAGGACATGCCCTGGCTCCAGGGGCTGGTCCTGCAGACCCCTCTGGACATGCAGGGGCGCTGCCCCTTTGCCGGGCTGGGGACAGGGACGGTGGCAGGGGAGCGTGTCACCTGTGCCCGGGCCACTCACCCGCTCTGCCTGCCAGTCCCGGGCCCGCTCCTGCGCGGCCCTGAGCCGGGCCAGCTCCTTCTCCTTCTCCAGGCGCAGTTGTTCCTGCTCCGCCTCCAAGGCGGCCTCGCGCTCCTGGGGGGGACAGAGCCCCGGGGTGTGGGGACAGAGCCCCGGGATGGGACAGATTCCCAGGGTGTGGGACAGAGCCCCGGGGTGGGGGCAGAGCCCCAGGGTCAGGACAGAGCTCCAGGGTGGGACAGAGCCCCGGGGTAGGGGACAGAGCCCCAGGGTCAGGACAGAACCCCGGGGTGGGACAGATTCCCAAGGTGTGGGACAGAGCCCCAGGGTGTGGGACAGAGCCCCAGGGTGGGACAGAGCCTCAGTGCAGCTCCCACAGCCCCTGCCCAGCCCACCAGGAGCCCCCCACCCACTGCTCTTACAGCCTTCTGCCGCTGCTGCTCCAGCACCCGCTCATCCTCCAGCCTCTCCCGCTCCCGCTGCTCATCCTTCAGTCGCTGGCTCTCCGTGTTGAAATACTGAATTTCGGCATGGATTTGCCTATGTCGCTCCTGTTTCTGCTCCCAAGCCTGGAAACACCACGCAGGGTTGGAAGCCACTGCTCCCTCCCCCTCCTCACTCAGGGCAGGGAGGCTTTGGGTCCCCTCCTGGGGATGCCACAACGTCCCCAAGGGACCAGAGCTCTGATCCTGCTGGCTGCTGTCCCCACTCCCCGAGCGTGGCTGACCCAGCACTGCCAATCCCTTTCCAGCCAGGTGGAAACCTCCCTGCACCCCATTCCCTGCTCCCACCTTCCGATCCTCCTTCTTCATATGCTCCAGGCACTCCAGCAGCTTCTGGCCCTCCTGGTATTTCTCCTCATCTCTCAGCGCCCGCTTCTCTGCGTTCTGCTCCATCTGCTTCACAAGGTCCTGCCTGGCTCTGGGAACATGAGAGCGGAAGGGTTCCCTCTGGCTGCGTCCTGCTCCCCATGGTGGGAATGCTGGCATGGACAGGGCTGGTGTGGTGGAATGGGCCGAATGCCTCCATGGGGAAGAGGCAGCTTCTGCCCACCTCATCATCTCCTGCTTCCTCTGGCGCTCCAGCTCCTCCTGGACCGCCACACCCTTCTCCCACTCCATTTCCATCATCTTGTCCAGGCGCTTCTCCTCCTCCGCCAGTTCCTTGCGGATCATCCGCTTCTCCAGGATTTGCTTGTCCCGGATCATGTTGCACTTGGAATTGAGGAAGAGCTGTAGGGACAAGAGGTGTCTGTGGCTCTGAGCCGCCCTGGGACACAGGGAGCAGGGAGGGCAAGGGAAGCAGAACAGGAGCCCGGGAGCGCGAGGAGCAGGGGAGGCTCAGGCAGTGCCCGGTGACAGCGGGGAGCACTGGCCCTACCGAGGTCAGTTCCCGCATCTCTTCCTCCTGCTCCAGCCTCATCCTCATTGCCCGCTGCAGCAGCTTCTGCCTTTCCCACTGCTCCTTCTCCTCCTCCAGGTCACTCAGATCCTCCCTCTCGTTCTGCAGTTCTGCCTTTCTCAGCTCCTCGCTCTGGGCCTTTTTCAGGGCTTCCTGCGGGCACAGGGAGCACTGCCCAGTCCCGGGCACCTTCCCAAGAGCTCCTGGGGCCACACTTCAGGTGCCACATTCCCGGCACGGAGCGGGGACACGACGAGCTCCTGGGACCCTGGCACGGCCATGGGCACCCCTTCCCACACCTCTGGGCAGACACCCTGTGCCCTTGAAAGGCTGGGAGCACTGGGGACAATTCTTGGGATGCTGCCCAGCTCTCAGTGGAGCCCCAAGCCCTGCAGCTTCCCCTGTGCCCCAAAACATGAGGGACAGAGGGGGGATCTCCTTGGTGAAGCCACCACCCCTCGAGGTCAGCTGGGGAGCAGGAAAAGGGGGAGCAGGAGGGGAGATGCCTACGAAAGCAGCGTCCTGTCTGGCTTTCAGGGTCTTCAGCCTGTCCCAACGCTCCTCCTCTGTTGGGGATCCAGCTGATTCCTTGATCTTCTCATATTCCTTTTTCCCAATGATGAGACACGGTTGGGGCTTTTCCTGGGGAATGCTGGGGGGCACAGGGAGAGCAGTCAGTGGCACGGAGACCCCAACAGCTCCCTGTGTTCCCTGAGCTGCCTGAGCTGCCCACTCGGCCACCAAATCAGCCCAGAGCAATGCGGGAAGCGCTGGGGAATCTGTGGGGACCCGGCTGTCCCGGTGTGGGGGGAGGCAGGAAGGGAAAGTGTGGTGCAAGTGGCACCAGGCTGGGATGCAGGGGGGCAGGATCCCCGGGGGTGGCCAGGGCACACTGCCAATCCTGCTCCCCCGAGATTTTGGGATGGTGCAGTGACACCCACCGGGCGCCAAGAACCTCTCAGGGCTTGATCAAATCCTTACATGAGGTCCCGGATTAGGTCCTTGGTGATGATTCGGATGGTCTTGAGCTTGGGCTTGAGGGAGGGCAGGTCTCGAGGATGTTTTGGCACATCCTGAGAGATCACGATGGGGTTGCTGGAGCCCGTGACCTGCAGAAAAGAAAAGTCTGAGGAACCCGAACCCCCATCCGGCCTTCCCCGGACACCGACTGATCCCGGTGGGAGCTCTGGGAACTCTGCCGGGATCGGCCGCGGCGCTGTCGGGGGGGCACGCCCGGAGGGGACAGAGCGGCCGGGGGTCAGAGGGAGGAGATGGACATTCTGCGGGGTGTGGGGGAGCTGGGAAGCCCGGGCGCCCAGGGGGGAGACATAGGGACGGACGGACTGGAATCCCGGCGGGGAAAGCTGCAGACGGCGGGCGAGGAGGGACCGCCGGGAGGAGCCGCCGGCACGGAGGGACCGGGATCCTGTGCCGGCAGTCGCGGCTGCCATCGCGCTATCGGTGCTGTCCTGTCGTCCTGGAGCCGTCCCTCCCAAAGCGGTGTTACCGACTGTGACAGCGTCTGAACGCCCTGTCGCGATGTGGGGGAGGACCGATTGTTGCCATGGCAACGCCCCCAACAGCTCGCAGGGCGTCCTGGAAGGGGCCGGGGCGGGGTGGTGAATTGGGGGTGGTGCCTCAGGGGCGAGGGGCGGGGCTTAGGCTGAAAGAGGCGGGGCTTGGCGGAGCTGTGTCACCCGGTGTGTTCACCCTTGTCCCCTGTGGTGTCCCCCTTGCACAGACCTCTTTAAAGTGCCCCTCATGAACACGACACACGCGACCCCTCCCTCCCTGGGGGTCGTCGGAGAGTCACCAGTGACGCCCCACCCCCCCCTCCCAGCCCTGCCCCCCTCATTGCCCCGCCCTTTCAAGCCACACCCCTCTGCCTCTTGGCCCCGCCTCATTCATTGCCCCGCCCCCTCATTGCCCCGCCCCCCTCATTGCCCCGCCCCTCTCAGCCGCCTTTGCGCTTGCCCTGCCCGGTCCCTCCTGACCACGCCCCAAGCCACGCCCCTAGGCTGTGTCCCCGCCCCTCCACGTGGCTGTTGCCGCCGAGGCCGTGGGGACCCTGCGACCCCCGACCGAAGTCCCGCCCATCCACCCCAGGATCCCCCCTTGTATCCCGGCAGGAGCCCCCCCACCCTCCCCCAACCCCAAATCACGACCATCCAGGCCTGGAAAGAAGAGGAGCCATTTATTGGGCACAGGGATTGGTCCCCAACACACTGGGGGGGCCCTGCAGCAGCCCCCAAAGGCACTGCGGGAAGGGGGGGTGGGCGCAGCAGCGCCGCCCCCACCCAGCCAAATAATAATAATAAAAAATGACTTTGGTCCTGACAAAACTGGCGGGGGGCATCTGCCCGGGCCGGGGGGCACCCGGCTGGTCCACGGCGGGGGTTAAGGCAGTCTGGGGGGGGCCCCTGGCAGGCAGAGGCCTGGGGGGCCCGGGAGGACTCAGAGGATCTGGCGGGGCATCCCATAGCCCGTCATGCCGGCCTGAGAGGCGCCCCGGTTGGTGCCCATCTGCAGCCCGATGACGCTCTGCCCCTCCTTCAGCTTGTCCTCGGAGAAGACACGCCGGTTCTCCTGTGACTTCCTGCGGGCACAGGGGGTGTCAGCATCCCCACAGCATCCCACAGCCCAGCCTCCTCCCCCTCCAGCACCCCCCACCTACTTGGGGAACCAGTTGGGGTCTCCCACGAAGAGCCCATCGCCCTTGGCCACGGCCAGGCTGCCCAGGTTCATCAGGGTCCTCTGCACACACGCCATGTTCTTCCCTGGAAGACCCAAAGCAGGCTCAGCTTTGTCCCAGTCCCTGTCCCTGCTGTGTCCCCACCCACGGCCACCAGGTCACTCACCTTCCCAGAGATCCACAGTCTGGAAGATGTCGGTGGCCGCGATGCCGTAGCGCTCGGCCGCCTGCAGGAACTGCGAGATCTGCTCCATCTGCTTGAAGGCCATGGCCGATGCCTGGATTTTCGCCACGGGCGCTTGTCCCCGCGGGTGGAGGCTGTTGATGAGCCGGCACAGCACCTGCACGCAGGGTCAGGGGTCAGATGTGCGGCGAGGTCACCCCTATCCCAGCTGGCCCCAGGGGTACTCACCGTGCCATCCTTCAGCCACTGCTGGAAGCCGTCCCTGCCAGGTGCTGGCTGTGCCACTGCACTGCCGCCGTCACCACCACACTGTGCCAGGATCCAGCGCACCAGCACCTGCTCCAGCTCGGGGTCATACTGCCGGTCAATCTTCTGCTGCACCTCCCGGCTCAGCCCGTACGACGGGCCCCGGTTTGCCATGCTGACAGCAGGGGGGTCTGCAGAGACAGGACCCTGTCAGTGGCTCTGGTGCCACTGGGGCACCCAAAATGGGACAGAGCGGGCCCCGTGACCTCGGTGTGGCAGAGCCCCATCCTGCCTGGATGTCCGGTGCAGAGCCTTATCACCCATGCCAGGCGCTGCCCAGGCTCTGCCCTCTTCCTGCCCAGCTGGCCGGGAGCGGGCACCGGGTCTATGCCCACCCAACGGGTAACTGTTCCCCAGGCAGGGTGGGCAGCGCTGCAACCCCCCTGTGTCCAACCGGACTCCGCTCCGAGCATCTCCATCCTGCGGCTCGGCCCCGCCGCCGTGCACGGACTTGGCAGGCACTGGGGGCCGGTCGGAGCTTGTTTGCAGAGCTCGCCCGTTTGCTCGGGCCTGGAGCCAGATCCGGGACTGGCGTAGGAGCGCGGGGGCCAGGGCCGATGGCGGCAGTGTCCCCACCCCGGCGGGGCAGCCGGACCTCACCCCTGGCCAGGTTCTGCCTGTACCAAGGTGCCACTGGAGCGGTGCCACACATGGTGAAGATAATGGAGGTTGTGCCAACGTGGTTGTGCGCAGAGCAGCCCTGCCCATACAGCTGGGGTGTCCCAAGCTCCCGGAGTCTCTGTGTCCCCTCTGCCCACCAGTGTCGTGTGGTGGGCACATGGGGCTGCCCACTCGTGCGTCTCCCCCATGCTTCGTCCTGTGCCCCTGGCATTTGGGGGCACTCAGAACCCGGAGCATGTGCTGGTGGCCCTGCCTGCCCCGGTGTCCCTATCCCAGCTGGGATCATGTGGCAGCTGCTGCCCGGGGTCTGCCCAGCCCACAGCCGGGAGTGCCAGGCTCAGCTCGGGGCAGAGCTCGCCCCTGTCACACACCTGGCTTCAGGCTCAGAGGTCCTGTCACCAGGAGCAGCCACTCTTAGGGACAGGAGGAAAAACAGCCCCGCCCGGGTGCCCCCCAGATCCAAAGCCTTGGGCACAGTGGGGGTCTCCGGGGCGAGGCCTGGGGCATGAGGACCCTTCGAGGAGTGGCGTGGGGAGCGCCCGGCCGGGGGCCAACGCTTGGGAAACAAAGAGCAGCTGGAACTGGGATCATTTCCCGACC
Organism: Corvus moneduloides; assembly: GCF_009650955.1. Lineage (NCBI taxonomy): Eukaryota > Metazoa > Chordata > Aves > Passeriformes > Corvidae > Corvus > Corvus moneduloides. The sequence continues at coordinate 1,292,046 of NC_045504.1, read as the reverse complement.
CAGCCGGGGCTTGCCCAGCCGGGAGGGTGACACACCCGGACCCAGCCCTGCTGCCCCGGCGACCTCCGGACCCCGCGGGAGGGGACTGCGCCCAGCCCGGCCGGGCCTAGGGACCCTCCGGCTATCGTGGGGGCAGCGGGGGTCCCAGTTCCGGGGCAGCCACCCGGGGGTTCCCAGAGACAGCCCGAGCACCCCTGAGCTCTCTCCTACGGCTGGCAGGGAGGGGGCTGTACCCAGCCGCGCTGGGACCGAGCCACCCTGGAGACCCCCGAGACCCCCCAGTGCCATCAGGCAGGGGACCTCAGCCAGCACAGGGCCACCCTGGGGACTCGCGACACACCCCGGGAACAGCAGGGAGGGGCTATGCCCAGGGCACGACCACCCTGGGGTCCCCAGAGCTCCCCGGACCCAGCGGGAAGAGGACCCGGCGGGGACACGGCCACCCCGGGGCCGGCGGGGAGGGGACCGGAGCCAGCCCTGCGGGCGCGCCCCGGGGCTCCCTCCGCGGCGGGGCCGGAAGCCGCACCCCGGTCCCGTTTCCCGGGCGCGGCCGCGTGTCCCGGCGGCTCCGCGGGCGCGGTCCGGCCGCAACCGCTACCGGGGCAGGCGGGGGGACACCCCGGGGGACACCGAGCGTGCCCCGGGGGCTGAGTGACCGGTCCCGAGCCGGTCCCCATCTCCGCCCCTGTCGCTGTCCCTGTCCGCATCTCCGTCCCGGTGCCCGTGTCGCTCCCGGTGCCCGGTGCCATCCCGGTTCATCACGTGCCCACCTGCGCCCGGTGCCCGGTGCCAGCCCCTCCCTACCTGCGGCGCCGGTCCCGCGCTCCCGGGGCGGCAGTGCCGGATGCCGCCGCCCGCGCCCTTTTCACGGCTGATGTCACCGCGGCCGGGGGCGGCCCGGGACCGCCCGGGACCGCCCGGCACCGCCCGCCCCCAGGGCGGGATCCGCCGGGGCCGCGGCCAGGGCTGGGACCGAGCCGCCACCGCGCCCCGGGGCAGCCCCGCCCCAGGAGGAGGACACGGGGGGGGCAGGGGAACATGGGGGCTTGCGTGGGGACAGAGTGGCTGTGGTGGGGACAAGGCGGTCATGGTGGGGACAGAGTAGCTGTGGTGCTCAAGATGAAGGCAGGGTAGCCATGGTGGCAAGTGGACAAAGGGATTGTGTGGGGACAGCGTTGCTGAGGTGAAGATGAGGTGGTCATGGTGGGGACACAGCAGTTATGGTGGGGACAGGGTGTCCATGGTGGCAGCGGGATACAGTGGCTGTGTGGGGACAGACTGGCTGTGGTGGCCGTGCTGGGGACAGGGTAGTCATGGTGGGGACAGAATGGCCACGGTGGGGACAGGGTGGCCACAGGGGGGATACAGGGGTTGTGGGAGGGACAGTGTGGCTGTGGTGGGTACAGGAGGGCTGTGATGGCAGAGGGACAGCAGCTGTGTGAGGACAAGGCAGCTGTGGTGGCAGGGGGGCACAGGGGCTGCATGGGGACAGGGTGGCTCTGGTGGCCAAGGTAAGGATGGGGTGGTTGTGGTGGGGACAGGCTGACCATAGTGGCAGGGATTGTGGAAAGGACAGAGTGACTGTGGTGGCAGGGGGACACGGGGACTGTGTGGGGACAGGGTAGCTGTGGTGGCTGAGGCGAGCACAGGGTGACTGTGGTGACAGTGTCACACAGGGTGGCTGTGGTGGCTGAGGTGAGGATGGGGTGGCTGTTGTGGGGTCACAGTGGCCATGGTGACAGGCAGACATGGGGCTGTGTGGGGAGAGCATGGCTGTGGTGGGATGGTTGGGGTGGGGCATGAATGGCTGCAGTGGGGACAGGGGGGCCGTGGGGACAGGGGGGCCATGGTAGCAGGGGGACACGGGAGCCACATGGGGACAGAGTGGCTTTGGTAGGGACAGTGTCCCTGCAGTAGCAGGGACAGAGTGACCATGATGGGAACAGGCTGGCCATAACCCCCCTGAGGATTTTGGTGGGGACAGTGGTTGTGGTGACAAAACCTGGCATGGTGGCAGTAAGGCACCAGGCTGTGATGGGGACAATGCCCAGGGGACAGAATGCCCACATTGGCACGTGGTGAGTGCCAGGGCCCTGTTGTGACGATGATGGGGACAACCAGGGCCTGACTCTGGTGGCAGGGGGACAGCTCAGGGTCGGGGGGAGGACGTGGCCTCCCCAGCACCCGCAGTGTCCCTGGTGGCGCCGGGAGAGTTGATGGCGTTTGCACAAGTCCCGTCTCCATGGGAAGCACGACCAACAAACAAAACCTCGGCTCAAGGCCACCAGCCGCCTCCAGAACCGGTGGCAGGGCCACTGCTGCAGTGTCCCCGTCACCCCACCCACCCCTCAGCACCCAAATTGGCACCCGCCGGCCCCAGCCCAGCCGAGGTGCCACCGGAGCTCAGCCGTGGTGCCACCAGAGCTCAGATGTGATGGCACCATCCTGCTGCGGACCAGCCCAGAAGTGTCCCCTTACCCTCCCTGAACCCCTCCCGCACCTATGGGTGCCACAGGGTGGGGTGTGTGTTGTCACTTTAACCCTTCAAGGGTTGTGGGTGTCCCCTGGGGATTTTGGGTGGTGTTTCCTGTGGCTTTGGTGACATGGGTGGGGGACACATGGAGGAGGGGACCAGGGCAGGGAGTGGCACGTTGGGCTGACCAGTGGGACAGGGGTGACATGGGGGGAACAAGGTCAGGGGGTGACAGAGAGGTGCAGGAACAGGGACAGGGTTCGGGGTGCCAAGAGGGGGGTGGCACAGTGGCAGGACCTGGGGTGACAACGCAGGAGATTCAGAGGTGACACAGGGGACAGGACCCACAGAGGGGGGGAGCAGGAGGGGGAAGGTCCCAAGGGACCCGGGTGACAGGAACAGCGACGCTGGGGCAGGATCCTGGAAGGACTCAGCCAGGGGACACAGGGGGTGATCTGGGGACAGGACCCCCAGGGGTAGCACAGGGCAGGAGTCAGGGGGACAAGGCTGGAGACCATATGGAGGTGAGGGGGTGTCACAGGGCACTGTTCTCGGGGGACACAGGTGGGGACAATGTGGGGGTCCCAGGCAGGACTCCCAAAGGACACGGGGGGGGCTGATACAGCAGACACAGCAGGGAGGGGACCTTGGGGACAAACTCAGACAGGGATATAGGGCAGGATGAGGGACACAAGGGCAGAGCAGGGGGCATGGTGTGATGTGGGGCAGGGCCAGGAGACAATGGGTGACAGGCACGGGGACACGGAGTGGACATCACAGGGGGACACGATGGGGGGACGTGGGGGCACAGGAGTGGGTGTGGCAGAGGAACAAAGGGGACCCGATGGGGGGATATGGGGTGGGCATGGCAGCAGGATGTGATGGGGACATGGGGTGGGCATGAAGTGGGAGTGGTAGGGGGGACACAGGGGGACATGATGGGGGACACCAAGGGACGGGGCGGACGTGACAGAGGGACATAATGGGAGACGTGGGTGACATGGGGTGGGTGTGGCAGGGGGATGTGATACGGGGACATGGGTGGACGTGGTGGGGAACGTGATGGGAACACAGGGGGACCGGGTGGGCGTGGCAGCGGGACATGGGGGAATACGGGGGGACATGAAGTGGGCATGGCAAGGGGGCACAGGAGGAAGTAATGGGGACACGGGGGAACATGGGGTGGGCGTGGCAGGGGGACACAGGAGGAAGCGATGGGGGACACAGGGGAACATGGGATGGGCGTGGCAGGGGGACACAGGAGGAAGCGATGGGGGACACATGGGAGACAGGGGTGGACGTGGCAGGGGGACATGATGGGGACACAGGGGAGACATGACGGGCGGACGCGGCAGGGGGACACAAGGGCACGTGGTGGCGGGACATGGGGTGGGAGTGGCAGGGGGACAAAGGGGGACGCGATGGGGGGACAGGGGGGGTGACCCACGGCGGGACCCCGCGATCCGCGACCCGACGTGACCCGCGCCGGAGCCCACGCGCGACCCCCGGTGACGTCATGGCCCGCCCCGCCCCCGTGACGCGCTCCCGAGCAATGCCCATATAAGGGCACGAGGCGCGCGGGCCCCGCCCCTCCCGCGCGCGCGGGGCCGCCGCCAGGCCCCGCCCCCCCGAGGGTGGGGGGAGGACGAGCGGGGGGAGAACCGGGGGAGGGACACCGGAACGGGGGAGGGGGGGGCTGCGGAGAGCGGGAGGGGACAGAGACATCGGAGAGGGGACAGGAATGGCGGGCACCCGGATAAGATGGGGAGGACACCAGTGGGGAGGATACCGATAAGATGGGGGGGTGCCAGGAAGATAAGGGGACACCCCAATAGGGGGGACACTGAGAAGATGGGGGGTACCAGAACATGGGGGGAGGGTCACTAGGTCCCTAAGGGAGGGTCAGTAGGAAGATGGGGGGGGACCAGGAAGGTGGGGGAGACTGCGATGGCGGGGGGGCGGAATTGATAGGAGGAGGCTGGGAAGATGCGAGGGGGAAATGGGAAGCTGCGGCCAGGGAAAGGGGAAGATGGGGACAGAGGAGAATGGGGGGAGAATAGGCGGTAAGCCTGCACAAGGCACGGGGACGGGGACGAGGTGGGAGGGGGACACCGAGAAGATGGAGGGGGAGGGGGTGTAGGATGGAGTGGAGATGGGATATAGGGGCATGCAGGGAGATGGGGTGGTGGTGGGGGTGGGTGGTGATGGGTGGGGGGTGGATGAAGGGCGTCACGGGCCCTGCGGGGAGCACGAGGAGAGGGCGTTTAGGAGGAGTGGGGAGATGGCAGAACCCTGCGTGCCTTGGGGATGCCGGGTGCCCCCCACCAACAAGAGCCAGAGCTGCTCTCACGCCTCTTTATTCACCCCCCCTGCCCCATCCTTCCAGCCCTGACCCGGGTGGTCCCAGGGGGGTCCCGGAGGTCCCTAGAGCAGCGTGGCCAGTTCGAAGCGCTCGGAGCAGCACCCGCGGGCGCCCACCCGCTGCCGCCGCTGCTGGGCTCCCTCCCTGCGGCGCCGCGCCCCCGGCCCCTCGGGGCGGGGGGTTTGGCCGCGCTCCGGGGGACCCCCCGCCCCCAACGCCTCCGCCGACACCGAGCTCACCGGGGCCGAGCCGAGCTCTGCGGGGAGACAGGCAGCGTCCGGCCCCGCCGCGGCACCCGCCGGGGCGGCCACGGGGCCCTGGGCACGGGGATGGGGGGCGCGGGGGGGCCGCACTCACTGTGCCGCTGCAGGTCCCGCAGCGCGATGGAGGAGCCGGGCCGGGCCGGGGCCGCGCCCCGGTAAAGCTGCAGCGCCTCCAGGAGCTCCGACTCCAGCGCGAACTCCGCGTCCCACTCGTAGTTCTCGTCCACGGAGATGTTCCTCCTGCGGGGAGGGGGCGAGGGGCACGGCCCGAGGGCGTGAGACCCCGAGGATGGGCTCCAGGGGAGACCCCAAAAAGTGAGACCCCGGGGATGGGTGTGAGAGCCCAGGGATGGAGGTCAGGGCAGACCCCGAGGTGCCAGATCGCAGGGATGGGCACGAGACCCCAAGGATGAATGTCAGGAGAGACCCCAAGCCACAGGTCCCCAGGGATGGGTGTCAGGGGCAGATCCCAAGGCGTCAGATCCCAGGGATGAGCGTCAGGGGCACCACCCCGAGGGATGTGGGGACACAGCGGGGAGCGGGCAGGGATGCTGGGGGAGAACCGGAGTGGTCCCTCGGGACAAGGACAGTGGGGCGGTGTCCCCAGAGCACTGCAGGGCTGGGAGGCAGGGAGGTGGCTCCGTGCCAGGACACCCCATCCCAGGACAGGCCCGGAGCTGCCCCCGCACGCTCCGGGAGCTCGTCCCGGCGCCCTGCCCACGGCTCACCTCTTCCCGGCGCCAGGATCCGTCCTGCCCCGTCCCTCCTCCGCTGCCGAGCCCCCGCTGTGCCAGCTGCCCCCGTCCCCGAGGGGGGTGCCCAGGAAGGTGCCCCCCAGGGACGGTGCCAGCGAGGGGGGCCGCAGGAAGGAGCCGCTGCCCCGGCCGCTGCTCTGGCTGGTCAGGCTGCCCCGGGGGAGCTTCTCCGGGGGCGCAGCGTCCGGCGGCCGCCCCGGGGCCTCAGTCCGGAGATGGGAGGGGGGCTGGGGGGGGAGGCCCGGGGCTGGGGGAGCAGGGCCAGGCGGGGGAGCCGGGCAGCGAGGCCTTGGGGGGGCCCACGGGCAGCCGGGGGGGCTCGAGGAACGCGGCGGTGGCGGGGAGGGAGGTGGCGTTGGCACTTGTGTCAATGCAGTCCGGGCACAGCGTCCGCCCCACGCGCGGGGGGCTGGCGGGGGGCTCCGGCCCGGCGCCGGCACTGGGGGGCTCCGCCGGCTCCTCTGGGGGGGGCCAGTCACCGTCCACACACATCTCCTTGAAGAAGGGCAGGCTGAGGTACTGGAGGATCCCGCTGACGGCCGGGGGGCCGGGGGACACCAAGGGGCCGGTGGCCGGCTGGGGGGAGCCCTGGCGGGGCGGCGAGTCCCACGGGGGGCCGTGGCGGGGCCCGGGGGGCTCCTGGGCAGTGCTGTAAGGCAGGGTGGCGGCGGCGGAGGCCACGGGGCTGACGTCGGTGATGCTCAACGCCACAGCCTCGTCCACGGGGCTGCTGCTGCCGTAGCCGAAGTAGCGGCCGTGGCGGTGGCTGGAGGCCCGGGCACCCCGGCGGGGCTGCCCCGCAGGCTGGGGGCGTAGCGAGACCCCCCTGTGCCACACGGGCTCATCCTCTTCCTCCTCTTCCTCGTCCTCCTCGGTGGGCAGCTGGTGGTAGGGCTCCGGGGGGTCCCGCAGAGGGTCCGGCTCTGGCCGCGGGTTGGTCTCCACCACAAAGCGCCCGTCGGGGCCGCGGCAGATGCGCTCCAGCGGGACGTGCTCCCGGCCGTGGCTCTCGTAGCCAGGGTAGCGCTCACCGGCGATGCTCAGCCCCAGGCTGGTGCCGGCCTTCTCACCCCACAGCAGCGTCCGGTGCAGGCTCCGGTACGGCGACGGCTGCAGCTTCAGCTTCACCGTGCTGTCGGGGCTACCAGGGCCACGAGCACTGCTGCAAGGGAGAGGCAGCAGCTGCAGCACCCCCAGCCGTGCTCCCGGGCCCTCACTGCCCTGCTCCTGTGCTTCCTGATCCTTTTTCCAGCCAAAACTGCCGGGAGGGAGCACGTGGGGGAGCCCTGCCCCCAGCGCCCTGCTCCTAATGCCCTTGGTCAGTGGCAGCACGGGGTGGCCGTCCCCAGGCTGTCCCCGTGCCCCCAGCCGGTGGCAGGGGGATGATGAGGAGTGCAGTGGGATGGGCGGAGCGTGGCATGGAGGGAGAGGGACAGGGATGGGAACATGGCACAGGCAGGAGTGGGACAGGAAGGGAGGGGAGCGTGGCAATGCTGTGGCAGGACAGGGAGGGAGCGTGGCAATGGCGTGGTGTGACTTACTGTGGAGGTGGAAGCTTCTTGCTGGGGGAGAAGACGAGTGGTGGATCTGGAAGGCCATGAGAACACAGGGGGATCACACAGCGAGCAACTCAAAACGTGATGAGGAGGAGACAGCGGCACCCACTCGGGCCCCACCCAGGCTGGCCTGTCCCCTGTCCCCTGTCCCCTGTCCCCTGTCCCCTCCTGCTCCCCGGCTCATACCTTGGCGGCGCTTGTGGACGCGCGCGGCGCGGCGCCGGTTCATGATGCAGGCGGCCATGGTGCTGAAGATGACGGCCACGCTGAGGAAGCAGATCCCCCCGATGACCCCCGCCAGCACCGGCTGCGGCAGCAGCTCCGGCAGCTGCGTGCGGGACGGGTACACCTCCATCCCTGCCACACACAGGGCATCCCATCAGGCGGGCACAGCCCCCCTCGTGTCACCGCGTGTCACCAGCACCACAGGGACACAGCGAAGCCTCAGCCCTTGTCCCACCAGGGCTGCTCTGCCCCTGGGGGGACCTGTGCCCCCCGTCATGGGCACCAGGACAGGGGATGCTCTGGTTCGTGAGGCTGAAGCCAAGGCAGATCCATGGCTGTTCCCACAGCTTTAGCCTTGGGGGTCCTGCTCTGTCCCTGACCCCAGTTTACCAGCAGGGACATGGGGGTGGGAGCAGCATGAAGGGGGTTCTCCTTTGGGAATTTGGGTGCTTTGCACCTCCAGCTTCTACCCCAGGGTGGCAGCCCAGCCTCACCTGCCGTGGAGACGTTCACCGTGTTGCTGGGGTCGCTGATGTAGCTGCCAGCAAAGGCCACCAGTCGGAACTCGTAGAAGGCGTCCTGCACGACATGGGGCTGTGAGCCACGTGGCCACGGTGGCCACCATGCCCTAACCCACCCCAGCAGCCAGCCAGATCTCACCTTGATGAGCCCTGGCACCAGCACCTGGGTGTTGGTGCCGGGGATGGAGCGCTCCAGCACCTCCCAGCCGCCCTTGCCCTGCCGCAGCTCCAGCGCGTACCCGCTCAGGGCCACCGAGGCGTGGGCAGGGGGGTCCCAGCGCAGCAGCACCCCCCGCACGGTCTCGTTGGCTGTCAGAGCCCGCGGTGGGGACAGGAAGACGTGCACGGTCATGGCCGGCGGCTCCGGAGGCACTGTGGTCACTGGGAAGCCTGGGGAGGAAGCGGAGGCCGGCACAAGGTGGGAACGGGAGCCTCCCGAGTGTCTGGGGGCACCAGGGGTGTTCTGGGGAGTTCCCCTTACCCCTGGGCATGGAGGTGACGATCTGGCTGAAGGGGCCACTGCCCAGCTTGTTCTGGGCCAGGACGCTGAACTGGTAACTGGTGTCCGGCTGCAGGTTCTCCACCAGAAGGTGCTGAGCCCCCGCCGGCACCGACAGCGACACCCAGTCGTGGTGCGCCCGCGGCGGGTACCTCGCCCTGGGGACAGCAGGGACCCGTGAGCCCAGAGCTGAGGGCCCTTTGGGGGGACACAGGGTGGGTGGGCACTCACAGCGGGGTGTACCAGACGCTGAACCTCTGGAAGTAGCCTCCATCAAATCCCGGCTCCCAGGAGATGTTGGCGGCCAGCAGCAGCGGGAGCACGGAGACGTTGGTGACAGCGTGGGGGCTGGTACCTGGCGGGCAGCAGAGTCACACTGGGGGGCTTGGACCACCCCTTCCAACACAGGGTGGGGTTTGCATTGCCCACCCCAGCACCATCCCAGCCCACCAGTGATGGGCAGCTCACCCAGCACGTGGACAGAGGTGGCAGCAGTGACACTGGCCACCTGGCTGGTGGCCGTGCACTCCCAGACTCCGTGCTGCTCCTTGATGAGGGGGCGCAGGACAAGGCTGCTGTTCCTGTCCACCTGGGCACTGCTCTTCCCCACGCTGCCCACCTGTGGGACACGGACATGCTAATGGGGGCCACCACTAGCCCACCCCCGTGCAGGGCTGGGATGGTGACACCGCCACACCGGGGACAAGGGCACTTGAAAAGGGGGACCCCCCACCCTGGGGCTGGTTTGGAAACCAAGGGGCAACAGGGACATTGCCCCAGGAGTGATGGGATGGGGACACTACCTTGGGAGTGACGTGGGGACAGGAACATGGCCCCAGGAGTGATGCAGGGACAAGGACACTGCCCCAGGAACAGTGCCCTGGAGACCAAAAGCAATCTCTATCCCCGGGGGGGTTCAGCTGACCCCCCAAAGCAGCAGCCCCTACCTTCAGCCAGGTGATGGTGGGGGGGGGATCCCCGTGAGCTGCACAGGGGATCACCAGCTCCCGGCCCACCTCCTGGAAATATTCCTCCTTGGGCCGCACCGTGAAGGCGGGAGGGTCCTGCAAGGCAGAGGGGCAGCGTGGGGGGCTTGGCAGCGTGTGCAGAGCCAGGGAGGGGACCCCGGGGGGCTCCTCACCTTCAGCAGGACGCGCGTGGGCCGGGACTCGCCGGCGGTGCCGTAGCTGTTGTAGGGCGTGCAGCGGTACAGCCCCAGCGCGTCGTCGTTCCCCGTCGCGATGACGATGGAGCCGTCGGGCCGCACGGACCAGCCGGGGAGCTGGGAGAGGGGAACGGCTGAGGAGAAGGGATTTGGGAAGGTGGGAAGGGTGGTGGGGGGTGGGAGCAGCCATACCTTGTCCAGCTCCAGCGGGCGCCCGTCCCTCGTCCAGGTGACGGAGAGCAGGGGGGGGTTGGCGCGGGAGGGGCAGCGGATCACGCCCCGCATGCCCTTGGGTAGGTGGGTCTCAGGGAGCATGGTGGTCACCTGCGCTGGGTCTGCGGGGACCCACAGGGCTGGGGTCCCCATGGGGCACCCCCCGTTCCCACCACAGCCCCCACAGCAGGGACCCCCACGGCCCGGGGTGCAGGGGGGGGTCTTACAGAGCACTGTGATGAAGGCTGAGGCGGAAGGCGGCTTCCAGAGCCCGTTGCTGGGGGTGCAGGTGTATTTCCCAGCATCGTCCGGGGTCGTTCGCTGCAGCAGGAGGCTCCCGTCCACCAGGACACGGACACGAGCCTGGAGGTGGCTGGGAGGGGAAGGGACAGCGGTGAGTGCCTGAGTTGGGACTGTCCCTGCTGCCCTGGCGTGATGGATTTGCCCCCACCACACATCCAGCCCATCCCGGGCACTCAGGGCCAGGTTTGGGGGGCACAGCAGCCCCAGTGCTGTCCCCATTCCCGCCGTACCTGAGGTGGAAGACGTTGCTGCTGCCCTGGAACCAGGTGTAGGTTAGGTTCCCTGGGTACGCCTCAGCCTGGCACGTCAGAAAGGCATCTTGGGAGATGTTGACGGTGACATTCTGGGGTGGCACCACGATGATGGGCGGCCCTGGGGTACAGGGCAGAGGGGCAGTGAGGGCAGGGGACAGTCCCAGCTGCTCCCAAAACCAACCACGCCGTGGCTCCCTCCATGCCCGCAGCCCATGGGGCAGGGCTGGGGGACCACCCGTCCTTACCCTGCACGAGCACGCGGGTGGTGTGGGTGACAGTGCCCTCCTTGCTGGATGCGTGGCACGTGTAGGTGCCCGCGCTGGCACGTTCCACGGCGGCGATGCTCAGCGTCCCGTTCCTCACCTGCAACAGCACCAGCTGTGGCACAGCCACCCAGTGACAGGGACGTGCCCCGTGAGCAGGGTGGTGGCGGCAGGCAGGTGCCACTGCAGCAGGGATGGGCACTCCAGCCATGCACAAGACTCTGCCCACACCCCACACAGGGGTGATCGGTGGTTTGTCATCCTCACCTGCACCGTGTCCCCGCTCTGGACAGGCAGGTCACTCCTCTTCCAGGTGACAACAGGCTGGGGGTTGCCGACAGCCCTGCAGGTGAGGCTCAGTGCGGCCTGGTCCCGCACCTCCACGAATGCGGGGGGGGTCTCCAGGAAGGTGGGGGGTGCTGGAAGGCAAATCCACATCCAAACCCTCACCCCCAGAGCTGGCTCAAGTGGTTGTGGAAGCCCAGCGGATCCAGTGCCAGCCCTGGGAGATGTGGGCAGAGCAGGTGGGGCTGGGATGGGCCAGTACCGTTGACGGTAAGGTGGATCCAGGTGCCGTTCTGGAAGTCGGCGTCGGTGCTGTGCCGGTCGAGGAAGAGCACCCGGCACTCGTACCAGCCCTGGTCCTCGGCGCGGAGCAGGTCCAGGCGGAGCGAGGCACCTTCCTCCAGCCGCACTCGACCTGCGCGACAGCAGCGGCTCAGGGACAGCCAAGCCCCCGGCCACCCCCTCGCCCGGGCCACCCTCCCCCGGGGCCATCCCCTCCCCGGGTCACGCCCTCCTCGGGCCACCCCCTCCCCGGGGCCACCCTCTCCCGAGTCACCCCCTCCCTGGGGCCATCCCCTCCCCAGGGTGCCCGCCCACGCTGGCACCACGGGGGGCTGGGAACGGCGGTGCCAGAGGTTGGGCACAGCGACATCCAGCACTACACACATCGGTGCCACGGAGAGGAGGCGACAGTGGCTCTGTCACCCGCCCCCGTGGAGGGTGGCCTCGGCGGGGTCCCCCAGCACGGCGGGTCCACGCACTTCGAGCATCGCTCCCGGCGGCCGGCCGGACTGGTCCCACCACCCCTCCAGCTGCACAGCCCTCCCCCGACCCCTTTTCCCCCTTCCCAAGGACCTTTCCCCCACGGCTGCGTCCCCCCGGGAGCCCCCCCGGCGTTCTCACCCTTAGGAGCCCTGCTAAGCCCCGGCACCTCCGCACCGGCCCCGCTCCCCGCGGCACGGGGGGGGTCACGGTGAGCCCCCGCTCGCCTCGCAGGGACGAGCTCTGCAGCCCTCCGGGGGCACACGGTGACCGGGGATCCCCCAGGCCGTGGGGTCCTCGCCCCGCGCCAGCCCCACGCCCCGCGGCCTCTTTGATGAGGAGAGGGATAAGAGCCGAAGCGAGAGCGGGCGCAGCCCGTTAATCCCCCGGGCTATTATCAGAGCCATAATCGGCTCAGGGTGCAGCGGGCAATTGGCTCAGCCCAGGCCGGGGTGTGCGGCCAGCGGCACCCACCGGCCCGAGCACCCCCTGTCCCGGACACTCCCAGCCTGGGCACCCACCATCTCGGGCACCCCCTGTCCCGGGCACCGCCTTCCCTGGGCGTCCACTGTCCTGAGCATCCCCTTCCCCAGGCACCCCCCGCCTGGAGCACCCCCTTCCCCGGGCATCCATCAACCCAGCACCCTCTGCCCCGGCACTCCCACCCCGGGCACCCCCGGCCCATGCCAGGTGACCTTGCTCCCGGGACACCACGGTAGGGACACAGCCCCGGCACTGGAAGCGCCAGAACAGCCCACGATGCTCCATCAGCATCCCAGGACCGGCAGTTCCCAACGGGTTCCCAACACAGGAAGTTTTGGGGAACCCCGCTGCCAGCTCTGCCCGGTGCCACAGACAGTCCCCACGCACTGCCCGAGGAGTCCCGGCTGGCACCGCTGGCAGCGGGATTGGGATTCCGTGTCCCACCAGATTCTGTGTCCCACCAGACGAGCCCGACAAGGATGAGGAGGAGTGGCAGGAGCCGGGCAGGCGGGTTTGGGCACCGAGGCTGAGGGACAGGATCCACCGCGAGCTGTGCGAAGCCCGCACACAAACGTGCAAACCCTTCCCACAGCGCCCAGAGCTGTCTCCCACCCCTCTGCCTTCACCTCACAGCTGTGGGACGAGGGGTCCGCCGGCCCTCACCCCAGACCCGGCTCCCACGCCGAGCCCTGGGAAGTGGGACAGCTCTGGGAAGCTCTGGGAAGCTCTGGGAAGCCCGGCCCTGCCAGCAGCTGCAGCCCCCAGCCCCAGGCGCGGCGGGAGCAGCCGGCTCCCGAACAAAGGTCCCTTTGGAAGGGATCAGAGTGGCCTGGGGACGCCCCTCAGCCTCCCCCTAATCCCCCCCGTGCCGGCCCCAGCCCCCTCCTCCTCCTCCACCGCCCTGCAAAAACAAAACCCTGTGGCCCAGCATCCCCCCGCGCCTGGCAACCGACATTCAGCGGGACACAAAGGGGTGCGGGGGACACAAAGGGGGCTGCAGCCCCCGCCACGCGGCCAGAGCCGGGGAGGGGGGGGGTCTGAGCCAGGCCAGAGACCACCGACCCTGCTGCAGGGCAGGCGATAGCGGCCCATGGCACCGTGGGTGGCGGTGGCACCCAGGGGAGAGCCGACCGCATCCCCCAAGCGCTGTCACAGAGGCAGCTGCAGCCCACCCTATTCCCAGGACGCCCCAGATCCCCCCAGGAGGGACACTGGTGACAGCCGTGGCCCCTCTGGGTGACACCTGATCTGATCCACCTGGAGAGAGGGGGCTGGCGACGCCCTGCGCCCACCGGCCCTGCCCTTCCCTGCACCCATCCCTTCCCGGCGGATGGAAAACAAGCCGCCCCGCTGCCATGGCGACGGCCGCCAGCCCCCCTGCCCACCCACCTCGCCCTCATTCCAGCCACCAGCCCCTTCCCCCAGCCCTGATCCCAATCTGCTCCCGCAGCCCCCGGGGCCGCGCTGGCGGCGGGGACGAGGGGACACGGGGGGGGGGGGCTGCGGGCGGGACGCTGCCAGCTCCTTCCCGGGTAACCGGAGCTGCGGCAGCCCCGGGGCCCCTCGGCGCTCAGGTAACAGGAGCCCAGCCCAGGCCTCCCGGCAGAGCAGGTGCCTTGTCCTGGCCCGGGGCTTCGTTGTCACCGCTGGTTCCTCAGAGCCAAGTCGGAGCTGCTGAAAGCATCCCCAGGCGTCTCCCAAAATCCGTGCCCTCCCGTTTGGCCAGGGAAGGGGCAGCGGCTGTCCCTACCCAGGGGATTTTTAGGCACGGGACAATTGTGGCAACAGGGATTGGGTCCTGATCCGGGAATGATCCTGTCCCCCCAGGAAGGGTCGGATCAGGGATTTTGGTGTGTGGCTGGCACAGAACGTCGGGGTTGGGCTCAGCCCAAATCCCCCACGGGCTGCCAGCCCTCCCCATGCCCAGGGGACACTCCTGTGGCCTTCTCCTCCCTGCTCGCAGGGATCCTCGCGCTGCGATTCCTCTGGCTCTGCCACCACTCACTTTAAATACCCGGTAAAGCAGCGAATATCCCCCTCCCACGCTCAGCCCGTCCCCGGCCCAGCTTTGCTCCAATTAGCAGCTCCCCCGAAATCCCCTCCCCAGCCTCAACATTCAGGCGACCCTCCTGTGGCCTTCTCCTCCCTGCTCGCAGGGATCCTCGCGCTGCGATTCCTCTGGCTCTGCCACCACTCACTTTAAATACCCGGTAAAGCAGCGAATATCCCCCTCCCACGCTCAGCCCGTCCCCGGCCCAGCTTTGCTCCAATTAGCAGCTCCCCCGAAATCCCCTCCCCAGCCTCAACCTTCAGGCGACCCGCACGGGCCGAGGCAGTGCCCACAGCCCCCGGCACGGGGCATCCCGGTGGCACCGGCCCAGGGTGACACGGCCAGAGCAGTGCCGGGCACTCGGCCGTCCCGCCCTGCGGGAGATGCCCCAGCAGCCAGAGGCCACGGGGGTGGGCTGGGGGGATTCTCCCACATTTTGCCCTGTGGGGATCGCTCCTGCTGCCAGGCTGGGCAGGGATCTGCGTCCCCTCTGCCAGCTGGGGACCCCCATCTCTCCTGCCATCCCTGGGGATGGGGATTGGGATTCACCTGCTGTAGGGACCTCCCTGGCTCCTCACCATCCCTTCCCGCCCCCCGAGACCCCTGGGAGAGCCCCCCACTTCCCCGAGAGTGGGATTAAGGTGGTCCAACAGCAGCAGCACCCGGTGGGACCCATCTTCAGTGAGCGGGGACACGGGACACCCCACGGGGACCCCCGGGACCCCCTGCCCGCCCGGTCCCTGCGACTCACCCGCGTACTCGGGGTCCACGCGTGGCGAGTAGAGCCCGAACTTGATGAAGATGGGGAGGACGAAGCCGAAGCGGACCCACTCGATCACGTAGAGCGGCGGGCGCGCCTCGTGTGCGCCCAGGAGCCCGCAGCCCAGCAGCGCGCTGCCCCCGACGCGCCCCACCACGGCCCGGGGCTTGCTCCGGCCGCTGCCTGCGGGACCGGCCCCGGGCACGGGTGAGACGGGACACACCGGCATGAACCGGGACGGGGTCGGGACGGCACGGGACACACCGGGACACAGCGGGACCCTTCCCCTGCCCCCGGAACCCCCCGCTCCCGCCTCCCCAGGACCCGGCGCTGGCCAGACCGATCCCACCGCGACACACCGGGACACACCGGGACCTTCCTCCCGCCCCCGGAGCCCCCCGCCCCCGCTGTCCCCAGCCTGCTCCCGCCTCCCCGGGACTCGGCACCGGCTAGACCGGTCCCGCCGGGACACACCGGAACGCACCGGGACCTTTTCCCCGCCCCCGAGCCCCCCGCCCCGGCACCGGCCAGACCGGCCCCGCCGCCCCCCCCCCCGCTCCCCGGGGCGGCCCCTCACCCCCGGCTCCGGCGAGCAGGCTGAGGACGGCGGCGCGCAGCCACCACCGCATAGCCCAGGCCCCCCCTGCGGCGGCTCCCGCGGCGTCACCGGGGCCGGCGGACCGGCGGGCTCGGCCGGGCAGCCCCGGGGGCACCAGCCCCGGGCGGGGGGCGCGGGGGGCTCCGCGTCCCACCGCTCCTCATGCCCGGCCGGCCGCGTTCGGCTGCGCTCGGCTCTTTCCGGCTGCTTCCGGCTCTTTCCGGCTCGGTTCGGGTCCGTTCGGGTCCGCTCGGCTCCGGCCGCCGCCGCCGGGCGGCCGCAAACAAACCCGCGACGCCGGGTGGGGCCGCCCCGGCCACGCCCCCCACCGCCCGTTGCCGCGGCGACAGCCAATCAGAAGCCGCCGCTGGGCGCTTCCAGAGGCGGCCAATGCGGAGCGGGGCATCGGAGAGCGAGGGATGCTGGGATTTGTAGTACCCGGCGGGAGGACGGGGGGCGGGGGGGATACGGGGTGACACGGAGGGATATGGGGGGGCAAAGCGAGGGGGACATGGGGGGACACATTGGGGATCACGGGTGGAACCGGGGGAGGCCCGGGGGGCTTCGGGAGGGGCACCTAGGGGGAGGACACAAGTGGGACACATGCGTGAGACACACGTGGGACATAGGGTGGGACACGGGGGGAGAAAAGGGGGGGGACACGGGGGGGGCACGGGGGGGTTGGAGAGGACACGCGAATGAAGCACACATGTGGGACACACGAAAGGGACACATGGGCGGGGGGATATGGGGACACACTGGTGGGACTGAGCAAAGCAGAGGTGGGGACACGTGGGTGGGACTGGGGGGGGACGGGGGGACACGTGGGGTCATGAATAGGACACAGGGGTGACACACGAGTGGGACACACGGGGGAGACTGCTGGAGGACATACGAGTGGGACACACAGGTGGGACTGTGGGGGGACATGGGTGGGACACAGGTGGGACCATGGGTGGGACACGGGTGGGACACGGGTGGGACCATGGAGGGGACACAGATGAGACATGGGTGGGACCATGGAGGGGACACAGAAGGGACATGCATGGGACACGCAGGCAGGACACGCAGGTGGGACAAGGGGGGAAAACACTCCTGGGACACAGGCGGGTTTGAGGGGGGACACAGATGGGACTC
Organism: Corvus moneduloides; assembly: GCF_009650955.1. Taxonomy (NCBI): domain Eukaryota; kingdom Metazoa; phylum Chordata; class Aves; order Passeriformes; family Corvidae; genus Corvus; species Corvus moneduloides. The sequence goes on along the minus strand of NC_045504.1, from coordinate 1,275,119 downwards.
AGGGGTGGGACTGCGGCAGGTCAAAGAGGGGACACACGGGTGGGACATGGATGGGACACATGGATGGGACACATGGATGGGACACATGGATGGGACATGGACAGGACACGTGCGTGGCCGTTGCGGTGGGGTTTGGGCACGTGATGCCCCCGCGGGACACAGGACGGGTGGGTGGCAGTGGGGGCTGTGACAAGCAAGCCCAGCCCCATGTCCCCTCTGTCCCCTCTGCGTGTCCCAGGCCCTCTGTGCCAGCGCTCCCCGCTCGCCCTTCCCCATCCCAGCTCCCGCTCTCTAATCCCATCCTAAATGTGTCCCCACACGGGGACAGCCACTGGTGCCATGTCCCCATTCCCCGGGCTGAGCCGGAGCTGGGCCGCCCGCCAGGCTGGGGGGACAGGAGGGGACAGGGGGGACATCCCTGTGGCGTCCCCAGCGTGGAGCCGGGATGGAGGGACGAGCAAACCCCAGATGTGTGACACCAACCCAGCCACACTGGAGCCCTGGCAGAGGTGCTGGGGTGATGCCCCCCTAGCCCGGCCCCCCTTGAATGGGGTGGGGGGTCCATGGAGCCCCCCCGGCCCGGCCTGGCCCCCTGAGCCCAGGGGACTCTGAGGACAGTGTGAAGTCAGCAGGGTTAAGGGCAATAATTCTGCCGTAAGCAGCTTTCGGCCGCTCCGGCCCATGTGCTCCCGTGAGCTTAGGCTGGACACCGCTGTCCGGCACTGCCACCGTGGCCACATCGTTCCCACTGTGTCCCCACTGTCCCCATGCCAGCCCCCACACAGGGCTGGGAACCCCAAACCGGCCATGGCCAGAGCTGGGGCCCTGAACAACCCCAGAACCAGGACCCCGAGAGACCCCAAAACGAATATCCCAAAGGACGCCAGAGCCAGAACCCAGAGTTGGGACCCCAAAGCCAGGACCCAGAGAGACCCCAGAGCTGGAACTCAGAGCTGGGACACCAAGGGACCCAGAAGCACGACCCTGAGAGACCCCAGGATCCTGGAACCAGGACCCTGAGGGACCCGTGAGCTGGGACGCAGAGCTGGGATCCTAAAGCCAGGACTCCAAAGCCAGGATTCAGAGCCAGGAGCCAAGAGCTGGGAACCCGAGGGACCCCAGAGCCAGGATCCCGAACAACCCCAGAACTGGGATCCCCAGTGACCCCAGACCCAGGGCCCTGAGGGAGCTCAAAGCCAGGATCCAGAACCAGAACCCTGAGGAACCCCAAACCCAGGCCCCCAGAGCCACGACCCCAAAGCCAGGACTCCAAATCCAGAACCCAGAGCCAGGACCCCAAGGAACCCTAGAACCAGGACCCTAAATGACCCCAGAGCCAGGACCCTGAGGAGCCCCAAACCCAGGACCTCAGAGCCATCACTCCAAGCAACCCCAGAGCCAGGACCCCAAATCCCGGGATGCAGCTGCCAACCAAGCCGGGTCTGGGGGTGCCCAGCAGAGCCACGGCCAGGCATCCCTGCCACATGCATCCCAAAACCAGACCTAGAGAGAAGCCACAGGCCAGTCCTTTAATGCAGGAGGGGACAGATGGGGCTGGGAACCCCTGGCACTTCGGGGTGCCCAATTCCATGGATCCCATCCACGTGCTCAGGCCTCCTTGCCATCCTCCCCAGTGCTGCGGAGGGGCAGATGCCACCAGTGAGCCGGGATTGGGGACACTTGGGAGCCACAGCTGGGGAAGGGGACCTCCACGGTGACAGGGGGGGTGGCACCTACCGCAGGCACTGGCAGAAGCGGATCACGGCCTGCTCCTGCTCCGGAGTCTCGATGGAGCCGGGCCGGAGCCGCCGGATCTCACGGATGGCGTCGCCACCAGCCAGGTGCCGCTCCTTGCACAGGTAACAGGCCAGCAGCGTGCCCGTCCGGCCGTAGCCCAGCATGCAGTGGACTGCCACGGCCTGGACACAGGGACACGGCGGGTGGGTGGCACTGCCGGGCCCGCCCGTGCTCCCCATTCACCCCCTGGGTGACAGGCAATGCCCACCTTGGCACTGCCTTCATCTCTCACCTTCTCTCACCCCCTCTCTTCATCTTCCCCTCTCAAAGTGTCACCCCCTGAGGTGTCACAGCCCTACCACAGGTGTGTGTCCACCCCCAGCTGTCACCCCCCCAAGGTGTCATTCCCCCGAGGTGTCACCTTGCCAAGATGTCACCCCCTCCAAAGTGTCCCCCCCCCCCACCAAGGAGCTATCCTTCCAAATGTCCCCCCCTCAAGTGTCCCTCCCCAAGTATCTCCCTCCCTGCAGTGTCACCCCCCCGAGGTATTGCCCCCTCAAGGTGTCACCCTGCTGAGGTCTCCCCCCACCAAGATGTCACACCCTCGAGGTGTCCCCCACCCTGAGATGCCACCCCCCGGTGTCCCCCTCGTGTTCTCCCCGTGGTGTCCCCTCAGGTACCTCCCCATGTGTCTCCCGCAGGTGCTCCCCTAATGTTCCCCCCCTGGTATTCCCCCCAGTGTCACCCACCCTCCCAGCTGTCCCCTCCAGCTGTCCCCCCACGGTGTCCCCCCGAGTTGCTCCCCCAGGAATCCTCCCCGGATCGTCTCCCCCGAGGTGTCACCCCTGAGGTGTCCCCTTAACTGCCCCCCCCCGGTGTCCCCCGGTGTCCCCGGCCGTACCTCCCCGCGGCCATTGGCCTCCTCCACGATCTGCAGGAAGCTCTGGATCTGCTCGGGGCTCGGGGGGGTGAAGTCGGGCACGCGGAGCCGGTGGAGCTGGATTTGGGGACAGCAGCCGTGGTGGGGCGGGGCCCGCTCGCTCAGGGACACGAGGTGCCGGACCCCGCGCTCCCGCAGGTACCGGTAGTGGCCCGGCTCCCGCGGCATCGCCAGCCCCGCCAGCCGGCCCTCGGCCACCCACGAGAAGTTGGGGGGCTCGGATGCCCCCATCGCCTGTGGGGACAGGGGACACGGCTGCTCGGGGGACACCATTGCCAGGACCCCCAGGGCAGACCCCCTCGGATCCCCCAGGGCAGGACCCACAGGAGCCCCAGGTCAGAGCCCCCAGGTCAGGATTGCCGGGACCCCCAGGGCAGATCCCCTGGCCAGCTCCCATCCACGTCAGAACCCCCAGGTCAAAACCCTTGGGGCCCCCATTTCACACCCCCAGGACCCCCCAGGTCAGGCCCCCAGGCCCCCCAGTACCACCCACCACAGAACACGGCCATGCCCCCCAGGTCAGGACCCCCAGGACCCTCTGGCCACGACCCAACTCCTGGGACTCACAGTTCAGGTTCCCCGGGATCCCCTGGCCAGGACCCCCCACATCAGAGCCCCCCAGGTCAGGACCTCCAGGATCCCCAATATCACCCCCAGGAGAACATGGCCAGGCCCCCAAATCAAGTCCATGGAGACCTCCCAGTTCAGGTCCCCCAGGAACCCCTGGCCAGGCCCCCTAGTTCAGGCCCCAGGACCCCCAGCACCCCCTCCCCAGTAAATTAGGCCAAGCCTCCAGGATCTCCAGGATCCCCAGTACAACCCTCCCCCCCCACCAGAGAACGTGGCCAGGCCCCCTGGGACCCCCAGTTCCGTCCCTGGGACCCCCAGTACCACCCTCATGAAGAATTTTGCCAGGCCCTCAGGACCCCCAGTTCAGTGCCCTGGGACCCCCTGACCAGACCCCCAGGACCCACAGGTCAGACTCCCTGGAACCCCCAGCTCAGGACCCCAGACCTTATTACCACCTCCCCAGGACAGCCAGCCAGGACCCCTGAGACCCCAGTTAAGGCCCCCCAAACACCAACCCCCGGAGAACATGGCCAAGCCCCCATCCAGGCCCCTGGGACCCCAGCTCAGACCCCCAGACCCCCCCAACACCATCGCCCTGGAGAACCCAGAACGCCTCCAGGACCCCCAGTACCACCCCCAAAGCCCCCTGGCCAGGACCCCTGGAACCCCTAAATAAAGCCCCCAGACCCCCCAGCTCAGACCCCACACATCAGGACCCCAGGACCCCCTTGGCCCCCCAAAACCACCCCCCTGGAGAACCTGGCCAGATCCCCAGGACCCCCAAGTCAAGACCCCCAGACTCCCCATTTCAGACCCCCCATGTCAGGACCCCCGGGACCCCCAGGCTCCCCAAAACCACGCCTTGGAGAACGCGGCCAGGGTACCCCAAACCCCCCTGCACCCCCTGGCCAGGACTCCTGGGACTCCCAAATAAAGCCCCCAGACCCCAAATTCAAACCCCCAAGTCAGGACCTCCCCCAAACCCACCCCCCGGGAGAATGTAACCGGGTCCCCCAATTCAGACCCTCCAACCTCATCAGCCCCCCGGGACCCCCGTTCAGCCCCCCGGGCCCCTGTGGCCGCCCAGCCCCGGCCCCTCCCGTCCCCGCGGGCCGCAGCTCCGGGCCCGGGCCCCGCTGGGCCCCGCTGGGCCCCGGCCTCGCTCCGCTCCCTCCGCCCCGGCCCCGCCGCCCCCTGCAGGACCCCGGTGTCCCCCCGGCCCCGCCGTACCGGGCAGGCCGCAGGGGCGGAGCGGGGCCGGGCCGGGGCGGAGCGGGGCCGAGCCGGGGCCGGGCCGAGCCGGGAGAGGCCGCAGCGAGCGACGGAGGCGGCGCGGGCGGCTCCGGGGGTGACACAGGGGAGAAGGGGGGACAGGAGGGAGGAGGAGGACACGGAGGAGGTCGGGGGGTGAGGGCTGGCGCGGGGGGACAAGGGGGGACGGGCCGCCCCCGGCTGCGGGGCCGCGCCGGGACACGGGGCTGAACCTCCGGGACAGCGGGCTGGACCCCCCGGGACAGGGGGCTGCAGGACTGGGGGGCTGAATCCCCCAGGACAGGGGGCTGAGCCCCCCGGGGCTGTGGGACTGAGGCCCCCGGGACACGGGATTGCCACGCCGGGGCTGTGGGACTGACCCCTCGGGGTCACGGACTGCAGGACATGGGACTGACCCCTCGGGGACACGGACTGCAGGACTGCACCCCCAGGGGCTCCAGGACATGGGGCTGAACACCTCGGGACTCCAGGACTGTGCCCGCGGGACACAGGGCTGGACCCTCCGGATATGGGGCTGTGGGCCATGGGGCTATAGGGCTGAATCATGGGGATACAGGACAGGAAACGCTGGGGCTCCGGGGCTGAACTCCCCAAGGGCTCCAGGACTGCACCCCCAGGGCTCTGGGTCTGAACCCCCGCGGACATGGGACTGTGCCCCACCAGGACATGGGGCTCTGGGACTGAACCCGCAGGGACACGGGGCTGTGCCCCCCAAGGGCTCCAGGACTGCACCCCCAGGGCTCTGGGACATGGGGCTGAACCCCCGAGCTTGGGGACACCTGACAGTCCTGGCCCTCCAAGGTTCTGCCCCAACCCCAGACCCCGCCGTGCCTGGGGGCTGCCAGAGGTGCACGTCCCCCATGGCACTACCTTGTCCCTGTCCCCAGCTCAGCCCCATGTCCCCAAACCAGAGCAAGGCCCTGATCTGGGAGCAGCCTCTTCCCTCCCTTTACCCCTCACCCTAAGGAGCTTCTGAGCCCTGCAGTGCCTTGGTGGGCCCCAAAGACCACCAGCACCCTAAAAACCTGTTTCTGCATTTATGTGATGTTGGGTGGCTTTGGGGGAGGGGGTTACACAGCAGGGATCAGGGAGAGCCCCCCACAGCCTCAGGGCTTCAGGTACACCTCGCCCACAATCTTGTAGGGGAAGTTCCTCCAGCCAAAGATGGGGGTTTCATTGGGGCGGTTATACATGGCTGCTTTCACCTCCGAGGTGGAGATCCCCATGTCCCACATGTACACGGACGAAATCTCCCCCATGAAGGACTGCTGGTCATTGAATCTGCCCCCAAAGCTGTCCTGGTCCTGCCCCAGCAGGATGGACGCTGGCACTCCCACGATGTAGCCCCTCTGCAGCCCCTTCCTCGGCCAGGGCTTCCCGTTGAACCAGAACCGCACGATGCCGGTGGAGGATTCCCAGCTGGCGCAGACGTGCTCGCTCTCCCCAAGGCTTTTGGGCACCCTGAAGAGCAAGAACTTGCCCCCTACATAGAGCTCATACCGGCCGGGTCCAGGCTTGAAGAGCCGGATCTCTTTGCTCTGGTTTTTGGTGGCGTAGGAGAAGAGGCTGCAGGGCCGTGTGAGGTCGGTGAAGGACCTCAGGCACACGGTGAAGTTGTTCAGGGGCTGCTCCAGCTTCGCCTTCACCTGCACATAGGCGCTTTGGGACTCTTGGGGGAACACGAACACCGAGCCCACCATGTCTGCGAGAGGCGAGACAGAGGTGGCTGCTCCTGCCATGGCTGGAGGTGACCTCCAGCATCAGCCCCCAGTACGGGTGCCACCACCACAGGGTGGCATGGGGTGGTGAGGACAAGCTGTGAGGAGCAGGGGAGAGCCCGTGTCCCCTCGGTGCCATCCCTACCGTTTATCCACAGGCTGTAGGTGGCCACAGCCGTGCCCTGGGGGCCGCTGGCCGTGCAGGTGTAGGTGCCCAGGTGGGTCTTGTTGAAGGGGCGGAAGAGCAGGATGCTGTTGGGGTGTTTCTGCAGGGGGCCTGGACTCCCTTGCTTCTCCCACAGGTACTCCTGGGGGCTGCACCGGCCCGGGGTCACTCAGGGGGGACACCTGGCATGGCTGTGCCGTGGGGTGGGGAACATGGGGGTGCTCCCTGCCCACACCCAGGGCCGTGCCATGGGGCAGTGGGAGGGAGGGAGGGAGGGTGGGGGGCCTTACCCGATCTCCCCGGTGACCTCACAGATCAGCATCAGCTGGTGGTACAGGGTGGGCACCGGCGGCTGCGCCCAGATCTGGGCCCTCAGTGTTTCTGCGGCACCCAGGGCTCAACCTGGACTGGGGGTCACCCTGTCCTGCTGTCCCTGCCTGTGGCACCCCCGTGTCCCTGCAACACCCCAGCATCGAGTCGCTGCCACCCCCCACTGCTGTCCCCCCATTTCGGTGCTCAGGGTGCCCCTCTGGGCTCTCGCTGTGCTGCCATCGTGTCCCCTCCTCCCAGCCTTCCCAAGACCCCTGTGCCCTGCACAGCACCCCCGCGATGAGCTCTGGGTGCCCCTTTTATGGCACAGCCACTGTGGGTCCCCCTGCGCCCCTTTGTGCCCCCCATCCCTCCCTTGCAGAGCTCGGGGTGCCCTTTCACTGCACGGCTACTGTGGGGTCCCCCGTACCCCCTTTTGCCCCCCCCCCCACCCTTTTGGAGCACTCAGGGTGCCCCACTGGCCCCATAACACCCCCCCCCCCCCCCCGCATGTCCCCGTGTCCTCCTCTGCACCCCCTTTCCTCATGTCCCCGGGGGGGGTCCCGGTGTCCCCCCCACCCCTACCTCGTGGGGCTGCGGGGCTGAAGAGCACAGCGAGGATGAGGAGGCAGAGCCGCCACCGCGCCATGGCACCGCCAAACCCGGCCACTGTCACCGCCGTGGGAAGGGGGGATCTCGGAGCCACCCGGGACTGCTCAGGGGCTGACAGGAACTTTGGTGGCGACCCTGACCTTCGTCCGCAGGCCCCAGGGCTGTTGGGCAATCAGCAAGGGGCTGGTGTGTGGGCGTGGGGACAGGCTTTGGGGACACTTCCCCTGTCCCCAAGATCGCAGCCTTCTGGTTCCTGACTCTGTATGGGGCTGGGCAGTGCTGGATCCGTGTCCTGCTCGTGCAGGGACGGCCGTGGGGCAGCTCAGGGGGCGTGGGGAGGGGAGTGGGTGCCCCGGGTGTTGGTGGCACTCGGGGGCAGCCTGTCCCCAGCTGGAGAACCTTCCTCGTGGTGGGTTGTAGAGGTGAAGGGGTGCTGGGTGACGGGGAGAGTGGTGTGAGCGATGGGGATGAGGAGGGGACGGGGGGACCGAGGCCACCCCCACCGCAGACCCCGCAGCCCTCAGGCCCTCAGCGCCTCCCGGAGCCGCGGTTTCACCACCACGTCTCCCTTCACCTCGTAGCTGAGGCTGTTCCAGGCCAGCAGGGCGGGCGGCAGGCGCAGGGACAGGAAGGCTGCGCGCATCTTGTCCGGGGACAGCGTCACGTCCCACAGGTAGACATCGGTCAGCTCCCCCGAGAAGGAGTTGTAGAAGTCGAAGCCTCCACCGAAGCTGTCCTGCTCCTGCCCCAGCAGGATGGCGGCCGTGGCCCCCACGGTGTAGCCCCTCTGCAGCCCCTTCCTCGGCCAGGGCTTCCCGTTGAGCCAGAACTCGGCGATGCCGGTGGCGGATTCCCAGCTGGCGCAGACGTGCTCCCAGTCCCCGCGGCCCTCGGGGACGCGGAAGGTGACGAACTTGCCCCCTACGTAGAAGCGGTACTCCTCGGGTTTAGGCTTGAAGAGCAGGATCTCGTTGTCCTGGACTTTGGTGGCGTAGGAGAAGAGGCTGTGGGGCCGGCTGAGGTCGGTGTAGGAGCGCAGGCACACGGTGAAGTTGTGCAGGGGCTGCTCCAGCCGCGCCCGCAGCACCACGTAGGCATCGCTGGGATCCTTTCGGAACACGAACACCTTTCGGTACAGGTCTGGGGACAACACAGGGGACGTGCTGGCAGGTCGGAGCGTCCCACAGCCCACTCTGACTGTCCCGGAGCCTTCCGCTGTCCCCCCGGGGTGACTCCCTGCTCCAGCATCCTGCAGCCCCACTGACCGAGAGTGATCCGAGAGCTGCTGCCGCATCCCCCGGGACCTGCCCTGCCCCGTGCTGGCTCCTGTCCCCCCAGCCCGGTGTCCCCCTACCTTCCTGGGCCGCGATCCCCGTGAACCCGGCCAGGACGGCCAGCCAGAGCTGCAGGTGACCCATGGTCGGTGCTGGAGCCGGGCGGGGGCAGCGCTGCCGCCGGCTTTATGTGCCCGAGGGTGGGAGGGGACTGGTGGGGGGGGTTGTGTCCCCCCAGTCCCAGCCTGGTGTGCCTGGGAGGGGCGATTTCATGCCCTGAAGGGACGATTTCATGCCCAGGGTGGGTGATTTCATGCCCAGGGTGGGTGATTTCATGGCATCACGCGGCCATGCCACATGCCTTGGGTCACCCGCCTGCGCGGGGCTCCCTGGGCGTGTGTCCCCCCCCCCTCCCCCCGGTGACAGGGACACCCCAGCCGTGTGTCCACCTGGGTGATGGGGTGGGGACATCCCGGACACTCCTTCCCCCTGCTCTGGGCAAAGCCCCGTGGGAGGGACCTGGTTTGATTTGGGATCATCCGAGGGGTGCAGGGAAAGCCCCCGGCCCCCCTGCCCTGACCCACAGCTCGAGGGCACATCCCGGGCTCTGCTCTCCCCGTCCTGCCCGAGGGGACCGAGATGGAGCCGTGGGCACCAGGTGGCCGAGTGTCCAGTGTCCTGGGCTGACCATGGTCTGGGGGTCCCAAGAGGACGGGAACGGGGGAAGGTTTTGCCTGCCCCAAATGATGGTGCCGGGCTGAGGGTGGAGGAGTCCCTGTAGGGCTTTGATGGATCGCCAGGTTTGGGGCCGATGTGGGCTCATTCCGCCCCGGTCCGTCCCGCAGTTGAGCAGGGATGAGCCCGCCGGTCCTGCAGGGCTTGGCTCGGGCAGAGCGGCCCCGTTGTCGCCCCGCTCCTGTGCCCGTGTCACACCCCGTGACCGCACGCGCGCGTCCCTCGTGGGCTCTGGGTGTGAGTGCCCCCGTGCCCCCGTCACAGCTTCCTTAGGAGCTTTTCCTGCCAATTTGGAGGCACGAGGAGCACACGCCCCCCATTTCCCGCCCCCCCCGCCCCCGTGCCCCCCACCACCGCCCAGTCCCGGCCAGTCCATTCACCGGGCTGGGCGAGTGCCTCTGGCAGTTTATTTGTTGTGTGTAATTCCCACTGGATCCTCTTGGCTTGTCGGGAGAGATGGAAAAAATCCCCTCGCTTCCGAAATCTCCCCCTGGAGCTGGGGGGCGGGGGCAGGGCTGAGCCTCGGGGATCCCCCGGGAACCTGGGGTGACCCCCCCGGGCAGCCTGAGGCACCCCAGGGCTTTCTGCGTTGGGAAGTTGGGGGGGGCCCGGCCCCAAAGAGGGGGCTGAGACCCCAAGGGAGGGGACAGAGGGTGGAGGGCACCGAACCGGGCACAGAACGGGGGGGTCCTGGGGGAGCGTTGGGAGTGGGACAGAGGCTGTGGGGCTGGGGGGGTCCTGCAGGGGAGGGGTCTGTGTTGGGTGGCCACGGGTCAGTGCCCAGGGGCAGGAGGTGGTGCTGGGCAGCCAGGGGTCAGTGCCAGGGGACCAAGGCTTGTGCCCGGTGGCCAGGGGTCTGTGCTGGGGGCTAGGGCTGGTGCCCAGGGGTCAGTGCTGGGTGGCCCAGGCTGGTGCGGGAATGGCCGGGGGTCCGTGGTGGGGGCGCAGGGACTGATGCTGGGGCATCTGAGGCTGGTGCGGTGGGGCCAGAGGTCAGTGCTGGGTAGCCAAGGTTGGTGCCCGGGGCCAGGGTCCGGTTTCAGGGAGCCAAGTCTGGTGCCAGGGGTCCAAGTCCGGTGCCGGGGTACCAAGTCCGGTGCCGTGGGTCCGTTTGGCTCCGGCTGCAGCCCCCGGAGCTCGGCGGCCCCCGGAGCTCCGCAGCCCCCGGAGCTCAGCAGCCCCCGGCCCCGCCGGCCCCGCGGCGGCAGCGCCAGGCGAGCAGCAGCGCCAGGGGCCCGAGGCCGCAGTGCAGCACCCCCAGCCCCTCGCTCAGCCCCAGCGCGAAGTCGAAGCGCTCGAAGGAGCCGCAGGTGGGCTCCAGCAGCCGGGCCTGCAGCAGGAACTCGCCGGCCAGCCCCGCTCCGTAGGGCACCCAGAGCCCCAGGAAGAGCCAGCTGAGCCCGGCTCCGGCCGTCCAGTTCGCCCTGAGGCGCGGCACGGCCAGCGCGGCCAGCAGTAGCCCCGCGGGCAGCAGCAGCAGCAGGCAGAGGCACAGGGTCAGGTGCAGCAGGTACACCGGGGCCAGGATGTCCACGCTGCGCCGGACACAGCTGGTGCCCGCCGCCACGCCGCTGACCAGAGCTGCCGGCGTGGCCAAGAGCAGCGCCACTGCCCACAGGGCCACGGCCAGGCGGCGGCTGCGGGGGTCCCAGCGAGCCCAGGCGGTGCCGCAGGAGCCGCTGGCCACCAGCAGCGCCTGGGCGAAGAGGCTCCAGTGCCACAGGAGGTACGTGAGGCGACACGGGCCCGTCCCCAAGTGCCAGCCCCACCCGATGCCCGCGGCCAGCGCCGGCAGCAGCGCCGCGAACAGCGCCGTGCCCAGCGCCAGCTGCGCCACCAGCGCGCGGCTCTGCGGCCACCGCCACGCCTGGGGACGCTTGGCCAGGGCCACCAGCAGGGCACCGGTGCCCAGCGCGGCCGCGGCGCAGGTGGCGGCCAGGAAAGGGGGGGCGACGCGCTGGAAGAGGGGACAGAAGTGGTTGTGGCAGGGCGCGGCGTCGTAGTCCACGAAGGTGTCGTTGCTGTCACTGTCGTCGTAGAAGGAGGAGAAGTCCATGATTTCCGCCAGGTCCAGCGAGTCCCGGGTCTCCAGGATGCCGGGGGTCTGCGGGTAACAGGGATGGGCATCAGGCGGGTGCCACATCCCACAGCATCCCCCTGATCCCGGCCATGGGGCCGCCCCCCGCCGGTGCCGGTGCGGGGATCCCCGGGCCGGGCCGGGCAGGGCGGGTTATCAGGGAGGGACACGCTGCGGGCACGGGGGGGCCGTGGGGGCTGCCAGCCGGGGGTGCAGGATGGGGCCGCAGGAGGGACCCAGAGCCCAGAGGGTGGGCACAGACCCCGGAGGTGGGCACAGACCCCGCAGAGCCTCCTGTGAGGGAGCCCTTGCCGGCAGCACCTGCTGCGAGCCGCGGTCCTGGGACCCCCCTGATCCTGCTCAGGACTGGGGATCCTCATGATCCTGCTCAGAACTGGGACCCTCACAGCTCTGCTCAGTGCTGGGGACCCCCGTGACCCCACTCAGCACCAGAGACCCCCCTGATCCTGCTCAGAACCGGGGACCCCCTGATCCTGCGCTGTACCGAGGACCCCCTAAAGCCCACTCTGCACTGGGGACCCCCCTTATCCTGCTCAGAACCGGGGACCCCATGATCCTGCACAGTACCGGGGATCCCCTAAAGCTCACTCAGCACTGGGGACCCCCGTGGCCCCACTCAGGGCTGGGGGACATCCATGACCCCACTCAGCCCCAGGGACCCCCGTGATCCTCCTCAGCCCTGGGGACCCTCATACTCCTCCTCAGCACCGAGGACCCCACGACCCCGCTCAGCCCCAGGGCCCCCCGTGCCCGCCGCCCTCCCCTCCGTGGGGCTGTGACGCCCCAGGGACAGGAACTGGGGGGGTCACTCACCACGGGGATACAGTTGCCCATGACGGTTTCCCACGATGGCAGCGGCTCCTCCGAGTCTGGGGGCTCCGCTGGGCGCTGGGGGTGGCACCCGGGGCTCAGGGGTGGTCACTCGGGGGTGGCCACTCGGACAGGCACCCCCACAGCGGCGCCCACTCGCCCGGGGGTGTCCGGGGGTGACTTCTCCGCTCTCCCTCCCTCGGCTCCGCTCCTCCCGCTCCAAAGAGAGCCGAGGACTGCGGGCAGGAGATAAGAGCTGCCCCCAGAGCCGCCCTCCTGCCCTGCCTGGCACTTTGTGCCCTGCCAGGACCCGGCGGAAGGCAGGGAATGCGGCTGCCGGGAAAGCTGCGGAGCCGCCACAATTTCTCGAGCAGGAAACGATCAGTTCTTGGCAGAACAAGTTAAATTCATTAGGAATTGTCTTTCCAGGCGCTCCGGGGATGCTCCCGGGGCTGGCTCCGGGGCCGGCAGTGCGGAGCTGCATCCCGGGGGTGCCGGTGGGGCGTGAGCCCGGCGCCAGGCACGGGGAGGGCTTTGGGGGGCAGGAGGGGGGTGGGCACTGAGGGGACCCCGCGGCGCCTTCCTGCACCCCTGGAGCATGGAATTCCCAGGCTTTGCCCCGGGAGGAAGGAGGGCCGGGAAGGAAGGGCTCCTGGGGTCATCCTGTGGCATTGGCCCAGCTTGGTGACAGGGCTGGTGGCCTTGGTGGCCTTCGGGCCCTGTGGGAACATCCCTGGAGAGGAGCGGGGCTGGGGGGGCTCCGGGGTTGGGAATTAGGGTTGCCGGTGGTAATTTGGTAGGGGCTGGGAGGACATTTGGGAGTAAAAGGACTGGGGTGGGGGTCTGGGAATTGGCAATTTGGGAGGAGCTGAGGAGCAGATTTGGGGGTGAAAGGGCTGGGGGGCTTCAGGTCTTGGGATTGGGGGGTTACTGCTCTTTGAGGGGAACTGGTAATTTGGGAGGGGCTGAAGGTCAGGGGTGGGGGGCTCTGGTGGCTCTGAGGGGCTGGGAGGACATTTGGAGATGAAAGGGCTGGGGGGCAATCTGGGAATTGGCAATTTGAGAAGGGCTGAGGGGCAGATTTGGGGGTGAGAGGGCTGGGGGTCTCCAGGGATTGGGATTGGGGTTGCTGCTGTTGTTGTTTGGGGGGAGGTGCTGAGGGTCAGGATCGGGGTGACTGTGGTGGGTCTGGGGGCCGGGTGGGAGGTTTGGGGTGTGGGAGGGAGGGCAGTTGAAGGCAGCTGCAGTTTGGGGGCTCAGGAGAGGTTTGAGGGGGGCTGATCTCAGCCTGTCCCCTGACCCACCCCCCCCCCCCCCCAGCTCCCCCTGACCCCCCAGCCCCAGAGGCAGAGAGCCAGGCGGGTAACGTGTGTAATCCAGATATATTTATAGGATTATTTTCCGAGATTAGCACAGGATATTAGAAAGGTTATAAAGTCACATCGACGGTCGTTGGCTCCCTTTATGTACAGACAAAAACACAGCACAACAACACAGCCCAGCCTCTGCCCCCCGGCCTCTCCAGAGCTCCCCAAAATATGGCTTTCGTGTCTATTGAGAGTTCAGTGCCGGCCGGGAAGCGGCCGCGGCCTCCCAGGGGGTCCCGGATCCTCCCGGGATCCTCCCGGCCCAACCCCGTGCTGGGTGGGCGTGGGGCCACCACCGAGGACCCCCCCCCAGGACGGGGTGGTGCCCCGGGCTCTCCCAGACACGGTGACACCGCCGCTGTCGCCTCCCCCCGCCCCCCGTGTCGCCCTCGGTGTCACGCCCCGGCCCCGCTCCGCTGTCACACCACCCGTGGCACCTCCTGGAGCTACGACACGGTGTCACCAACCCCCGAGGGGACAAGGACAGGGGCCAGACCCCACCCTGTCACCCTCCACATCACCTCGATGCCCCCAAGCCACCCAGCACCCGCTCCTCTGCCCACCTGTGACACGGGGTGACCGTCACCCGCAGGACTCCACACGGTGACCCCAAAAGGGTCTTTGCCACCGCACCCCACCCCTGCCTCTCGCCGGGTGGCTTCTCCATCATGACGTGGAGCGTCCCAGTCACAGCTTCCACCTGGAGTCCTCCCAAGTCGGGAGGGTCCCCGTCACCCCACGGCCTCTCCCCGCTCACACTGGAGGCACCTGGTGCTCCTGTCACCCCCAGGTGTGACACAAACCCCCTCCACTGCTCCCACCTCCACCAAACCCTTTGGCTCTTGCTGGCAGAAGAGGCCTCAGGTGGATTCTCCGATCCCTCTCAGCCCCTGTCACAGCCAGGGCCGTGGCTCGGCCTCTCTCTGTCACCTCTGCAGGTCCCCAGGCCCCCCCAGGTGACACCGGGCCCATCCTCCACTGCCACAGCTCCCCGTGCCCGCTGCTCCCCAAGCTGCCCAGCCACACCCCACACCTCAAAAACACCAAAAACACCGTGGCACCTCAAAACCACCAAATCCAGGCTGTTCTCCCCGGCCCCTAGAACAGCTCTGGAGCAGTGGAAGCGGCGAGAAACTGAATTCCAAGAGGGAAAACCCTCCCTGTCCCTGTCACCTCCCTGCCCCAGGGACCCCTTACCCCTCTCCCCTCCCAGTTCCCAGCGCTGGGGCTCTGCCTGGGATCCCTGCGGCCCCCGAGGAGATGGAATTGTACTGAGAACAACGCCCGGGTGTTTTTATCTGCAGAAAGGACTCGGTCGTGGGGACCTCGGTGACGGCGTTGGCAGCCCCAGGGTTCATCCCCCAACCCCAGCTCGGAGCTGCCCTGGGAGCTCCAGGCCCACGTCCCCCACTGCAAGAGGTGGGAAGGGAGGAAAAACACCCCAAAAATGGTTGTGCCCAGCAAAGGGACCCTCAGAGGCTCCGTGTGCTGCTCCCTCCCAGTGCCGCCGCCGCTCCTGACGCGCGGCCGAGCCTGGTCACATCCGCAGCATCCCCAGTGTCGCACCCAGCCCTCGCTCCCACCTGTGCCTGTCACCGAGCTGGGCCTCCCCTGCCTCACCTCAGCCCCCTCCAGCCCCACTCAGTCCCCCACAGGTGACCCGGTGCTGGCAGGGTTTGGGTGGGGTGACATTTGCAGCCCCGCTCTCCCTCCACCTCCCAGCTGAGGTTTCCCATCCCGCCCCGAGGACTTTCACTCCTTCCTGAAGGGCCCCCTCGTCCCCCAGAGCACCCCCAAATCCATGGGGTGACCTCCCAGGTGAGGTCACCCCCTCTCAAAGGGCTCCCCTCCTCCAGACAACGCCAAATCCACGCGGTGCCCAGCCCAAGGGTGGCTCCTGCAAGCCCCCGGTGTCCAGACCGGGATGTGGGATCCTGGGAAACCTCATCCCAAGGGTGCAGGGTGTCCCAGCGATGCTGGGGGGAGCAGCCCCATCCCGGGGGTGCATGGCTGGGGGGGCCAGGCTGGGGCTGTGCTGGAGAGGTTGGGAAAGGTGTTTGGTTTTGTCTTGGAAGTGATGGTGAAAGAGGCAGGAGGAAGGGCAAGGAGGAAGGATGAGGCCCCCCCCCCCCGAGCCTCTGTGGGGACCCCCGAAGTCCCCAGACCCCAAATCCGGTTGTTTTGGCCGCTGTTGGTTTGGGCTCTCGGAGCCAAGAAGAAAATCAGCCCTTTCCAAGCTCGTCCCTGCCCTGGGAAGGGGCTAAGGAGGGAAGGGAGCCAGAGAGACCCTGGCAGAGCCCCAGCCCTGCTCTGGGGGTCCCAGGGAAGCAGCCCCAGCCCCAGGGGTCACACCCCTGCACTGAACATCTCAATAGATGGTTCAAATCGGCATTTCCAATCCGAGAATTTAGGGGGGAAAAAAAAAAAATCGGGGCCTTTTCCTCTGGATTTGCCCCCACCCCCCCCCAAAATAAACCTCAGCCCTCCCCCCCTCCCGCTGGGGTGGGCCCGGGGAGCTGTGGGGGCTCCTGGTGTCTCCGGGGGTCCCACCCTGGACTGTCACCCCCTTTCACACACTGACTGCACGAGGACAGCTCTGCTCCCGCATGGACACTGCTCCACAAGAACCACCAAGGATAAAACCGGGGCAGGGTCTCGCTCCGCTCCCAGCTGGAGTCACCCCCCCGGGGCTGGGGAGGGGACAACGGGGACACCCAGGGTCCCGAGCTTGCCCCGGGGAGCCCGGAGCTGATTTTATCCTTGGATGTCAAAGAAACCAAAACGGAGAGAAACAAAGGGAAGAGCTACATCGACCCCAGCCCAACACCCCAACCAAGGGCCCGAAGCAAAGAGCAGCCACAAAACCAAAGCGAAAAGGTCCAAAGGAAGAAGGAAGATGTCGCTCACTCACGGGTTGGTCTGTGGGTTCGGGGCGTGGGGATGGAGGT
The DNA here is from genome assembly GCF_009650955.1 of Corvus moneduloides. Classification (NCBI taxonomy): domain Eukaryota; kingdom Metazoa; phylum Chordata; class Aves; order Passeriformes; family Corvidae; genus Corvus; species Corvus moneduloides. Next base: position 1,258,563 of record NC_045504.1, on the reverse strand, counting down.
GCAAGCAAGCAAACGGGGCCGGGGCTCTCGCTGTCGGAGTGAACGATTTGTACAAGTTCAAGAGGCGTCAGCAGCGCCTCGTGGCCGGTGGCTCTCCCTGCTCTCTGTCCCGCCATCCCTCTGTCCGTCCGTCCGCCCGTGCCGGGCGCCAGAGAAAATCTGTTGGGTTTTGTGGGGTTTGTGGTCTGGTTGCTGTTGCCATCGGGGTTCTCTTGGCTCCATTTTTCGCTCTCTCGCTCTCTCTCTCTTTCTGACCCCTTTAGATGAAATATTCCTTCTTGTCGTCGCCGCCGGCCTGGCCGCCCTCGGCGTTGATGATGGCGGTGTCGGCGTCCGGAGCATCATCCGAGCCCTTGGCCTCGTGGGTCAGGTACGTGCCTGGAGGTGGGGACAGGGCTGGGGGTCACGGGGGGCTCTGCCAGCGCCCCCTCCCACACAAACCGGGGGAGGTTGGGCTGCCTGGAGGGCTCCATTGGGCTTGGCTGCAATGGAAAAGTCACTGGGATAGGATGGGATGGGATGGGATGGAGACTCCCTGGGGGTGCTCCAGGCATTTGTAGCAGTGTCCACTTGTGGAGTGACCACTGCCCGTCAGGCTCCTGCCCTCCCACCCAGCCCTCCTGGCAAAGCAGGGGGTCCCAGCTGCCCCTGGAGCAGGGTGGGGGGCTCTACTCACACATCACCTCAGGGGGTGGCCGATGGCGGGGTGGCACCGTGTCCCCAGGGCTTGGGCACAAACCTGCCGGGCATGAAAAGGGCAGGTGGAGGGAAAGGAGGAGGAGGAAGAGGAAGGCACAGGGAGCAACAGGAAGAGGGAGGAGGTGTCGGGGAGATGGGGACAGGGATGATCCCGGGACAATGGGTGCGGAGCAGGGGTGGAGAACGGGGTGGGAGCTGCCTCCCCCTGGCGCTGCCACTCACTGGGACATTCCTGACATTCCCACGCCGGGCAGGTCCCCCAGACCCAGGGAGGCTCCGCTGGTTCCTCTCAGGACTCAGGAAGGGCTGCAGGACCAGGAGCTGCCTCCCTCCACCCCCCACTGCCCCCTCGCTGCGGGGACACGGCCCCGGGACCCCCGAGGGGCTCCCCGTGCCCCCACTGCAGCCCCCAGGCCGTACCTTTGTGCCTGATCAGGTAATGTCCCAGCACGATGAGCAGGCTGAGCAGCAGGAAGACGATGACAGCCACCACGCCGCCGATCATCGCGTGGTACGTGCTGGAGGTCGAGGGCACCGGGCTGGCGTCTGCCCAGGCAGGGGGGAGAAAAGAGAGAAGGGGCTGAGACCCTGCAGGGTGGGGCAGAGGCTGCTGCTCCCCCCGGGGGCTCCATCCTGGGCCAGCAGCTCCATCCTGCTCCGGATCCTGGCAGCGAGAACGAGGAAGGCAGCGGGGGAAGCAAAGGGGAAATCCCATCCTCCACAGTGGGATTTTGACCTCAAAAAGGGAGGACGAGCAGGCTTGGGTGGAAGGTGACACGCAGGCTGGCACCCCGAGAGGTGATGGCACCCCAAGGACAGCAGGAGCCCAAAGCTGGTCCCAAGTCCAGGATCCGTGCTGGGATCCTGCGTCAGCCCTGGGGCACAGCGACAAATCCTCCTCCCGCTGTGCCCCATCAGCTCGGGGGGGGGGGACAGAGCCACATCGGGACAGGACAAGGTGGGGGACACACAGGGGAGGCAGCAGGACAGAGGGACAACACGTGACACGGACACACAGGACAAGGGGCAGCTCGGGGAGCTGCTGCTGCCACGACCCTCCGGGAACAGCCACGGGGTCCTCCTGGGAAACGCCAAAATCCACGCACGCCGAGGGACCGGAGCCGGGCTGGGCACCCAGCAGGGCTGTCCCCAGGCCAGGCCTGGGCCACCGTCCTCCTGTGGAGCTCCTCGGGCCGGGCTGGGGAGCAGCGGGTCCGCAAAGAGACAGAAAAGGAGCTTACGGTACCTTGGATGGGAGCTGGAGTGAAGGATGGAGCGGAGGCCATGGAAGCATGAGAGATGGGCTGGGAAGGGCCCGGCGGAGGGGCTGGAGTGGAGTGAACGTGTGGGGTGGGGAGCTGGGGAACATCTGGGGAGGACAACAAAAACACAGGACACCAATCAACGCCGGGAGGGGCCAGCGAGGTGACAGAGCCCAGAGGGGGGACCCTCGGCAGGGCCGTCCGTGACCCCACGGGTCCTGCTGCTCTGCTCCTGCCACCAGCCTTTGGGACACCGTGACCATCTTCCCCCATGTCCTGTCCTGCCAGACCCTGGTGACCCCTGAGGGACCCTGGGGAAGTGTCACCCACCACGAGGTGCCACCTGCACGCTCCTGCGCACACCCTCGGGGACCACGGTGCTGGGCAGGGTGGCACCAAGGTGGGCAGGCTGGAGGGCTCAGCTGGGCACAGAGGTGGCTCTCGGTGCCTGAGACGTGAGTGGCTTTAGGGACAAAAGTGGGGATTCCACACAGGGAACCAAGCCTGGACATGGAGCTCGTGTGCTGTGACAGCGGCGGTGGCACCAGGCGGGTGAGGGACAGTGGGTGCCACCTCTCATGGCCAGCACCTGGGGTGAGCTCCTGGGTGGGTGCAGAGAGCTCTGGGTGCTCACAGGACACCACACGGGGAACGGGGGGGACACACAAGGGGTGACACGGGGGTGACTGCAGGAGCAGGCTCAGGGAGGGGACACAGGGGACAAAGCACTTGAGGTGCCACCGCTGCCATGCACTGCAGGGGAAGGGCACTGAGTGCCCAGGAGGGAGGGAAAGGAGCCGGGACAGGGCTGGGAGGGAGAGATGGAGGGAGGGTGGGAGGAGAGCAGGACCAGCCTAAATCCAGGGAAAATCACAGGGAAACGGGATCACAGAGCGTGGGAAAGGGCTGGGGAGGGCACGAGGAGCTGGGGTGGCAGCTGAGGGTGGGCACGGGCAGCACCACACAGCACACACAGCCCTGCCCCACTGTGACACAAGGGACATGGGGACACAGGGACACACACACAGAGCCCTGTCCTACGTGTGACACACGGGGACATGAGGACACACACACACACGTGTGACACAAGGGACATGGGGACACAGGGACACACACACAGAGCCCTGTCCTACGTGTGACACACGGGGACATGAGGACACAGGGACAAACACACAGAGCCCTGTCCTACGTGTGACACACGGGGACATGAGGACACAGGGACAAACACACACAGCCCTGCCCCACGTGTGACACAAGGGACATGGGGACACACACACACAGCCCTGCCCCACGTGTGACACACGGGGCATGGGGACACAGGGACACACACACAGCCCTGTCCTACGTGTGACACAAGGGACGTGGGGACACAGGGACACACACACAGCCTTGCCCCACGTGTGACACACGGCACAGGGACACGGGGACAAGCAGAGCACAGCCAGGGCGGCCCAGGGGACAGCACCATGCGGGGAACGGCAGGAGCTGCCCCCACCCACCCAAGGATGGGAGCCAGCGGTGACACGGTGACACTTTCCGGGCACAGGGGATGCAGTGACCCCTTCACCAGGACGCTCCGGCCACGCCGCACTCACCGCTGACGTCCAGGTTGTACTTGGCCACCACGCTGCCCATGGAGCTGGTGGCCGTGCACACGTAGGTGCCACTGTCACTCTTGTTGAGGAAGGGGAAGATGAGGACGCTGTCGGAGCTGAGCTGCAGGGGCGCGTCGCTGCCCTCCTTCTCCCAGAGGAATTCCTGTGGGCTGAGGGACGGCACGGGGGTCAGGACACCGGGATGGGGGTCAGGACACTGGGATCGGGGTCAGGACACCAGGATCGGGGTCAGGCACCTCGGGATGGGGGTCAGGACACCAGAATCGGGGTCAGGCACACCAGAATGGGGGTCAGGCACCTCGGCAGGGGGGTCAGGACACCAGGATCGGGCTCAGGCACCTCGGGATGGGGTCAGGCCACCAGGATGGGGTCAGCACCCCGGGATGGGCACCCCAGGATCTCCTGGGAGGCAGAGGGGACAACGTCCCATTTAGGGACAAGCCAGGACGGATCTGCTGCTCCAGGAGGGGACTGGAAGCTCTGACTGCTCTCCACGGAATACCCGACCCCAAACCCACCCCACAGCATCTGCCCAGCTCCGGGCGGGGCTCGCTGTGGGATTTGGGAGCCCGGCAGCGGGAGGGGAGGTTGGCCGGGCCCTGAGGAGGAGGAGGGAGGTGAGGAAGGCCTTACATGGGGTTGCCCTGCCCGTCGCACTGCAGCTGCAGCTTCTCCCCCTCCCGCGGGTACTGCGGGTGCGGCTCGATCTTCGCTGTCGGCTTGTCTGGAGAAGAGGAGAGGAACAGCGGGGTGAGCACCTGGTACCCCAAATCCTGCCCTGGAACCCCAAATCCTGCCCCTGGCACCACAAAATCTCTGCCCCTGGCACCACAAAATCTCTGCCCCTGGCACCCCAAATCCTGCCCCTGGCACCACAAAATCTCTGCCCCTGGCACCACAAAACCTCTGCCCCTGGCACCACAAAATCTCTGCCCTAGCGCTCCAAATCCTGTCCCTGGCACTCCAGGTCCCACCCTGGCACCTCAAATCCTGCCCCAGCACCCTAAAACTTGCCCCTGGCACCCCAAATCCCACCCCTGGGCTGGTTCTGGGCGTGCAGGGCTGTAGGGTGACAGCACCCAGGGGTGGGGGCAGCACTCAGGGGGTGCTCCCATGTCCCTCACCCTGTCACCACCGCAGGGAACAGGCAGGGAAAGGGGAACAGGGACAGGACGAGAGAGGTGGCGCAGGCAGGGAGCAGGGACAAGGGTGTGGGACATGGGGACAAGCAGGACACAAGGACAGGAGCGGGAAGCTGAGGGAAGTGTCACCGTGCAGGGGCAGTGTCACCTTGCCCTGTGTGTGACAGGACCACGATGGTCACACCAGGCCACCTGTGTGGGGTCTCCTGAACCCCCATCCCCCCCAAAATGTCCCCCCCACGTACAGTGGACCTGCAGCCTCTGCGTGGTCGACCTCTCCGAGTTCTGCAGGGATTCGTGGTCCACGGTGCAGGTGATCTCCACCTCGTTGTCCTCCTTGGTGACACGGAACTCCACCCTGCTGGTCACCGTGAAGGTCTTGCCGTTGGGGTCCTCCACCACCTCGGTGCCCGAGTCTGTGGGGACAGGGGACAGTCAGAGCTCAGGGACACGGGACCCCAGCAGAGGCACGAGGTGACGGCACACTGCGCAGGGGACACGCTGTCCCCGTCCCACGGGATACCAGTGTGGTCCAGGGCACCCTGCAGTCCCCCCACGGTGTCCCCCAGCGGTGCCAACCCCCAGGACAAGGCCACCCACCCTTGATCTCCCTGTTGCCCTTCCTCCAGCGCAGCTTTGCCGCGGGTTTGCTGCCGGACGAGCGGCAGATGAGCCGGGCCACCTTCTCCTCATCGATGGGCTGCTCGTGGCCAAAGATTTGGGGCTTCTGGGGGATTCCTGCAGGAGGAGGAGGAGGCAAAACCCACAAATCCGTGAGCTGGGTGAGCACTGCAGAGTGCGAGACACACAGGGAACACAGCGAGGGTGAGGTAACGGGATCCGGGAGGGGATGGGGAGCAGGGGGACTGCCCCCGTGTCCTACCCAGCACAGTGACCAGGGCCTTGGCCGTCCTCACGGGCATGGTGAAGATGGAGCAGGTGTACTCGCCCTCATCGGCCAGTACCACGTCGCTGATGCTGATGGTCAGCTCGTTGGGGGTGGATCTCTCCAGCTGGATCCTGTTATCCCGCAGGGCTGAGGGAAAAAGGACAACGGGCTCGGTGCCACCACCCACCCCCCTGCGCTGCTCTGCCAGGGGTGGCAGCGGGAGGGGATGTCACCCCGTGAGCAGCTCCCCGCTGTCCCCTCAGCGCTCCGGCTGCAGGGTTTTACCTCGTTTTTCCCCGAAGTACAGGGTCTGCTGGGCAGGGTTGGACCACTGCAGCGAGGAGTCATCGGGGTCCTCCACCTGGCACTTGAGCACCACCGTGCCCCCGGCCACCACGGTCTCGTCCGACGTCGTGGGCTGGCTCTCTGCGCACGGAGAGGGACAATTGGGGGGTGTCACCTCCCTGCAGAGCGTCCCCGAGCAGCCCAGGAGCAGCGGTGTCCCCAAAAGCCACCTGAGCACAGCTGTGTGTGTCCCCCCGTGCCTCTGCAGGGACATGGGTGTTCTCCCTGTGGTTCCGTTCCCCAGCAGGGAATCAGGCTGGGATCGGCGCTGCTGCCCCTCCTGCAGCGCCCACGGGGACAGGGGACACCGCTGTCCCCACGGCAGCTCACGGGGACACTGGCACGGCCCCAGGGCTGCCGGAGGATCCTGACACGAGAAAATCCCGGCAGAGCAGGGGGACCCAGGAGCAGCAGCAGAGTCTGGCCCCGGCTGGAGACACCCAGGGAGGCACGGAGCCCTACCCCACAGCCCTGGCAGTGCCAGCGAGCCGGGCCCACGCCCCGGGGGCTCCGTGCCAGGCACTCCTGGCACTGGGACGCTCCATTCGCCACCTCCATCCCGGCAAAGGCACCCCCAGGCCATGCAGTGCCACCTGCGGGGTGTCAGTGCCCCGCTCCCGGTGTCAACCCTAAGGGGAAGGACTCGCTCCGCGTCCCTCTCCAGGCTGTTCCCTCAGCTCCTCCTCGTCCTTCCCCTTCCCTCGGGCTCCTGGAGCAGCGGAGCAGCCCAAGGGCAGGGAAGAGCAGCTCGAGGATCAGATAGCCCCCACCGGCCCAAGGACAGCTATTTTTGGGAAGCTGCCGTGCCAAGAGCGGAGCTGCAGAGGGACAAGGAGAACACAGCACAACCCCCGGGCCCGGCCAGTGGAGAGGGAGGAATACAGAGAGCGCTGGAAGCACCTGAATTTCCTAATTTTCCGTGTACAAGGTGAAGGGAAATTCATCCTTTTGCTCCCATCACGAGCTCCCCGAAGCTGTCGCAGGAAGGTTTTGGAGCAGGGCAGGACGAGGCTGGGCTTTCCTGTTAAACTCCAGGAAAGGCTGGGCTGGAAGCACCCGAGGAAGGAATTTTTTAGGAAGGAATTCCTCCCTGTGAGGGTGGGCAGGCACAGGGTGCCCAGAGAAGCTGTGGCTGCCCCTGGATCCCTGGCAGTGTCCAAGGCCAGGCTGGACATTGGGGCTTGGAGCAGCCTGGGACAGTGGGAGGTGTCCCTGCCATGGCAGGGGTGGGAATGGATCCTTTAAGATCCCTTCAATCCAAACCATTCTGGGATTCCCTGAGTCCCAGGATTTCCAGAGAAACATCAAACTGGATTAAAACCATTCCCAGTGTAAAGACCCTTCATCCCCACGAACCTCCCCGTCCTCACCGGCCAAGTTTTTCCTGCTCTTTGCTCTTCACTGACTCATTCCCTGCTCTCTCCAGACCCTGGCACGGTGGGAGCTGAGCAGGACCCCACCAGTGCCAGGGCACTGTCGCCCTGTCACATCCCCACAGCGACGCCACAGCTCTGCTCCGCCCTGGGAATCCATCCCTCGGCTTGTTTTAATTTAGTTAACGAGCCTTTGTCCTGCCACACCGTAATTAGGGGATTAGAACGCTCCAAGCCTCTCCTGTCCAAACTGCAGCTCGGACACAGCTGAGGACAAGGGTCCGACACCCACGCAATTAACGCAATTACCACCCTGCCCCGAGCCTGGCCTCGTTAAGGAATTAGCATGGGAAGAGGTTAAATGCATCAAGGATGCCACCGCCACCCTGGGGGACACCACGGGGACACCCCAGAGGGGACATTCCCCTCCTCTCGTCCACGGGACCCCGCGCTAGGACTCCGACCCCAGGCTGTGCCAGGGCCGTGTCCAGCTGTCCTGGGTGGGGGGCACAGCCCCTGGCACGACCCAGATCCCCAGGGGGGCTCCGTGCCCGCCGGAACAGATGGGAAGGGCCGGGATTTCATCAAATCCCCGCAGCTGGAAGTGACAGAATAGGGGCAGAGCAGGGAGAGGAGGGGGCTCAGCACCCCCGGAGGTCTCCCCCTCCTCCCACGGGGTCTCTCTACAGCCACGGCTGCTCGGGCTGGGGATGGAGGCTCACTAAGGCATCGTGGAACCACAGAATTCCAGAACGGTTTGGGCTGGAAAAGGACATCAGTGCCAGCCCTGCCATGGGCAGGGACACCTCCCACTGTCCCAGGCTGCTCCAAGCCCCAATGTCCAGCCTGGCCTTGGACACTGCCAGGGATCCAGGGGCAGCCACAGCTTCCCTGGGCACCCTGTGCCAGGGCCTCACCACCCTCACAGGGAGGAATTCCTTCCCAATATCCCAACTAAATCCAACCCTGGCACAGCCAGGGGTGTCCTAGAAGACCCAGGGGTGCTCAGAGCAGGGACTGTCCCCTCCAGGGGTGCCACCCCTCTGGAAACCCAGCTCCAGCCAAGCTCCGGGTTGTCCTGGCACAGAGAGCCTGGGACAGGTGCTGGACACTCCGGGAGCATCCACGCTGCCCATGCCAGCGAGTGCTGCCAGCGCAGGGCTGCTGCCACCCGCCAGGGCTGGCACTGTCCCCTCGCCTCCCTCTGTGCCACTGCCACGGCCAAAGCACGGCCTGGGGGCTGCAGGGACCCTTCAAGCCTCTGTTATCATCCCCCAAGAGAGGGCCAAGCCAGCAGTGAGGGCTCCTGGCAGGCTGGGGACACCCTGGAACCATCCAGAGGGGCCAGACCTGGCACAGGAGGGCTCAGGTCCAGCTCCAGGGACAGGCAGAGCAGCCTTGGGCTCCCCAAAACCACCCCAGGAAAGCTGTGCCAAGGCCCGTGTGGGGCCCAGAGCCGCTGCCCGTGTTTGTTTGTGCTCCCCGTTGGTGCAGCGGAGCCGGGGAAGCGCCGCGCTCCAGAAAAATCAATATTTCATTAATTAGAGCCGTGCACTTTTGCAGAGGGGCTGCATTCATATTTATGAGGGGGAAAATGATGTGGGAAAATGATGTGGAAAAATGATGATGTGGACACCTCTGCTGCTCCTGGAGCCCGGCATGAGTGTCCCCATCCAGCAAGGACTGTCCCCAAAGCTCTGCGGCTCTGGGCCTCCAGACCCAGGATGCTCCCAACAAGGAAAAAATTGATCTTCTGCATCCCAGGAATTCTGCAACGCAGCCACAGTGCTGCCTGCCTGGAGCAGCTTCACCTGGAGCAGGCAAGCAGGGAGAGAGGCCTAGGAAGAGCCCAGCAGCCGTGCGAGCGAGGCTGGAGCTGCAGGATCCTCTCCAGGGAATGTCCACCCCATCCCAGCTCTTTGCCAGGCTGTGAAAACATCTCCGTGGCAGAAATAACCCCAGGGAAAACCACCCACTGCTCCGAGCCCTCCAACGCCTCCAGCTCGCAGCCGTGTCCCAAAAATGCTTCTCGTTTCCCTCCTTCTTTCCCAAAAAACCCCTTCTCATTTCCCTCCTTCTTTCCCAAAAATGCTTCTCATTTCCCTCCTTCTTTCCCAAAAAAACCCCTTCTCATTTCTCTCTTTCTTTCTCAAAAAACCCCTTCTCATTTCCCTCCTTCTCCCCTGTTTACTCTGGGTTCGGCATCACAAAGATCCAATTCATCCCCGTGGGCACAGATGTTTTCCAAGGCGCCTTCTTCTCCTCTCCAAGGACTTTGTGTTCCAGCCATTCCCTCCCCAGCTCCATTCCCAGCCCCGGGGCATCTTTCCCTTCGGGGGATCCGTGCGGGAATCCTGGCAGGGCGGGAATTTTGAACTCGTGGATGGGGAAGGCTCAGACATCTGCTGTGCACATCCCTTGCACAGGCTGATTTTAGCAGGGTGTGAATCCACAGTCTGGAATACCCAGAGCCCGAATTCCAGGCAGCTGAACCGCTGCAGATTTCCCAGGAGAGGGAAACCCTGCTCCCGTTTGGGTGCATCTGCTGCGTTCCACCTCGGATGCGGCGTCACCGGTGCTGTGACAGTGACAGGACACATCCCATCCCTCCAGGAGCCTCCTGCAAGTCCAGGGCCGGCTCCTTTCCCAATCCAGTGACATCCAAGGTCCATCCAGGCTGTCCCCAAGAGGCAGATCCGGGCAGGGAGCAGATGGAGGCCAGGCTGGAGCGAAAGGTAGAGGTGGGAGGGATCCAGGCTGATCCAGGAGAAGGCTCCACATGGGGACATCCCCGTGTGGTGTCACCTGGCTCTGCTCTGGGTAGCTGTGGAATCCAGGGTGCTCCTGTTTTCCTCACAGGGATAAATCCATCCAGGAATTCCACAGGTGCCTGAAGCGCCTTCTGGCGGCCCCCACAGCCGCTCCCTCCGAGCTGTCCCTCCCCCAGGGGGAAGGGTTCGATCCCAGGGGGACAGGGACTGTCAGGGGAACGCAAACATTCCCTAAATGTGGGAAACAGAGCCCTGAGTGTGCTCCCAGCTCGGCTGTGCCAGGGACAGGGATGTGGGACCAGTCACTGCTCCAGGGCTCCCTGCGGGGTGTGAGATCCAGAGGTTAACGGGGGATCCCAATGTCCAACAGGAACTCCCTGGACCCCGCAGCTCCTTCGTCCTGGCTGTACCCAGAGCCAGGTGACACCACACAGGGGTGTTCCCACGTGGAGCCCTCACCTGGATCCCTCCCACCTCCACCTTTCGCTCCAGCCTGGCCTCCATCTGCTCCCTGCCTGGATCTGCCTCTTGGGGACAGCCTGGATGGACCCCGCAGCCACGAGGGACGCCTGGATGCCACTGGATTGGGATCTCACTGCTTGTGAGGGAAGTGGCGGCTCCAGGGCCTTCACAGCTTCCCACATGAAACCCGCTCACCCCAAACACCAAATTCCACAGGATTTCTCTGTAAATGAGCATTCCCTGAGGGACAGCAAGATGCAGCTCCTCATCACCTCCCTCTCTGAACCCTGGGGTGTCCCAAGGCCTTGGGATGGTCCCCAGCAGCCCCCAGGGGCAGGGTGCTGGTCCAAGGGGCACTGGCATGACCTCGGGCACCTCTGAGGCTGCATCTGTGACCAGAGGGACACTGTCACCTCCTGCCAGACCTGCCCGGGGGACAACCAAGAGCCGCTGGTGACACCTGACCAGGGTTCAACAGCTGAGACACAGCCAGCAATTAGCATCAATCAGCTCCAGAGAGGATGATTCCAAGTGCTCTGGGACCATGGGATGCTCCTCTCCTCCTCCTCCCCCAGCCCTGGCTGGATGCTCTCAGAGCCGACCTTCCCGGTGTGACTCCGGCTCCATCCTCACTGTGCAGGGCTGGGAAGCAGCTTCTCCTCTCCTCTTCCTTCTCCCTAAACCCCACACACCCCCTGGGCCCCCCACACAGCCCCTGCAGGACCAGAGGAGAGCTGGGATGGGATCAGGGAGCTGGGGAACCCCTCGGATGGCTCCGCTCGGCCCCATTTCCACATTCACACCAGGCTGGTGCCGCCTTCGCTCAGGAAAAGGCAGTGGCATCCTCGGGGAATCCCAGGACACCAGGATCACCTCCTTCCAAGGCCATCCCACGGCTCAGAGGGTCTCCTGCCACCCCCACCAAGCTGCAGCAGGAGAGCCCAGAGCTGGCTGGTCACACCCAGAGTGCTGGGAGGGAGCAGAGCAGAGGGAAAACCCCCCCAGTTCTGGGCCACCCCAAATCCCCCAAGCACCTTGACAGCCTTTGCCGGTGTCACAGCTCCCTGGGGACCCTGAAAAGGAGAGAATTCCCCGTAGACCCTGGGGCACAGGGCAGGGTGACCCCTGTGCCAGCGCCCTCCCCCAGTGTGACAGCCAACAGCTGAAACTCCATTTTTTGAGTGGGTTTTTTAGCTCCTACCCTAAGGCCAATCTCCAACATGACTGTTGCCAAGGGAACGAGCTCTGTGCTTTGACAGTTCTGTTTTAAGGATCTCCCTGCCCAGCGAGGTGTCTCAGCCCAGTTGGATGCCCTGGCACGGGGTTTGGTGGCTCTGCAGCCACCTCGACGCTGGCAGCAGAGCCGTGTCCTGAGGAATTGTCACTCACCAGTGCCCCAGGATTAAACACCCCGGGTGCTGTAAGAGGATATTTATAACAGAACTGAGCAATGGGGAAGCCGTGGCAGCTCTGCTGCTCTCCTGGGGGACAGCACAGCCAACGCCTCCTCCCAACCTCCCACAAAAAGAATCAGGGAATGGCCGGAGTGGGAAGGGACCCACAGGGATCACAGAGTCCAACTCCCGGCCCTGCACAGACATCCCAATGATGCCACCCTGGGCATCCCTGGAAGTGTTGTCCAAATGCTCCTGGAGCTCTGGCAGCCTCGGGAATGTGACAATTCCCTGGGGAGCCTGGGCAGTGCCCAGCACCCTCTGGGGGAAGAACCTTTCCCTGATCTCCAACCCAAACCTACCCTGGCCCAGCTCCAGCCATTCCCACAGGTCCTGGTACAGTGGAGACTTCCCACATCCCAATGGATGCCCAGGAATGTGCTCAGCATCAGCTGCGTCCTAGCATGTCACCTCTGCTGCTGCAGAGTGTTCTGGCCCTTTTGGAGTCCCCAAAACCACAGGGAGACAAAAAAAAAAAAAGCCAGAACCCAAAGTTGGTGAGACTTGGAGAAGCAAAATGGAGCTTCCAGGAATGCCACGAGGGTGAAGGTGTTCAGAGAAGCTCAGAGCAGCAGCAGCCCAGGCTGGAGCACCTCAGGAGCGCTCCTGGATCCATCTCCCCATGACTGGGAGCAGCAGAGCAGGATCCTGATTGCAGCAGGAGGGAGAACAAGGAGCTGCAGCCCTGGACACCAGCGCAGACACCCCAAAGTGCATCCCAGCCCTGGAAACAGCTCCCTGGGGTGTGTAGGGGTCCCAGCAGGTCCTGTCCTCTGAGCAGCACCTGGCCCAGGGACCTGCTGTGGTCCTGCCAGTGGCCACTCGGACCAGCAGCATCAGAACTCATTTCCCCGGAAATCACAGCCTGAAAGCAGCAGTCTGGAAAAGCCGAGCTTGCCAGCAAACACCGTTTGAGGTGTTGTAGGCGAGCAAAAGCATCTGCAGCTGAAGCAGTGCCTGGAGCATCACCCGAGGACGGGGCAGCTCCCGGGATGCTGCAGGGACACCGGGAGCTCTCAGCTCTGCTGCTCCCCGGCCAAACTCCCGGCAAACGCTGCTGCTGCCGGGTCTGCACCAGCCCTGCTACCCTCCAGCACGTCCAGACACCGCAGAGCCTCCGCGGGAGCCGCAGCATCCAACACCTGCCCGCGGTCCCTGCGCCCTCGGCCGCATCCCGGCGCAGGCGGAGCGTGACGCTGGGCAGGTGACTGGAATGGTTAAACACGTTCCTGCCCAGCCCTGCTCGCAGCCTTGGCTTCCCCGCCTCCCTCCGCTGTCACCGGCTGCCTTTGGCTTGTCTGGGTTGGTGCTGTTGGCACCGGGGCTGCCCAAACGCAGCACGGAGCATTCCTGCCTCTGACTCCGCCTGGCTCCTCATCCTCCCCCCAGGACAGCCCCGGGTGGAAGAGGAGCTCTCTGGGAGGGGGATGGAGAATCTCAGCCCCTCACAGGTGGGTGAGGAGCCGGGGCACCAGAGAGGTCATTCCCACCCCACCGTCGCCACGCAGTGAAGGCTCTGCTGCTCTCAGCTGCCGGTGCCCAGCCAGGAGCAGAGGGGCCAGAACTGGACCAGATGGTTCAAGCTGAGCTGACCCAGTAACTGGGAGGAGGAGGAGGAGCAGATCCATCTGACTGTGGGGGTGTTACAGCACTGGCAGCACCTTCCAGGGCCCGTGGAGCCACCGAAGAGCCAAAGCAACAAGGACTCTGCTCAATCTGTGCAGAACCAGCACTGGGGGACCTGCAAGGCTGAGGCATCACTAGGGCTGGAAAAGCAGCCTGGAGAGCAGCTCAGGTGGACACCAGGCTGAGCAGGGCGTGCCAGGCCAGACACTGGCACAGCCGTGCCCAGGACAACAAGCCCAGCAACACAAGCAGAGCCCACCAAACTCCAAGCTGGCACTGCCACCAAACCGCCTTGGATGCGTGCCCACATCCTGCCCCACTCCCTCCCTCTCACCGCTCCTCTCCTGCAGGGATCTGGATGGGCACGAGACACCCTGGATTGGGGTAAAACGAGGTTAGGAACCAACGCAGGGAAAACAAACAGGAGCAGCTCTGCTGCAGCTCCCTCCATCTGGCTGCACGGCCGCCGTGCCAGCGCCAGGGTGACTCCCCAGATGTAGCCGCCTCCGGTTCCTCCGGCGATTCCAATACCCCTGGAGAGGCGGGAACGTCAGGCAGAGGGAGAAGAGGCAGCGTCTCGCAGGCAGGAGACCTCCCAGGCAGGGAATCCTGGGTGAACAGGGCGCTTCTCCGTCCAGAGGAGGACGGGTACCCACACCTCGGGATGCTCAGCTCATACTCCGGCAGCATCGCCCCATTCCGTTGGGATTTCTCCTCCCGCCCGCAGGCCAGGCCACCACGCTCCCAGTAGACAGCGCAGGCCATGCCAAAACCCACGGCATTGTCAGGACAGCGGCAGAATTCCTGTCCCCGGCAGTGGTGCCAGCACATCCCTCACTGTCTGGGCATGCAGCAGGCACCTCTGCAGTGCCTGATCCCAGGCTTTGTCCTAAAATCCAGCCTTGCCTGTTGAGCCTAACGCATTGTGCCAGCTGAGCAGTGGATTCCATGCTCTCCAGCCAGCTGCCTGCACAGGGATGCTCTGCTCCCTCCCCTCTCCTCCGGCTGAGTGCTGATCCCGGCCCTGGAACAGCTCGTTTCCCCCAGGCAGCTGATCCGAGTCATCCGAAATCAGGCCAAGCAGGTAGTGAGTGATGCAGAGAGGTCGCCCTCCCTCCCTTTCGTGCCTCACCAGGGCTGTCACTGCTTTCCTCGGCTCGGGAGCCAAGGGCTGGTGCTGGCACAGGCACCGGGAGCATATGGTGAGCCCTAATGGCACTGGGAAAGGGGCTCTTGCTCACATTCCGTGGGGAAAAGCACCGCGGAAAGCAGCAATCAAAGGATTCTGTTGCTCCAGACAACGCCGAGCTCCCACCACCCCACTGTGCCCCTGGGCTCTCCCTGCTCCAACCTCCCACATTCCAGTGCAGGGGGAACAGGACCTGCAGATGTCACCTGCTCGGAGGCTGGGGATGGCAGAAGCCCTGTGGGAGCCCAGCCCCTCTCCCAGCCTGACCAGACCCCATCCCACACAGGCAGGGCAGCCTGGGAGGCTGCTGCCAGCCAGGACAGCAGCAGGAAGCACAGGGCATCTCCCCAGGACAGAGGGAGCTTCTCTGCGTGGCCTGGCCAAGCAGACACCTCCAGCAGCTCCAGAGAGATGAAGCCACCCCGCAGGACAAGGGACAGCGTCCTGAACCTGCCTCTCTGCAAAGCCCTGATCTCGCCAGGCTGAGGACACCTCCAGTGCCCCAGTGGGAAAAAACAGCCCCAAGTCATCTGGTTTTGGCCCGTGGTGGCCTCCCAGGGCATTGTCCAAACAAAAGGGTTACACAACTCCCGAGTGGAATAACCCTGCAGAGAGAGAATGATCCTCACACAAGGACAACCACGCACCAGCCCAAACAGCCGAATGTGCCGACAGCAGCACAACGCCAGCCAAGAGCTCAGACAGGGCCCTCTTGTGCAGGACCAGTGCTCCCAGTGCCTGAGTGGCTTCCAGGGGTTCCTCCAGACCCTGCCATGCTTGTGGCGGTGGAGGAATGTTCTCCAAGGAGGAGACTCCACCCCACCCCAGGACAGGTGCCAGGGAAGGGATGTCCCCTGAGCTACGCTGGGATGGTTCAGGGGCTCCAGGATGAGGCATCAACCACGAAGAGACAACAACAACTTCTTTCCAAGCATCTCCCAGCCATCCGTGTCCTCTGCTCTCAAAGGTTTTTTAGGGGTCTGTTTGTCCAGCTGTGCTGGACTGTGGGGAGCCTGGCGCTGGTGGCCAGGGCTGGGCCACAGCAGAGGCCAGCCCAGGAGGAAATCTTGCAGTGTCATCATCTGGGCTGTGTCCTGTCCCAGGACAGCTCCGAGTCATGGCCACCGCCCCTCCTGGGAGCGCTCCCCGGGATGCTCAGCCACCCCCAGCCCCACAGGCTGAGAATCCCCACATGGGGCTGCCAGGATGTCCCCACGCTGTGGGGCTGAGCGTCACCCACACCCAAGTGACTCTTTCGGGTGCCCGTGGGAGGACCGTGGCCAAAACCAGAACAAATCCCGGGATTTGTGGATGGGAACACAGCCACCAGCCCCCAGAGCCTGTGACAGCAACAGAGATGGGTGCGGGGGAGCTGTGGGGGCTGCGGGCTCAGCCCTTGTCCCCACCGTGCCACGCTCCCACCTGCACAGCCCTCGGGACCCCCGATCCCGTTCTAGAATCGCCTCCCTGCTCCTGATGGGCCGCAGGGATGTGGATGGAGACCGGACCCACCGTCAGCCCCCCAGACCACAACACAGCGGGTCCAGCCCAGCCCCTAGCCAGCTGCTGCACCTCCGCACCCAAACACGCAGCAGCACCGATTCTGTCACGACAGACGACTCCCGACACGGCAAACGCAGCCGCCAGCAGCCAGGCAGGGATGGCGGGTCCGAGCCACCGCCGGCCACCCGCAGGGACCCGCAGCCCCACAGCGACGGGGGACACGGCGCTGCCACCGGCGAGCCTCGACCAAAATCACATCCGCTCCGCGACTGTCGCCGGCGGTGAACCCCCTTTGTCTGGCGAGCCGGGGCTCCGCCGCGCCCCGCGGCTCTGGATGCCCCGCACATCCCGGCAGCATCCCGGCGGGACGGGAAGCGGCCGCCGCTGCCGAGCCCCCCGCCCATCTCGGGGAGGCGGCTCCCACCGGAGGGACCGGGGACCCGCCCCAGCCACGGCGGGGATGTCACCGCCGCTCCCGGGGGGCTCCATCCGCCCCTCAGCGCTGTCTGTCCCCCCCTCCGCGTGTCACCACCGAGCCCCGGCACCCTCGCGGCGGGGCGGCTCCGCCGCACCGGGGACTCTCCATCCGCCCCCCCCCGCTCCGCGGGCAGCGCCGGGAGGGGCCGCGCGCCGCCGCCGCCGCCCGCCGGGGCCTGTCTGGAACCTTCCGCCGCCCCGGCCCCGGCCCCGCCCCGGGCGGTCCGCGGCCATGGGGGGACACGACGGGCAGCACCGGCGCCGCCGTGACCTTGAGCCCCGCCGGCCGCCCGGGACCGCGGGAGCCGCACCCGCAGCCGGCGGCAGGGCGGGCCCCGAGGGCCGGGCGGGGCGGGGCGGGCGGCACCTGCCTGACCCACATAACGGCCCCGTTCGCGCCGCCGCCCCCTGCACCTGTCGCTCGGTTCCCCGCATCCCCGGCCATAGCGGCGAGGACGGGGGAGAGGTTAGCCCGCTCGCGGTGCCGCCACTCACCCGTCGCGGGAGAGGTTTCCCCGGGCGCTGCCGAAGCAGGCGATGAGCAGTAGGATGCCGAGGGTTGGGGGCTGCATGGTAGCGGCGGTGGGAGCCCGCGGGGCCGGCGCGACCGAGCCGCAGCGCGGGCGGCGAGCGCTGCTCTCTCCGCTCCGGAGCCGGCGGTGCGGCAGCGGCGGGGATTAAATAGAGCGCGAGGAAGAGACCATTCGTGCCGGGGGGGGGGGCGGGGGGGCCGCGCTGATGCCGCCCCCCTCGGCCCCCGTGTAAACACGCCCGCTCCGGCCGCCGGCCCCCCCCGCGCCCTGAGGCGCGGTGGTGCGCGCCGCATGCGCGGCTCCCGGCGGGAGGCAGGTGCGCGCGGGGCGGCGGCGGCGGCGGGGGGGGACGGGGGTCCCCTCGGTCCCCCCTCGGTCCCCATCCCGCCCCCGCACTGAGTGAGCCCGGTCCGAGCGGAACGGCGATGCCTCAGGGTGTCGTCCCCAGAGCGGATCACCGGCTGGGCGGTCCCGCCATGGAAGGGGGTGTCGCCGGTCTGAGGCATCGTCCGGCCCCGCAGGGCTCCGCCAGGTCGGGTCCCCTCTCGGGTCGCGGTGTGCCCGGGCTGGGTCACTCCGCGGGGCCGCCCCCAGGCAGCGCCCGGCTGGGTGGATGGAGCGCGGTCCCCTTGGCAGGATGAGAGGGGCCGGAGCAGAGATGCTGGGGTGCCTCCCGTGCTGGGGTGTCACTCTCACTGGGATGTGTCACCCGTGCTGGGGTGTCACCTGTGCTGGGCTGTCACCTGTGCTCACCAGCGTGGCCCAGCCCGTCCCAGTTCCTGCAGCTTGTACCACCCAGACCCCCGACTGGTCCTTGCAGCTGGATCACATTTGGGGTGGAGCCTGTTCTGTCCCAGTCCCTAAAAGTCAATGTCCAGTACTGGCTGTCCCCTGGCATCTCCCAGGCAACTCCTTTATCCACCCTCACCCATCCATGCTCTCATCCATCAGATGATTCCCCCGAGCTGTGGCTCTTGCCAGCCCAGGCATTTCCAGCTCTGGAGGATTTCAGGGCTCTGGGGAAGCATTCCCAGCTCGTTCCCAGAGGGGAATTAACCCCTTTTGCCGGAGAGCTCATGTGCAGCCCTTCCCGGCGTCAGCACCAGCCCCTCACGTGCGTTTCGGAGGAGCTGCTCCGAGGCTCCTGCACCAGAGCTGCGCGACGGGGACGGCTCCCTTAGTCACAATTCCCGTGGGAAGCGCCCGTGGGAGGAACAGCTTGGTGCCGGTCACAGCCGATCCCTGCGCTGCCTCCAGCTCCATCCCGGCTGTCTGGACGTGGCCCTGGAGGTGACGGTGCCGCTGTCCACGGCGCCGTGGGGCAAATCTGGGGGCAGAACGGGCCAGCTGAGGCCGCGCGAGGCTCTTCCCAGGTTTTCGCTCCTGGTCCCGTAGGAGAAGGGCTCGGGAAGCATCGGGATGTGAGAGCAGCGTGAGGTGTCCCCCGAGCAGCAGAGGGAATCCAGGCTCGGCTCCTTGGGGCACGAGTAGGGCACGGAGGCTGGAGAGGGTCCCGTGGGCTGCGGGCCGGGCTGGGTCAGGCCTGGGGGAGTGTGGGTGGCTCCTGGCACCGCACGCAGCACTGGGGGGGGGGGGCAGATTCCTCTGGGAAAGGGGGGATTTGGGGCTTTCTGTGGTCCCCCACCCGCCCTGGACTGTCTGTGCTGGAGGAGAGTGCGTGGGAGTCGCGTCCCTGCGGGCTGTGCCTGAGCTCTGAGCCCCCCCAGCCTGTCCCCTGTCCCTACCACACCTCGGGGGCTCCAGACAGGGCTTTTAACCCTTTCCCTGTCTCCTGCAGGAGCCCGCGGGCGGCCGTCCCCGACCCCTGTGGGTGCAGCACCCACTCCCCATCACTCGGGCAGGGCAGTGGAGGCAGAGGGAGAGGAGGAAGAGGAGGGAGAGGAGGTGTTCGGCGTGCAGCAGGTGCCGAGGCGACGCTCGCCACAACAAATCGCTGTGATTCAGCCCCGGAGCATCTGGCAGCGAGCGGTAACGAGCCGGGGGAGCCGGTGTCACGCAGCCGCTCTGCCGAGGCGTCCCGGAGCCCCCGGTAACGGGAGCTGCCCTGCACGGATCCGCTCTCCCGTGCCCGGGGAGGATGGAACTCCTCAGCTCCCATTTCCCGAGCCTCCGCTGGCCTCAGTGTCCCTGGTTCTCTCGTGGTGTGACAGCTGGAGTCCCGGCCGTGTCACCTCCCTGCTCTCTGGGAGCTCCCTGGAACTGCGCTGTCCCAGCGCTCCAGAGCCTCCCACACGCGTCTGGGGCGTCCCTCGGCCAGGTGGGAAGGGCTGTGCCCGCTGTGGGGACACACCTGGCTGTGTTTTCATGGACGGACAGCACCCCTGGGCAGAAGCCACCAAGTCTCAGTGGCCTCCTGCCACCATTGGTGTGACAGCTGCCAGCTCTGGGCACCTGTGACAGCGTCCCAGCCCGCTGTGCTGGCTGCAGCTGACATTAATGCCACAGGGGAAGGATTAACTACCCTGGGGTTAGTTTTCCACCCGAGCCCAGCTGGAAAGTGGAGCTAAAACACTTCCCAAAATCCCTGGGCAACGCTAGGTGTGATCTTCCCCCGGATCTCCCCCACTCCCCCGGATCTCAAAAACTGCATTTGTTTGACCATTCTTTGGTCACAGGTCCAGAGAATTTCCTCTCTGATGATCTGAATTTAATTATCTGTTGTCTTGCCACCCATCTCCTGATTTTTAGGATCGGGCCAGGAGCTCCTGCCTTCCCTTTGCAGTCCCTCCAGTGGCTGCTGTCTCTGGAGTTGAGGCTGGAAGATGGAACGAATCCTTCCAAGTCATCAAACGGGCTCCATAACATATTCCCCTTTAAACAACCATGTTTGCTGCCACCCCAGGCATGGATGGCATCTCCCTGGAGGCTCTGCAAAGGCACAGAAATCTCCAGGGAAGCTGTGGCAGACGGAAGGAACAGAGGCTTCCAGCATCCCTGTGAGATCCTCGGCGCCCAGAATCGCTTCCTTTAACCTCTGGCGCTCCGAGGGCCTCGTGTGTTCCCGCTGCCTCTCTGACACGCTCAGCCCTGTTTGTTTTGATACCTTGGCTGATTTTGCTCTTCAGAAAGCCCTTCATTAGCCCCACGCTGGGTTGGAGTGTTTGCTCCTGTCTGGTGTCACTCCTCGGTTGCGGATTCCCCGCTCCGCGCTGAGCTGAGCAGGGGCTGCTCTTCAGCAGCACCCAGCGACTTTAATTCCCAGATTCCACCTAAAACCGAGCCAAGAGCGGCCTCCCCGCTTCTCCCTGCTCCTCTCCTTGCTCCAAGGAGTGTGTGGGACGTGAGCTGCTCCGAGCTGTGTCCCACAGTGCTGGCGTGGGGGCGATTCCTGTCCCCAATTCCCATCGTTGTTGTCACCTCATTGCTGCAGCCTCGTGGCGTTTTGATCCCTCTCATCCGAGCAGGGGAGCCTGAACTTCCCACAGCCCTGGGGGGCAGGGGGTGCGATTCCATCTGGGCTTTTGGCTGCTCTCCACAGCTCACTGGAGCTGCCAGCGAGATGTTTCGGTGTTTACTCCATTCTTGTGCCTCCTTTCCTCTCAAGTCCACTCTGCCCCATGCCTGGCTGCTTGTGGAGCTGTTTCCAGACCAGTGCAGGCTCTTATCGAACTCCTGAACTCGCAGCCAGGCTGATTTGACAGAATTATTCTGTACAGAAATATCTTGTCCTTGATTTTACTTCTGTTGAGGTTTGGTCGCTCCTCCTGAGTCACGTTGCTGTGAGTCAGGAGCCAGAACCTGATGCTTGTGCTTGGGGATTCCTCCCCGAGCCGGGCCCTCATTTTGGGGTTTTCGTCTCCCTTGAACCCATTTCCACCCTGCAGGCTTCACTCCTGGCTGGCAGGGTCAGGGGGGAGTGCAGAGCCCCAAATTCAACAAACGACAAACCCTCCTCACCTCCCTCCCTGCCTCCCTCACCTCCCTCTCAGCTTCCCAGCACGTTTATTTCTGTGACTCCCAGACCTCACACTCGGCACTGCCGTGCCTTGTGCGGGTACAGGAATAACCTGGCTGCAGCCAACGATTGTCCCCAAAGCAGCCAGCCCCGGAGCAGGGGACAGCGTGGTGGGAGGGGGTGCTGGTGCTTAGGGTGATGCTTTAAGGAGGCCGAACGTGGCACTGAGGAACCAGCGATGGATGGTGCTGCTCGCAGACACAGTGACCAGCGAGGGCTTGGAGGTCACTGGAGTATCAGATAACCTTTATCTCCTTTGACTGCTGAATTTCTAAGAGCATTAAGGGCTTACTCAGCCATGGCACCCAAGTGCCTCAACAAAAAATCCCACTCCAGGAACAGCTCCGGAGCCTGGAGGAGCAGCATCCAGTGGCAGAGAACCCCTGGGGCTTGGAAGAAAGTCCTGACCATTGGAGCAACTCCCTGAGGCAGCTGAACCCACTCAGGTAAATTTCAAATTCCCAAAGGAACTTTTCCCCGAGTCCATCCACGTTCAGCGGGAGCTGGGAGCGGTGTCGGGGCTGACGGCCAAGATCCAAATGGACATTTCTAATCCACTCTGGGCGGGCTCGGTGACATTTGTCAGCTCCTGGCTCGCAGCTTGGAGCTGACTCCAAATCCTGGCTGGAAATTCTCCCTGTGAGGGTCAGGCAGAGTTTTCCCTGATGGGACAAAAACCGCAGAACTTCCATGGCTCCAAGAACCTCCCGTGTGGTCCCACCCCAAAATGAGCGCTGGGTTTGCAGAGATTTGGTGTAAAAAATGCTGCAAATAAGGCAGGAATTGATCCTGGACCATCTTGTTTGAGCGAAGGAGTGAAATCCATCCCAATTAGTGGTGGATTTGATAGGAGCACATGTGATGTCAAAACAGAGCATGGAAATAGCTACAAACAAACTGAGAAAAAAAAAAAAAACAACCCAGGCCAACAGAAAATGGGCTTTGAAAAGCTGGCAGGAAAATTAACAGGAAAAAAAAAGAGATAAATGCAGCAGAACTTTCTCCTTGGTAACTCTCACACTTCAGAGCACAATTCAGAATCTTGTTTAGAGGTAACTCCAGGCCCAGGAACTCCTGGTTATTCCCTGAGTGTGTCCTAAGTGAAATTCTTGGTTAAACTGGTTTAATCCATGAAACATCGACATTTTATAGGTCCAGGTTTGCCGTCCTCAGCTCCAAAAATGAGATTTTTTGTTATTCCGAGGAAAATGCCTTGAACAACTGGGCGAAATTCGAGGCTGGAGAAGCTTCTGTGGGGGCAGAAAATGAGTTTTAAACACTGTAAATGACAACTGGTGAGGCAGCCGGGGAAAGTCCTTACAGGGAGAAGTAACTTTTGATTTATTCCAAGTAATAAACAGGGCCTGGATCAATATTTCACTATCAAAGAGATGCCTTTTTTTTTTTATATATTTATACACTGAGTCTAATGTACTCAAATCCAACATCCTTGGGAGGGGAAGGAGCCAAGAAAAGTCGACTGCAGCAGCAGCAGGAATTTGCAAACGTCTTGAAATGACATAAAAAGAGGAAGCTGGTTAAAAGGAAATTAAAGGGAGCAGCTAAATGAGTGAAATCCTCGGCTCTGCCATGGAGAGCATTTAAAGGCACCCAGGGAAGATCTGGAGCCAAGATGTGCTGTAGGGGCTCCAGGAGGAACATCTGGAGCAGCTGGTGGGGCTGGGGGAGCAGTGAGGTGGGCAGGGGGTGGGGATGGAGCAGGAGATCCCGGGGGGATGGAGGGGCTGGCGCCTTGCCAGGGGTTGGCAGCCAGGGAAGAGCCCGTGGAGCTACAGGAGGGGCTCTGGGAGCGGGAATTGCTGCTGGATGGAGGCTGAAGGACGGAGTGACCCCGCAGGGACACCGGGCTGAGCCTCCCCAGCTGCCAGCGAGGTTTTGTTCTCATTCCCTTCCTGTCGCTGTGTTTAGAGGTTAAAAGTCCTTCGATGAGGACAATTTTCAGGGAGAATCCAGGCGGCTCCATCCTGAGGTGTGAGGATCAGGGGCAGGGAGAGGACAGAGCCCAGCCAGGTTCCCGGTGTGGCTGCTGCTCCCGGGGCCATCCCAGTGTCCCTGTGCAGGGGGACATGGGCTGAGGGACCCTCAAACCCAAGTGCTGAGGAGCTTTCGGAGCAATCCTGGAATCCCTGAGTTTGGAAAAGCCCTCTAAGGTCATCAAATCCACCCCAGTGCTGCCAAGGCCACCACTGACCCATGTCCCCAAGTGCCACAATTAGGTGGCATTTAAACCTCCCAGGGTTGGGACAATCACCCCATGGCCTGAGGGAAGCACCCAAGGGTGAAGCTCTTTATCCACCAGCAGATCGGTGCTTTCCCAAACCAACCCTTGTGGGACACAGGGATGGGATGTCAGGGGGTGAGAGGGGTCCCAGCCTGGTTTAGGAGGCAGAGCTGGTGCTCAAACAGTCCCCAGCTGCTGGGAACAGCGGTGTGGGAGACCTTGAACAAAGAGCTGGGGGGGGGGAAGAGATTTATGTGGGGTTTTATTGATTATCCTGATGCCTTGGGTTTTAACTTTCATATTTTTCAAATCCTGCACTGCCTGGTGTGTAACTCTGAAGTTTCTTGTAGCCTGTTCACTTCTCTCTCATGCTCTGTAGACATAACAAAGCCTCTCTGGGCCTGCTCTCCAAGGACACCCAGACCGTCCCAGGCCCAAAATGCGTAAACCAAAAGCCTCTAAAGGAGGGGCAAGCTTGGGGAAAATACATAATTAACTGAAGCTTTAACTGGAGAATTAACCCTGATATGCAAATGAACCAAACCTATAAAAGTGTGAAGAACTCATGACCTGCCGTCCATCCTGGGGCCCATTTTGAGAGTACATCTGGCTCCCCAAGGGTACCTTTGAAGGCCTTTCAAATAAATACCTCCCTTTATTCCCTTACTCCTGTCTAGCCTCTGTTTTTAGGTGGCCACTTCAGGCATCAATTCCTAGAGAAAAACGTGGAAGCTCAGAGGTGGATCCAAACTCCCTGAGTGGGGTTTGATGTGCTGAGGCCTGGCAGCCGGCCTCAGCCTGAGCTGGCTGAGGAGGAGTCCTGGGCCCTGTGTGATTAACACCATCGGTGTTACCTAAAAATAGATGGCAAAGGTGCTTATGTACAACCTTGTGTAGTTATCTGCAAGAAATGTATCATTTTAAGAAACTTTCCCAACTGAATTGAGGGTTTGCAGGGTATTTTAGGGGGAAACCCTCCCAGCTGAGGCCTGGCCCTGGCTGGTCGGGACATGTGCCTCGGATCCAGGAGTTTCTGTGCTAAAAACACCATTAAGTCACTTCAACTTGGGCCTGGAAGCTGGACCCACTCTTGGGGTGAATTTGGAGACCTCACCTACAGGTGGATCCATTTTTCCTATTGCTGGGAAGGGCTCTGCAGGTCCTCGCTGTGAAATGGGGCTCCCCAGCGGATCTGGGTGATGGTGAATTATTGAGGCAGCTGGTGATGGATCTTTCTAAATTACTGAGGGAATTATATGAGGATTCCTTTCTCTCATGCAGTAATGATCAGCTGCATTACCTTGGTTTTGCTTGTTGCTGAAGCCAGGCGTGGACTTTTGTTGGACGTATCATTTGGTTTTTTGGTGGGGTTTTTTTTCACATTTATTTTTCCTTTCTATTCCTGCTAAAACCAGACCATTCCTTCCATGGGTGTCCGGGTTCGTTAAATCACCCCTGTTAATTGGCAGAGCAGGGGTGGCTCAGGGTGATGTGCAGTTCACTTGAAAACATGGAATCAGGGAATGGTTTGGGTGGGAAAGGACCTCAAAGCTCATCCCGTTCCACCCCCGGGGCAGGGACACCTCCACTGTCCCACCCAAGCCCCATCCAACCTGGCTTTGGACACTTCCAGGGGTGGAGCAGACACATTTTACATGAGGATTGCCACATTTGGAGTGAATTCCCACATCCATGACCCACAGAAAGGTGATTTTTAGGGATGAAGGGGTAGGCCCGTGCATGGATGCCTGTTTGCACGAGTCTGGAGGCCCTGGCAGCGTGCAGGGGGCTCTGGTGGCATTCAGGCTGCTCAGAGCATTCAGGCAGGGCTGTGAAAAGGGAGCTGGAATATTTGTAGGGATAAAAATGATTCAGGAGAGCCAAATCAGGGGCTGAATGCGAGGAGTTGAAGAGGGTCCCGTGATGCTCATGCACAGAATTGCAGATTGCTGCCGATTCCAACCCGTGGGAAGCCGGATTCAAAGGAAGCACAGGGAGTGGATGGTGTCTGGCACAGCTGGCAGGGAATGGCTGGAGCAGGAATGGGAATTCTGGCCAGGGGGTCAGGACTGGCTGCTCTGGAAAGGGTGGGGCAGTGCCCAGCTCGGGGAGAAGGGAAGGGAGTGGGGCAAATCTCTCAAGAGAGGTGACAGGTTGGCATTTCCCACCAGGAGAGAAGTGGGAGAGGAGATGGTTCCGATCCCATCCCTTCATGGATCTGATCCCATCCCTTCATGGATCCAATCCCTTCCCATGCGCCTGAGGGCTGGAAGCAGAGCCTGTTCAAAATGAGCTCACAGCCAAAGTCATGGCCCAGAAAGTTCAGTCCAGGATGGAATCATGGAATCACCGAGGTTGGAAAAGCCCTCCAGGATCATCGAGTCCACCCTGTGCCCAATGCCCACCCTGTCCCCAGCCCAGAGCTCTGAGTGCCACCTCCAGCCCTTCCTTGGACACCTCCAGGGATGGGCACTCCAAACCTCCCTGGGCAGCTCCTGCCAAGGCCTGAGCCCCCTTTCCATGGGGAAATTCCTGCTGCTGCCCACCCTGAGCCTCCCCTGGCCCAGCCTGAGGCCGTTCCCTCTCCTCCTGTCCCTGTTCCCTGCCAGCAGAGCCCGACCCCCCCGGCTGCCCCCTCCTGTCAGGGACTTGTGCAGAGCCACAAGGTCCCCCCTGAGCCTCCTTTGCTCCAGCCTGAGCCCCTTTCCCAGCTCCCTCAGCCACTTAAAACTTTCCAGAGACTTCTAAATTTCCCTTGTGAGCAGCCTGGGCTGTGTCCATGGGTGAAGGACCAGCATAGGTTCAGTCACAAAATTCTGGACGTTGTCCCTGCCCATGGCAGGGGTTGGGACAGGATGGACTTCGAGGTCCCTTCCAACCCGAACCATTCCGTGATTCTGTGATGTCACAACAATTTAGAGTTCTGTTATTCTGTTATTCTCTGTTATTTAGAGTTCAGAACCACAGAATCACGGAATGGTTCGGGTTGGAAGGGACCTCGAAGTCCATCCAGTTCCAACTCCCATTTTTGCCCCTGTGCCATGAATTCAGGAACAGGTGAGGCACAGAAATATTCCTCGGTACATCCGTGGGGAAGGTGTCACTGCCACTGCCCGGGCATCCCTTGGGATCGGGGATTTGCCCAGAGAAGCTGTGGCTGCCCCTGGATCCCCAGAAGTGTTCCAGGCCAGGCTGGACAGGGCTTGGAGCACCCTGGGACAGGGGGAGGTGTCCCTGCCATGGCAGGGGGTGGGATGAGATGATTTTTAAAGTCCCTCAAACCCAAAGCATTCCATCACTCCGCGTTTCTGTGCCGCTGGTTGCTTTCCTTGGTTTCTCAGCTTCTCTCGGCTCTGTCCCTGGAGGGAACGGTGGCATTTCCCGAGCAGGAAATCCCTCCCGGAGCCTGAGGGCAGCATCCATCCCCGCAGCGCTCCCAGCAGTGACAGAGGGCAGGTGGCAGGGAGGTGACACCGTTCTTCCGAGTGGCTGAGTCCGTGACACCAGAGCAACATCGAACCACTGAGCAGGCAAATCTGGGTCTGGGATCTGCTTCCCTGTGAAATGAGAGGGATGGTTTTCCACGGGCTCTGCTTGTTGGAACATCTTCTGCTCGGTTAGAGCGGCTCCAGCGCCGCCGGCGGCACCGCTGCAGCTCTGCCAGGAGCAACATCTGGGATGAATGATCCCTGGGGTCTGGGATGAATGATCCTTGGGATATGGGATGAAGGATCCTTGGGATATGGGATGAGGGATCCCTGGGGTCTGGGATGAGGGATCCCTGGGGTCTGGGATGAATGATCCTTGGGGTCTGGGATGAAGGATCCTTGGGATATGGGATGAAGGATCCTTGGGATATGGGATGAGGGATCCCTGGGGTCTGGGATGAGGGATCCCTGGGGTCTGGGATGAATGATCCTTGGGATATGGGATGAAGGATCCTTGGGGTCTGGGATGAATGATCCTTGGGGTCTGGGATGAAGGATCCTTGGGATATGGGATGAAGGATCCTTGGGATATGGGATGAAGGATCCTTGGGATATGGGATGAATGATCCTTGGGGTCTGGGATGAGGGATCCCTGGGGTCTGGGATGAGGGATCCCTGGGGTCTGGGATAAATGATCCCTGGGGTCTGGGATGAGGGATCCCTGGGGTCTGGGATGAGCGAACCCTGGGGTCTGGGATGAGGGATCCCAGATTTCTCCTTTTACAGGTCTGGGGGTGGGCAGAGCTCAGCCTGAAACTGGGGTCTGGGATGAAATCAGGGCTCCTGGAGGCGATGCTGGAGGTGCTGGGGAGCTCCCTCGCCCTGGTGGCTTGGCAGAGGCAGGGACAGGCTGGAGTCACCGTCCGGGTGGAGTCGCCGTCCCTGGAAGCGTCCAAAAAACGCGGGGATGTGGCGCTTGGGGACGGGCGAAGGTGGCAAGGCTGAGGGACAGGTGGGACCCAGCCTGAGGGGGCTTTTCCAAGCCCAACAATTTCCTGATTCCCCGAATGTCCAGCCCTGCCGGTGCTGGGGGCCAGGGTGACAAATTCCAGAGGCCAGCGTGACCCCAGGCTGCCACATCCCAGAGGAATCTCTGGAACATCCCCCTGGAGCCAGGAGGTTGTGGCAGGTCACGGATTCCTGGTGTAATTCCTGCCCCTTCTGCTCCAGGAAAAATGAATTCAGCCCTGCAAAGCTGGGAGGGGTCTCTTGGCCAGGTGACAAAGCTGGCTGAAGAAAAGTGATAAATATATAATTAAAATATAAAAATATTTTTAAATTTAAAAAAAAAATTAAAAAATATATAAAAATATAATAGTCTAAAAATATAAAAATATTTAAAATAAACTATAAAAATATATAAATTAAAATAAAAATAAGAATAAAATAGAAATAGAAATATATTTTTAAATACATAAAAATTAAAATATATAAAGATACGAAAATATAAAGATAAAAAATCTAAAAATATAAATATAAAAACATAATAATGTAAAATATAATAATAAAAATTTTAAAATTTTTAAATATATAAAAAATAAATAAAATATATAAAAATACAGAAATATAAATATATATATAGAGAGAGAAATATAACATGGACTATAAAAATATGAACTATAATTATATAAGAATATAATATATAGAAATATTTAAAATAAACCATAAAAATATAAAAATACAGTATAAAAAGATTAAAATAAAATATAAATAGAAATACATAAAAATATAAAATTCTAAAATTATAATATAAAAATATAATATAAAGATAGAAATAGAAATAGAAATAGATCTGTGAGTTGCCCCTCTCCCAGCCCTGACGGGCGCTGCAGCTGCACAGCTGGGGTTAAACTCAGCCTACGGGAGAAAGTCATGGATTCAAATCCAGCTGTATTCCAGATCCCCAAGAAAGAGCCCTTGGGAATGGAGGGGGAGGATTGGCAGGCCCTAAACGAGATAGAAATTTCGGTAACTGGAGCGCCCTGAGCCGAGGGAGGTTTGGCAGAGATTGAATGAATCATCCCAGTCCAAACCAGTGAAATTCTGTGGAAAGAGGGCTCGGACTGGAACAGGACAATGCTGCTGCGTCCCTGGCCCAGGAGCGTGCCACCGAGCTGCTGGCAAGCGCCGCCACGGAAGGAACCGGAGCGAGAGCTGAGGGAGGGAGTGGATTTTCCTGGAATACGTGGGAAAAGCAGCCAAAGTGGGCTGGAGGCAGCGCTGGGAACATCCACGGAGCAAGCAGGGAAGATGAGCCATGGAAGGGATTCTTTGCAGTGCTGTTCGTTGTGGAAGCAAACACGGAGTTTGCCAGGCTGGAATCAACCTTCATCCGAGGAGATGCTCCAGTCTGAGGAGATGCTCCAATCTGAGGAGCCTGGAGCAAAAATTCTGGATCCAGGGGCATGGAATGGGTGGTGATAAATCCTCGGGGCTGGTTTTGGGCTCCAGACTCCTTAGGAAAGGCAGGAATGAGGCTGCTCAGTTAGAAATGCTGCTGGAGGGTGGAAAACCATGGAATTATCCACCAGAAAAGACCTGGCAGAGCTCTGTGTGCTCCCTAATCCCCCAGAAAGGTGGGAAAAGCCAAAAGGCTGTCCAGGATTCCTGGAGGAAGAGGTGGTCGAGTGCTCGGATGGGGCAGGGAGGAGGAATTCCTGGAATGGGCTGTGCTGGGATTCCCAAAACGCTTCCAGCAGCGTCCTGCTCCAAAGGCTGCCGGGAAGAGGAGCAGCACCAGGATGAGAAGAAAAACGCTGGAAAGTGGGGAGGTCAGGAATGAGGTGGGAGGGAACAGGCAGCCCTGAGTGGGGAGAGCTGCAGGCACCGGGAGAGGCTGGAAAAATGAGCTGGGGGGTGCAAGGACATGGGAAATCCCCGGCTGGAGGCACTGGGAAGGTGCTGGGAGAGGCGTCCCACATTCCTGCCTCGTTCCCACCATTCCTGGATGTTTCTTTCCCCGTGATCATAGTGGGAAGGAAACTCCTGCTCTGCCCCAGCACAGCAGCTCCTGCTTCGTTCTCTAATTAGCACTGGCCTGTAATTGAGACTCTAATTAGCAACGGTCGGGGTTGGGGTGGAGGCAATTGTGCATCCAATGGAGGAAAAACAGCAAATCGGGAGAAAAGGAAGTGGTGGCAACCACCAAGCTCTGTGGGGTCACCTGGGCTGGGCTGGGTGTTTCTTTCACTCCGGGAAAAGGCAGAATTCCAGGAAACTTGGAAAAATTTTCAGGATTTTGAAAAAGGAAACATCAGGAAAACTGCGCTCCCCTTTCCGGGGAGGAGAATTATCCTTTGGGAGAAGAAAGTTCAGGATGCTGAAGTGCAAAGAACAGGCCTGAGCTGGCGGCTGAGGGATTTCTGCAAGGAAACCTGGGATGAGAGCAGGGAGAGGGATTGTCTTGGATGCCTCCAGCTGTGGTGCTCCCACTCCTAAAAGTCCGTTTGGGAACCTCAGAGGAAATAGCCACAAGTACAATTTGGAATCACAGAATGGTTTGGGTTGAAAAGGACCTCAAAGCTCATCCCCGTGGACAGGGACACCTCCCACTATCCCAGGCTGCTCCAAACCCCGTCCAGCCTGGCCTTGGACACTTCCAGGGATGGCGTTTAGAAGCTGGAAAATCTGCTTTGGAGAGAAGGTGCCAAAAAGGCCCCAAAATGATCTGATTTCCACCCGCAGTTCAGTGCCAGGGTGGAACACGGAGCAATCCCAGCTGGAGCCCAAGGGAAGCAGAGCCAGGCAAGGCAGAGGCTCCAGACCATCAGTGCAGAGAAACCTTTGGGGTGCTGCAGGGGCTCCCCTGGGGCCGTTCGAGACCCTCATTCCTAAAGGATGGGACTGAAGCTGGGAGCAGGGGCTGTGCTGGGGGATGAGCTGGATCCTTTGGAGCTCCGGGATCCAGGAATGCACCAGGACCTCTTGCTGGGCTCCCAGATTTCTCCCCCTGCCGTGAGTGCAGGCCCAGCAGGCACCCACAGCCGTCCCGAAATCTGTGGGATCGGGGTGGTTCTGCCCCTATGGCCTTGGGTTGATCCCATCCTTGGCTGTCAGGAATTGCTCTCCCACGGGGGATAAGTGCCCGGCTGTTGGCAGAGAAGGCATTTCTTGGAATGGAAACCCTCTCTTCTCTCTCTCCTCTCTTCCCTCTCTCATTCTTCCCCTTTCCCTTCTCTCTTCTCTCATCCTCTCCTTTTCTCTGTTCTCTGTTTTCCTCTTTTCTGCTCTTTTTCCTCTCCTCTCTCATCCCTCTTCCCTTTCCTTCCCTTTCCTTCCCTTTCCTTCCCTTTCCTTCCCTTTCCTTCCCTTTCCTTCCCTTTCCTTCCCTTTCCTTCCCTTTCCTTCCCTTTCCTTCCCTTTCCTTCCCTTTCCTTCCCTTTCCTTCCCTTTCCTTCCCTTTCCTTCCCTTTCCTTCTCCCCTCTCCTCCCTCATCTCTCATTCCTTCTCTTCTCTCCTCTCTCCTTCTCCTCTCCCCTCTCATCCCTTCTCTCCTCTCTCCCCTTTTCCCTCTCCCTTTCTCCTCCCTCCTCTCCACTCCCATTTTCCCAGGACTCAGCTCTGGCCACGGGTAACTCCTGTGAAATCCCAACGCAAAGCGGGGGGAGGGGGGTTTCTTTGGGGGCAGGAATTTGGGATGGGAAATCGGGCTTTAAAAGGAGCAAAAACGACCCCGTTAAGCGTGGAGTCCTGAGCCGGGTTTAGGAGGCTGCAAATCCCGGTCTGCCGCGGGGGAGGCTCGGACCGCTCCCAGCCCAGCTGCCTTTGTGCTTCCAGGGCTGCCAGCCCGGAAATAATTTGCCTCTCCAGTAATTAACGACTCCCGTGTCTCACCCCAATTGTGGGATCTGCTCCTTCACGTGGAAAATTCCCCCTGTCCGTCCCCATCCAGGCTCTTCCTGGGAGCAGCGAGGGGCTGGAGCAGCTGCCCGAGGAGCCCAAAGGACTCAGATTCCAGCGGGAGGAGAAGGAGGGAGCGGGGGGGGATGGGGCTGAGGCTCCTGACACCGCGAGGGGGTGAAGCAGAGCTGCCGTTCCCCCAAAATTCCACGGAATTCCATAGATTTCCCCAAATCCTACAGGACCAGAACGGTGTGCGCTCAAATTCAGGAGGAGAGAAATTCGAGGATGAGAAAAGGAAGTGATCCTCAGGCAGCGGGAAGTGAGAGTAGGGTTAGATGGGATGTGGGAAGGGAATCCTTCCCTGTGAGGGTGGGGAGGGGCCGGGATGGAATTCCCAGAGAAGCTGTGGCTGCCCCTGGATCCCTGGAAGTGTCCAAGGCCGGGTTGGACGGGGTTTGGAGCAGCCTGGGATAGTGGGAGGTGTCCCTGCCCATGGCAGGGAGTGGGAATGGAGGAGCTTTAAGGTCCTTCCATCCCAAACCAGTCTGGGATTCCAAGATTCTGGGATTCCAAGGGAAAGTGGGGAACTTACTGCTGGAGGAGGCCGAGGAAATACAAGGCCAAAAAAGCACCAGAAAACCACAGAAATCCTTCAGGAGAATCTGATGGGACATCTCCAACATCCCTGATTCCACAAACTCCCAATATTCCCATCCTGGGGCCACTCAGCACCTTCGGAGCAAAGCCAGGCGTGTTTGGGATCCTGGGCTTTGCCCTGAGCTCTTCCCTGACCCTGAGCTGAGGACAAACGTTGTTTTCTCGTAAGAACAGCACAGCTGGAAGGCTGGAACCAAAATATTTATCAGCGATTAAAACTCTGGAGTCTCACTTCTGGAGAAAGTTGATTTTAAAACTGCATTTTTTTGGTGATAAACTCATCTGGGGAAGTGACCTGGAGCTTCTTCAGGATGAGCTGTGACCAGGACAGGACTCTAGGAACGGCTGGAGCTGGGCCAGGGGAGGTTTAGGCTGGATGTCAGGGAAAGGTTCTTCCTCCAGAGGGTGCTGGGCACTGCCCAGGCTCCCCAGGGAATGGGCACGGCCCCGAGGCTGCCAGAGCTCCAGGAGCGTTTGGACAGCGCTGCCAGGGATGCCCAGGGTGGGAATTTTGGGGCTGAGCAGGGCCAGGGGTTGCACTCAGCCCTCGTGGGTCTCTTCCAGCTGAGGATATTCCATGATTCCATGAGGATAAAATCCTTTCCGTGCTGCTTTTTGGGATGAGCTGCTCGGTGTGTCCAAAACCCTTCCCCGTTCCCCGCGAGCAGGATCCGTGTCCTGCTCCTCCAGGACCCAGCACGGCGAGGATTACCTCACTCAAAAATTCCCTGAAATGCTGTCCCTGCCTGAACCCAGCCAGGTCGGCAGCAAACATGTGGGAGCGTGTGTCGGAGCGGGAGCTTTTCCAACTCCCACACTTGGCTCCTTTCCTTGGATTCATCCTTGGATGGCTTCGCCCAGCCCGTCCTGGCTGCCGGAGCATCACCTGCAGCTCCCCCCGTGAGTGCAGCGGCTGCCAGGCAGGAAAAGCCTTTTCCCGGCGCTCTTGGGGTGGGAATGCTCCTCTCCCGGTGCCGGGAGAATGGGATGTGGCTGGAATAACCTGGGAATTACTTGGAGCGAGGCTGGGAGCCGCCGGAGCGTGCGGAGAGCGGGAATCGCGGCGGGAGCAGCGCTTCTCTCGTGGATTTTGCTGCTCTTTGATGCGGAGTCGCTGCCCCTCCCCAGCAGCTCGGGGAGGGGGAAGAGGGGCTGGGAACTCCTCCCGCTGCAAAAAATCCCGGGAAAACTCCTCCCGCTGCAAAAAATCCCGGGAAAACGCCTCCCGCTGCCGTATCCCGGGGTTTTGGCGCTTGTTTTCCATCCCTGGCCGTTCCCCGGGGGGAAAGGTCTCCGTGGCAGGGCAGGAGCAGCTCCCACTCCCAGCGCGGCTTTTCCAGCCCGCGCTGATTCCCAGCTCCAGCCCCGGAGCCTCCGGCGTTTCTCCCTCTCCGTCTCTGCCGGGATCTCCGTTGTTCTTCCCGGGAATTCGCTCTAAATCAGATTTTACACCTCGTTTCCACTTTCCAGGGGTGCGGGACCCCGGGAGAGGAGCGGTCTCTCCGTCGGCGCATCCTTGGGCATTCCCGAGGTTGAGAAATGCCATTCTGGGAGTTTAAAAATGCAGGTTTGGAGGTTAAAAAATCATGCGGTTCTAGAGGTGAAAGAACCACAGTTCTGGGTGTGAAAAATGCAGCGCTAGAGGTTAAAAATGTCATTCTGGGGGTTAAAAATGCAGAGGTCAAAAATGCAGTTCTAGGTGTGAACTTCAGTCCTAGAGGTTAAAAAAGGCAGTCGCAGAGGTCAAAAATGCAGTTCTAGGTGTGAAAATGCCGTTCTGGAGCCTAAAAATGCCATTCTGGAAGTTTTAAAATGCAGTTCTTGAGGTTAAAAAAATTCCTGCAGCTTTAGAGGTTAAAGAACCACAGTTCTGGGTGCAAAAAATGCAGTTCTGGAGGTCAAAACCTGCAGTTCTAGGTGTAAAAAATGCAGTTACAGAGGTCAAAAAATGCCATGCAAGGTGTAAAATGCAGCTCTAGAGGTAAAATAATGCAGCTCTAGGTGTGAAAATGACATTTTAGAGGTTAAATATTACATTCTAGATGTTTGGAAATTCTGTTCTAGAGGTAAGAGGAGGAAATTCAGTTCCTGAGGTTCAAAATGCTGCCCTAGAGGTAAAAATCTCAGGTTTTTTATGCCAAAATCTGCCGTTCTAGAGGTTCAAAGTGCAGTTCTAGGTGCAAAAAAGGCCCAGAATCTGGGATGGGGGTGCTGGCACCGGGGATCTCCATGGAGAGATGGGATTTAGGGTTGTTCTTGTTTTCCCTGTTCCCCACCAGCCCTGGGGGGTGCAGGAGTTTTGGAAATCCACATTTTCAGGGTGGGGGGAGGCCTGGGAGCCAAGGAAATTCCAGCCCATTCCATGGGATTGACGGTGATTTTCCCACTCTGGTCTCGTGCTCCTGTGGGACTCACGTTCTGTCATCCCTTAATTACCAATTTATCCTCATCTGCCACATTCATCATTCCATCGGGATAACGAGCTGGAAAAGCCCACGTTCTGTGAATTCCCAGCTATTCCCTGTCTTGGCAGGCCAGGAATTACCTAAATCTTCCAGATACTCGCACGGAATGAGCTCTTCTCCCACCTGCTGGAGCTCCCAGCTCCATTCTCGCTCCCTCAACTCCACTCATGGATCTTCCTCGGCCGCATCCCGAGCTGGACCGGGAATTCTGCGCGGAATTTCGGTCAGGATAGGATTCTTCCCAAGACTTCCTCTCAGGGAGTCCCATTTCCACCCCTGGGTTTGTTCCTCCTCGCCTGTGACACGAGGTGTGATCTCCTCCCGGAGACTGAGATTTCCCGGGAAATCTGGGTCACTGGATCAGCCTGGAGGGAACCCGCAGCGATTCCGTGGCAGCTTTTGAGGGGGAGGAAACGGGGCTTGGATCCCACGTGGATCCCGTGGGGGCTGAGGGGTTTTCCAGCCCTCTCCAGAGGCGGGACAGGGACGTGCTCCCACCTCGGCCCTGCTGCCTCTGTTTCCCTCGGGCCTCGTGGCTCCGCTCAGCCCCTGCCATGGTTTTCCCACCTTGGAATCAGGGATTTGGGAATCCTGACAGCCTCGGGCTCTCGTGGATCACTCAGGATCCAGCAAACCCCAGGCCTGCCTCGGGCGTGGATTCGGCTGCAGACCCTTCTCGCCTCCCGCATCCTCAGGGATCCTCCCGGCCTTTCCCGGGAAGCTCTGCAGGGATTTGCTCCTGGATTGGCCCCTCTCCGTGCCCTGATGTGGATCCCAGGAATCAGAGCAGTGGGAATGCTGTTTAACCGACTGGTAAATGGAATCATTGGCTCCAGACCCCTGAAGGGTTTGAGTGCATCGGGCAGAGCAGGAAAATCGGGAACCACGAATAATTCCTGCCCGGACAAACGGGATAAACGTGGATTTACAGGGAGAAGTGGACTCAGGGAAAGCTGACGAGCGTTCAGTGCCAGCTCTGGAGGCTCTGCTAGGACAGGAAGGAGATCTGGAGCAGATGGATTTGAGGAAAGACCCAGCAGAGAAATTCCAGCTGTGCTGAGCTCATGGAAAAGGCAAAGAGGGATCGGGAACCCCCCAGGCTCAGGCCATGGAGGGGGGAGAATTCACCTGAGGGGCTCCTGCAGAGCCCTGGGAGCTTCAGCTGCTGCTTCCCGACAGGGGCTGGGGCAGGGTGGAGATTCAGATTCATAAAAACAGGGAAAAAACCCTTCCCTGACAGCTCTGAAGGAAATTCCGTGGTCCCTGCAAGGCCTGATGGATGGGGCCAGGGTTGGAATGGGAATTTGGCTTCCCTGGGCACAGGGAAGGAGGTGTGGAGCTCTGGGCTGGAGCTGGGAGGGCTCAGCACATTCCCACCCTTCCCTGGGAGTGTGGGAAGGCCCTGGCACAGGTTTTTCCATGGATTCTCCATCCCTGGGAGTGTCCCAGGCCAGGCTGGACGGGGATCGGAGCATCCTGGGATAGTGGAACCTTCCCATGGAAAAGGGCTGGAGCTGGATCAGCTTTAAGGTCTCTTCCAACCCAAACCAGTCTGGGATTCTGAGTGAGAATTCAGTGTCAAGGTTCCTCCTTGGAGAAGGTTTTTTTGGGATAATCCCAGATAAAGCCATCCAGGCATCCCTGTGCCTGCTCCCAGCTCCTGGGGCTGCATCCAGAGCTTGGGAACAGCTCCTGCTCTTTGCTGTTCTCGGCATCCCCTGCCCCGAATTCGTCACTTTGGACAAAACCTCACTGCAAGGATGGGAGGGAGGGGACAGGGATCTGCAGGAAGCGGAGTCCTGCCCTCTGGGAGCTGCCAGGAGGAGGAACTTGCTGGGACCAACCTTCAGGATTGGCTCGGGCTGGCTGATAGGCCCTGGATGATCAATTATTTTTTTAAAAAATCACCTTAAATGTCTTTAAATTTGTGCTGAGGGAGGGATTCAGCACCTGGGGCCGGCTGGGAGAAGAGCTGGCCCTGGAGCCTTGGATAAACCTTCTGCCATGCCCACAAATCTCCCAATTTCCTCTCTCCAGGGCACAAAATCCCTTTTTTCCTGTTTCATTCCATATTTAACACACCCGAAAGCCCAAGAGCTGCATCAGCACCTGAATCCCACCACGGACCTGAGGCAAGGATACCAGGGATGAAACTCGGAGTGCATCCCATCACCCCATCCTGCACCTCTTCGCACTGGATTTTTTAGGGAATTCGCTCCCAGGATCCTAAAGATGAAGGATTCCTCTTTGCGGTGACGGTACAAGGAATTCTCTGAGCTGGGCTGAAGGTTTAAAAAGGGTTCATTTCTATATTCCTTGGATATTCTCAATGAGAGAAGTGAGGAAGGGACACAAAGACTTGACCAAAAAACGGAGAAAGCTCAAAAAAAAATCCTCAGAGCAGCAAAAAAAGAGAAATTTCCCTCATGAGGGAATCACGGAGGCCAGGGATGAAGAATGAGCAGCTGTGGTTCCCTCAGGCTGGGTCTGATTCCACCCTCAGCTCCCGGTGATCTTCCATCCAAAGGAATCGGAGCTGATTTTCTTCTCAAATCCAGGGAATTTCAGCTTTGGGGGTTTTTTGTCCGTTTTACCTCTTGGGGTTTTGGGGGTTTTGTTTCCCGCCCAGGCAGCCCCAGCACCTGCCAAGCCATCAGTGGTTTCCAGGATCCCCATCAAAACCCTTCTGAGGGGGTAAAACCCACCGAATCCTGGGGGTTTTTTTGGGATTAAATGGTTCAAGCGGCTCTTCCCAGCCCAACTCCTGGCGCCTCTGCTGTAGCAACACCCATTTTTCCCTCTTTAATTCTCACCCTGTGTCTCCTCCCCCCTCAGTCCCCTGCTCAGCGGGCACCTCTGCCCTTGAGAAGCTCCTTTCTCCTCCTTGCCTGCCCTTCCCACACAGAATCCAGTTGGATATTAACATTCCAGACAGAAGTTATCCCAACGAGCCTGTTCTGCCAATTAAATCAGAATTCCAGCTCCTCCTGCTCGCTCCGCTTTTAATGTTTGTGCTCACGGATTCCTGGCCGTGTCCTCGTCCACTCCTGTCCTTGTCCTCCCGTGAACCAGGAATGCTGCAAATCCATCCTGGAATCGCGAGGGTTTCCTGCCTGCCTCGGGGTTTTCAGAGCTCTGGTGGTTAAAATCCTGTTAATTTCCAGCCTGTGCTCCTGGCCAGTTCGTATTTATTTATTTATTCCTGTGCCAGTTTGTGCTCTGGATTAATCGGGGCTTCTCCCTCCGTGGTTTTGCTTCCCTGCCGGGTTTGGAGCGAGGGTTCCTCCTCTCCTCAGCCTTCCCTGAGCTCTGCCATTCCTCCCAGATTCCCATTCCAGGGCAGAAATCCTCGGGATCAGCTCCTTGCCTCTGCTGAATCCCACAGGAGCGGTGCTGCCGCAGCCCTCAGGATGTGCCATCCCCCGGATCCCTTCCTGTGGATGCTGCTCTGGCTTTGGGTGGGGATAATTCCTGCTGGAATCATTCCATGGGATGTTCACCCCTGTATGGCTGCAGGGCTGATCCAGCACCTGCCGGGAGAAATCCCAGTCTGGGATGCTGGAGGCACGGGGTCCTTGGTTTGCTGTCAGCTGGAGCTGCGGGATCTGGGATCGTGCTGGGATTGGGGTGGGAAGGGGCACAGCTGGGTCCTGCACTGGGAGTTGGGAGTGGGGAAAACGAGAGCTCCAGGATTTGGGATTGTGCTGGGAAGGGGCAGAGCTGGATCCTGCACTGGGCATTGGGAATGGGGAAAACAGGAGCTCCAGGATTTGGGATTGTGCTGGGAAGGGGCACAGCTGGGTCCTGCACTGGGCATTGGGAATGGGGAGAGCCGGAGCAGCGGGAGCTGCTGGGCAGGGATCCTGCTCAGGACACTGGAGAACCCCCCTGGTCAGGGGCTGGGGGACACCGGGTGACATCCAGCAGGAGAACATCCCTGGACAGGGGCCGGGTGACTCCAGCTGAAATCCAGCTGGAAAACAGCCCGGGATGCATTGAATTCCCAGCACAGGGACATCCCGGCTGGACAGGCCAGGGAGGGCTCGGTGCCAGGCGCGGGGACAGAGCAAGGTGAGCTCCCGGGACGGGAGTGGCTCCATGGACTCCGTGAGATCCCCGGATGGAGCCGAGAGCCGGGAGAGGTACCAGGGGTCACGTCCTGTGTGTGGCCTCGAGTGTCCCTCGGACAATGTCCGGTGTCCTGCTGGGAGCCCACAGCCAGCTCCAGGAGGGGGCATTCCATGGAGCTGCTGCTGGAGGCCAGCAGGGTCCGGCTCATCCCGGACATCCCGGCCACATCCTGGCCACACCCCGGCCACACCCCGGACACATCCCGGCCACACCCCGGACACACCTTGGCCACATCCTGGCCGCACCCCGGCCATATCCCAGCCATATCCCAGACTCATCCCAGCCATATCCCGGACACACCCCGGACACACCCCGGACACACCCCGGACACACCCTGGACACATCCCGGACACATCCCGGACACATCCTGGACACGTCCTGGACACATCCCGGACACGTCCTGGACACATCCCAGCTACACCCTGAACATATCCCAGCCACACCCCGAACACATCCCAGCCACACCCCGTACATATCCTGGACACACCCCGGACACATCCCAGCCACACCCCGGACACATCCCAGACACACCCCGGACACACCCCGGACACACCCCGGACACACCCTGGACACACCCTGGACACATCCCAGACACATCCCGGACACACCCCGGACACATCCCAGACACATCCCAGCCACACCCCGGACACACCCCGGACACATCCCGGACACATCCCAGACACACCCCGGACACATCCCAGACACATCCCAGCCACACCCCGGACACATCCCAGACACATCCCGGACACATCCCAGACACACCCCGGACACATCCCAGCCACATCCCAGACACACCCTGGACACACCCCGGACACACCCCGGACACACCCCGGACACACCCCGGACACACCCTGGACACATCCCGGACACACCCCGGACACACCCCGGACACATCCCGGACACACCCCGGACACATCCCGGACACATCCCGGACACACCCCGGACACACCCCGGACACACCCTGGACACACCCTGGACACACCCCGGACACATCCCGGACACACCCCGGACACATCCCAGCGTTCCGGCTCCGGCCATCCCCATTCCGTGGGCTGGAGCCACGAGCGCTCCTCCCCAGTTCTGGGAAGGGGACGGTGCCTCTGCAGCTGTTTGTTCCCAGGAACTGACAGTGCCAGGAATGCTGCCAAGGCTCCAGCTGATGGATGAGCCCCTCTCGGAGCCTGAAAAGATTCCAGGGATGTGGAATCTGAGTGTGGGGATGGCGGGGAAGGGGCAGAACTGGGAATGGGGAGCATTGTAAGGGATCCTCACATCTGGGGGAGTCCAGGGAATGGGAATGGGCGGCCTGAGACAGGGAGAATGTGGAAGGAGTTAAGGCCCAAGGGGAGATCCTGAGCCAAGGGGAAGTGAAGTGCCTTAAAAGCATTAAATTGAGCAATTTGGGAATGAGTCATGGAATCTTAGAATCCCGGAATGGTTCAGGGTGGAAGGACCTTAAGGATCATCCATTCCCACCCCTGCCATGGGCAGGGACACCTCCCACTGTCCCAGGCTGCTCCCAGCCCCAGTGTCCAGCCTGGCCTTGGGCACTGCCAGGGATCCAGGGGCAGCCACAGCTGCTCTGGGCACCCTGTGCCTGGGCCTGCCCACCCTCCCAGGGAGGAATTCCTTCCCTACGGAAGGAAGGAATTAAGGGAATGGAGGATTCCCGGGGCAGGGGGTGCCACGAAAGTGGGGGAGTTGGGAGTTAAAGATTTCCTGCCGTGCGAATGTTTGGGAATCAGCGCTTGCAGCAGAACGGGGCATTCCAGGGAAGTCAGCAGATCCCAGGGGCTGTGGGGGCTGACTCCCCTTGGAGATCGGGGGGAGCAGAAAGCAGCCAGGATTGCCAAATCCAGGGAATCACTCCTCGTGCCCGGCCTCGTGCTGCTCCCACGCCTTGGAAACATTTCCTGGCCATTCCCGGCAGAGCCAGGAGCCCCTGGTGACCTGTTGGGATCTGCCAGGCTGGTCCCAGGATCTCGGGGAGGGCCCAGCCCGGCCTGGCTGCACACCCCTGAGAATTCCCCTCCATCCACAGCTCCTTCCCAGCCATGGAATGATGGCCTGGCCGGGGTCTGTCCCTCCTGAGCCACCCGAGCTCCGGAGCTGGGATCATTTTCCCTCCTTGCTCTGCTCCAGGAAATTCCAGCCTCGGTGGAAGCCGTGGGAGCAGCGCCAGAGAGCCTGAATTTCCATCCTGTGATTCCCAAGGAATTTCCATCCTGTGATTCCCACCGTGATTCCCTGACCTAGGGGTGACAGGAGGAGACCTGGGGAGTGTGAGGAGCCCCTGGGGACCCCACTCTGATGAGCCCTGACCCCCTCAGCGTGGCCACTGTCCCCTCCACCCCTCCCAGGCCAGGCCAGGGCTTGGGGACAGCTGGGATGGGAATGGAGTGATCCAGGGATGGGAATGGAGTGATCCGGGGATGGGGATAGCACCAGGATCAGGAGTGGGAGCAGGAAAAAGGGCTGGAACAGGGAACTGGAACAGGGCAGGGCTGGGGGTCAGGGTGAGCCCCTGGCTCGGGACTCTGCCCAACCCCTCTGCAGGGAATGTCATGCTCACAGAATTCCCACAGATCCCGGGCTTTCCGGGATAATTGCACCAATTAAAGAGCTGGAAAGGGGGACACCCACGAGTGGCACAGGTTAAGTGGACGTGGGGGGCTGCCCCTGCCCCCCCGGGTGTGCCCAGGGGGTTTCTGAGCTTCAGAGCAATCCTGAACCTTCTCCAGAGCAATCCTGAGGTTCCTCCAGAGTGATCCTGAACCCCCTCAGAGCAATCCCGAGCCTCCTCCAGCTGCTCCTGTGCTGAGCTTGGGTGTGACACCTCCTCCTCCTCCTCCTCCTCCAGGCACCACACGAGGATGGGATCAGGAGCTGTGGGATGGATTCGTCCCTTTCGTGTGGTCCCCAGCCCGTAAATGCAGGGGACAAAGGTGTCCCCTGGAGCCCTGAGCTGCCCTGGGACTGAGAGGAATCCCCGCCCTCCCTGGAGACACTGCCCAGGTGTCACCTCCTTGTCCCCCTGGAAGGACATCCCACAGGGGATGGGGACAGTCCCACCTTCTGTGGGATTTCCTGGTGTGAGAGCAAAAGGACAGCGGGGACATGGTGGGGTGGCAGCCCCTGGCATGGAGCAAAGGGTTGGTCCCCCCTGGAGCCACCTGCTCATCCCCCCTGGAGCCACCTGCTCGTCCCTCCTGGTGCCACCTGCTGATCCCCCCCTGGTGCCACTGCTCATCCCTCCTGGTGCCACCTGCTTGTCCCCCGGGTGCCACTGCTCGTCCCTCCTGGTGCCACTGCTCGTCCCTCCTGGTGCCACCTGCTCGTCCCCTGGGTGCCACATCCTCATCCCCCCTGGTGCCACCTGCTCGTCCCTCCTGGTGCCACCTGCTCGTCCCCTGGGTGCCACCTGCTCGTCCCTCCTGCTGCCACCCCCTCATCCCCTCTGGTGCCACCTGCTTGTCCCCCTGGTGCCAGCTGCTTGCAGGGCTGGAGACACGGTGGGCAGGGGCTGGGAAGGGGAGGAATTGTCCCGCCTGGGTGCCACTTTCTCCTCAGGCTCAGCCCAGCCTCCCAGGGAGGAGCAGTGAGGCTGGAGCCGAGCCAGAGCTTGGGATGAGACATCTCAGAATTCGAGAATATCCTGAGCTGGGTCATCCAGCCCAACTCCTGGCCCTGCCCAGCCCCAAAATTCCCACCCCAGGAACGGTGCCCAAACCCCGGCGCTC
The DNA here is from genome assembly GCF_009650955.1 of Corvus moneduloides. Lineage (NCBI taxonomy): Eukaryota > Metazoa > Chordata > Aves > Passeriformes > Corvidae > Corvus > Corvus moneduloides. Next base: position 1,215,680 of record NC_045504.1, on the reverse strand, counting down.
CGGCAGCCTCAGGAACGTGCCCGTTCCCCAGTCAGCGCCCAACATTCCGGGGATGTGAGGCCTGAGCAGGACGCAGGGAAGCCTGAGGGGTCCGGAGCAGGGCTGGATGACCCCGTGGGACACAGGATGGGGACGGGGCAGTGGCACCTCTGAGGACACACATTATGGAGCGAGTTCAGTTCGTAAACCAGGCAGAAACACCGAGTGTAGTGGTTTGGTTCAAAATATCCATTACTTACTTATTTTCCTTCTGTGAGATAAGAATTAGGAGAAAGCAAAGCAGGCACAAAACTTAAAAGAATATAAAGAAGTTTATTACCAGACCTAAGAGAAAGGAAAAAAGTCAGACTAAGCCTTCAGAACACTTCTCCTCCCCCCACCTTCCTCCCTTCTCCCACTGACAACGTAAAAAGACAACCCTTGAGATGTTCAGTCAGGTTACCACCTCTGTAATAATCTTTTTCCCAGTTCACTTAGGGAGAGGAGTCTCTCTTGCTCATGCTACGGAGACATCTCCACAAGGAACAGTTCTCTCGTGGCTTCAGTGTCACCGTGAGCAGCTGCCCGGGTTGGTTCTCTGCTCACACGTGGAAGTCCCTTCCCTCGACCTACAGCTTTCCCCCAACTCAAGCTGGGTGCTCCCCCAGCATCGCCCCACTGTTAAACCAGCGGCATTTCCTCCCCTTCCCTCACCCAGGGCTGCCTCCCATCCCTCGGGATCCCTTTTCCCATCAAAGCCCAATCCAGCCCCGCAATCCGGGCTGGCTGAGGAGAGACAGAGCTTCGGCTTCCCAGGATTTCCTGGTTTTGCGAACAGCCAGGAGGAAAGAGCTGCCTTGGCAGCGGGGTCAGCTGAGGACAGCCAGGCTGTGCCAGCCTGAGAGGAGGCCAGAAGCAGCTGGGCACATTCACAGAGGAGAAAAGCAGCAAGGGCCATTAAACCTGCAAGGTTCCATCCTGGCCTTGGGAATTCCCCGAGCCGCAGGTCAGGGATCTCAGTTACACCCTGGCACCCCCCGAAACTCCCGAGCCCGTTGGAAAACGGGGAAGGGATTGAAGGAGGGTGAAATTCTCGCACTCTCCGATGTCCTGGCGTGCTCCTGTTTCTCCTGCTCAAAGAGCTGGAGCAGCAGATTTGCTTCCTCGCTGAGGAGGACGCTTCTTTCTGGAGTTATTCCCACAAGTGAGGAGCAGCTGATGCTCCATCAGTGGCGATAATGAAGTGGAATTCACATGGAATTGCAGACGGAGCCGTTCCGGGGAGCTCCCTGCAGGAATTACGGGGTGGAAGTGATGGGAGATGAAACAGTGAAGGAGCTTGGGGTGTCTGGGGCTCCATCCTGGGGCTGTTCCCTGGGGTAGTGGGACAGGAGAAAAGCACAGGCAGGAGAGGGAGGGTCCCTGGGCAGGCTCCAAGGCCAAGAGGAGGGAGAATCCCGGGAATGTCCCTCCCACAGCCACAGCCTCCCCACGTTTGCTCCGTTCCCTGAGTGCACAGAGAGTTTTTGCCTCTCCCTGGCAGGGAACAAGGCCTCCAGGCACCAAGATCCCGGGATATTCCTGCTGGAAGGGGGTGCTGGGCACGGGGCAGCTGGTGAGGCTGGACACAAATCCCTCTCCACCCCCGGAGCTGTTCCAGCTGCCCCTGGCTGAGCCGCTGGAGCTGTGCTGGGAAAAGCTTCTCCCTGCCCTGCTCTGGATGCCGGACAGGCTCTGCACCTGCCGGGAGAGCAGCCAGGCCTTTCAGGAGCTCTGCTGTCCTATCCCACCTCTCTCCAGTTTTCCCAAGCATTTCCTCCTCATTCCAAACCCCCATGCCAGAGTTACAGCCCTGCATGGACCCGTCGTGGTCGGCACTGGGGCAGCTCCGAGGGAAACTCTTCCTCAGCTCCCGGGGGTCCTCCCAGAGCAGGAATCTGGGAGCCAGGAAGGGAATGGGGAGGCTGGAGGAGTGTGGGGAGCTCCCAGGGACCCGGGGCAGGAATCCTGCTCTGGGAGGACCCCTGGGAGCTGAGGAAGAGTTTCCCTCGGAGCTGCCCCAGTGCCGACCACGACGGGTCCATGCAGGGCTGTAACTCTGGCACGGGGGTTTGGAATGAGGAGGAAATGCTTGGGAAAACTGGAGAGAGGTGGGATAGGACAGCAGAGCTCCTGAAAGGCCTGGCTGCTCTCCCGGCAGGTGCAGAGCCTGTCCAGGATCGCATCCCTGCTGGCTCCCCACGCTCCTCCAGCCTCCCCATTCCCTGCCTGGCTCTGGGATTCCCGGTGGAAGCGGGGCTGGGACAGCCCTGACACCCCCCAGCCCTTTGTGGGGTGGCAGCACCCAAGGAGGGACCGAAGCTTGGGGCAGCTGAGCCGGGACCCAAAGCTCCCCCTCGTTATTCCAGAGAGTCCAACGTAAATAGTCCGGGAGACTTTCCCTCTTCCCACCATTTCCACAGCCCAGACTGGGAATTTCGGGATGTTTGTGCTCGGGGATGGACTGCAGGGACCAAAGCTGGGGACAGATGTGGCACTGACACATCCCCAGGGCCCCCCAGCAGCCCTGCCTGGCCCTGTTGGGGTGTCCTGCCCACTCTGCCACCCCCAGCTGCCACAAAAGGGGCAGGAAAAGCCTCTGGGATGTCCTGGATGAGTCTGATCCTCCAAAGTCTGGGATCTGGGGTCTGGGAGGTGGGATCTGGGGTCTGGGATGTGGGATCTGGGGTCGGGGATCTGGGGTCTGGGGTCTGGGATAAGGGGTCTGGGATAAGGGGTCTGGGATCTGGGGTCTGGGATCTGGGATCTGGGGTCTGGGGTCGGGGATCTGGGGTCTGGCATCTGGGATGTGGGATGTGGGATCTGGGGTTTCAGTGGTGTTTCTTCCCGGTGGAATCTCCTCTGGGATCAGGAAATGCTGGGATGAGTTTCCCGTGCTGCTCCATCCCCTCCTCAAGCAGGTGCTGCCCCGCTCCCCACTCCTGCTCTGGGCTCCAGGCGGTGCAGGACACAGATTCCCTGGAATCAGCCCTGCCGTGCCAGGATTCCAGCCCCAGCCGGCTTTCGGGACAAGCTGGAATCTCACCTGGGCTGTGCCCGGGCTCCGGGGCACCTGTGCCGGGACACGGGGCCCTGAGGGCCTCCCCTGCCCCAGTGAGGGGCTGCAGGTGCCACCAGCTCCATCCCGAGGGCAGCCAGGGTGGGTTGGGACAGGGAGGGACAGGAGCAGGAGCAGCAGGACACGAGGCGAGGCCGCAGCGGCTCCGGGACACTGACCCCGCTCTGCTCCCTGGGAACCCCCCCAGCCCGTCGGGAATGAGGGGTTTTGCCAAATTATCAAATCCTGCAGCCTAAAAGCAGCGGGAAGGGGAGGCCTCTGCCAGGCTGAGCTCAACCCGTGCCTGTCCCCATCCCCATCCTGTCCCCATCCCCATCCCCATCCTGTCCCCATCCCTGTCCCCATCCCCATCCCTGTCCCCATCCTGTCCCCATCCCTGTCCCCATCCCCATCCCCATCCCTGTCACCATCCCTGTCCCCATCCCGTCCCCATCCCTGTCCCCATCCCCATCCCTGTCCCCATCCCTGTCCCCATCCTGTCCCCATCCCTGTCCCCATCCTGTCCCCATCCTGTCCCCATCCCTGTCCCCATCCCCATCCCCTCTCCTGGCAGTGTCCGGCTGCTGCTGTCAGAGCTCCCATGGATTGAGAGTCTTTTGTTGTCCCCTGCCAGGGGCAGCGGTGCCCTCTCTCCTGCCCCGAGACAGCCAGGCCTGGCGGGGAGCACGGAGAGGGCAAATGGAGGGGCTGAGGGAGGATGAAGGAGCAATGAGGGGGAGAGGGAAGAGGAGAGGAGCCAGGAGGGACAGGGGGAATGGGAACAGAGAGGGAGCAGCAGATGGGGGGGGGAGGGAAGGAGCCCCCAGCCCGAAATCCCCCGGCCAGAGGCTGTGATCCCAGATCCCAGATCCAGATCCCACATCCCACATTCCAGACCCCAGGCCCCGAATCCCAGATCCCACATCCCACATCTCAGATCTCAGACCCCAGATCCCAGATCCCACATCCCAGACCCCAGATCCCACCTCCCAGACCCCAGATCCCAGACTTTGGAGGATCAGACTCATCCAGGACATCCCAGAGGCTTTTCCTGCCCCTTTTGTGGCAGCTGGGGGTGGCAGAGTGGGCAGGACACCCCAACAGGGCCAGGCAGGGCTGCTGGGGGGCCCTGGGGATGTGTCAGTGCCACATCTGTCCCCAGCTTTGGTCCCTGCAGTCCATCCCCGAGCACAAACATCCCGAAATTCCCAGTCTGGGCTGTGGAAATGGTGGGAAGAGGGAAAGTCTCCCGGACTATTTACGTTGGACTCTCTGGAACTGAATCGGCAACATTAACGAGGGAAGAGCCCTGCTGGGACTGCCGGCGAATCCGAGGGGTTCTGCTGGAGGAAAGGAACAACCCCAGAGCAGCCAGGGAGGGAAACTGCTCCGAAGGCACAAAATCCTGCGGTTTTCCACCGGGAATGGGTGTGGTGCCAGCATTTGTGCCACTGGATGTCGAGGCCTGGAGTGGGAGGACCCGAGGCTGCTGCCAGCTCCGAGGGTCAGGAGCTGCTGGATCCCGGTGCGTTTGTGCCGTGGAATCAGGGATGAGGCCAGGATGTGCCCACAGAGGAGCAGAGATTTGGGCCCAGCAGAGTCGGGGGAGCCGTGGGGTGACCAGCAAAGGTGAAACTCCTGGGGCAGCACCGCGGGTTCCAGGTGACCGTCAGGTGAGCCTGGGGTGGCCCAGCACAGATCCAGGCACCCCAGCACCCGCAGGGAGAGGATTTTCCTCAGTGCTTTCCCAGGGAGCCACAGAAAAGCCCTTGGGGTTCCAGCAGGGAACTCCCAGCTCAGTCCCGAAGGTCTGGGGGGGCCTCTCTGTGCCATCGCCAGCTCAGCTCCATTCTGGCTCCTGGCATCCTCATCCAGCTTGGGAATTGCATCCCAAGGAGAGTTTTCCCTCTCAGGTCCAGCAGGATGGAGCCCGAGCCCAGCTCCTCCCGTGTGGGGAAGGATCTCCCTCCTCTCATCCTCGCTGTCCCCACAGCATCCCTGCCCCAGCAGAGCAGCAGTGGCTGGAATTTCCCAGCGCTGACCCCTCCCTGGTGAGGGTTTCCCCTCGTGCAGGACCCTGCGTGGATGTCAGAGCGTCCCAGCCTCGTCCAGGGGCACCAAATCGGCCTCAACCCCAAGAAAGGAGCTCCGGGCTCCACCTTCCCCCGGAGCTGCTCGCTAACAAACATGGACAAGGATGAGAACAGGGCAGAATTCTCCTCTGCATCACGGACTCTTAACGAGCCTTTAAGTCAATCTCCCGCTCCGAGCCGAGCGCTGAGCGGCTCCGAATGGAACCGGTGGGAAAACGCGACCTCATTAAGTCTGTGCCCCATCCATCACGGGCTGGAGGCGAAGAAATGGCGTGGAGAAAGGACTCGGAGCAGGGAAAAAGGGACTCCCGGGGAGACGCAGCCTCAGCCCAGCAAAGGTCCCATCGGTTCTTCCCCATCCTCATCCCAGCCTGGCTCAGCCACGCGGGCAGCCCAGGAGACAACAAAAATGAGGATATTTAAAAAAAAAAAAAAGGCCCAGACCAAGCGAAACGTTTGAATGTTTTTATTCCAGAGGCAGCGAGATTAAACACATCCTAAATTACACATCCGTGGGGCTCCTTACAGACACATCAGGGAGCTGCGGGCTGGCTGGAAAAACCTTCCAGGGGGAGCTGCTCCAGCTGGTGCGAGGCAAAAAACCGCTGGGTGGATAAAAACCCAGCAAAGCTGATGTGAAACCCCCTCAGGGTGGAACTCTGCTCCTTCTCCTGGCCGGGGCTGAGGGCTGCTGCCAAACAGAGGGAATTTAAATCCCAGAGACTTTGCTGATGCAGCAGTGAGAACCCCCCGGGCAGGGACGCCTTCCACAGAGCAGGGGGCTCCAGGTGGGCACTGCCAGGGATCCAGGGGCAGCCACAGCTGTGCCAGGGCCTCCCCACCCTCACAGGGAGGAATTCCATCCCCGAATCCAACCTGAACCTACTCCTTGTCAGTTTGAATCCATTCCCCCTCGTCCTGTCCCTCTCAGCTGCCTTGGAGCCCCTTTAGGTACTGGAAGGTGCAGTAAAGTTTTCCTCAAAGCTTCTCTTCTCTTCTCTTCTCTTCTCTTCTCTTCTCTTCTCTTCTCTTCTCTTCTCTTCTCTTCTCTTCTCTTCTCTTCTCTTCTCTTCTCTTCTCTTCTCTTCTCTTCTCTTCTCTTCTCTTCTCTTCTCTTCTCTTCTCTTCTCTTCTCTTCCCTTCCCTTCCCTTCCCTTCCCTTCCCTTCCCTTCCCTTCCCTTCCCTTCCCTTCCCTTCCCTTCCCTTCCCTTCCCTTCCCTTCCCTTCCCTTCCCTTCCCTTCCCTTCCCTTCCCTTCCCTTCCCTTCCCTTCCCTTCCCTTCCCTTCCCTTCCCTTCCCTTCCCTTCCCTTCCCTTCCCTTCCCTTCCCTTCCCTTCCCTTCCCTTCCCTTCCCTTCCCTTCCCTTCCCTTCCCTTCCCTTCCCTTCCCTTCCCTTCCCTTCCCTTCCCTTCCCTTCCCTTCCCTTCCCTTCCCTTCCCTTCCCTTCCCTTCCCTTCCCTTCCCTTCCCTTCCCTTCCCTTCCCTTCCCTTCCCTTCCCTTCCCTTCCCTTCCCTTCCCTTCCCTTCCCTTCCCTTCCCTTCCCTTCCCTTCCCTTCCCTTCCCTTCCCTTCCCTTCCCTTCCCTTCCCTTCCCTTCCCTTCCCTTCCCTTCCCTTCCCTTCCCTTCCCTTCCCTTCCCTTCCCTTCCCTTCCCTTCCCTTCCCTTCCCTTCCCTTCCCTGGATTTGTGTTTGGATCCTGGATTTGGTTTTGGATCTTTGACTGGTGTTTGGATCCTTGATTCGTGTTGGATCCTTGATCTGTGTTGGATCCTTGATCTGTGTTCGGATCCTGGATTTTTGTTTGGATCCTGCCTTGTGTTGGGATTCCTGTTCTGACACCACACCACACCTGCAGGAGCTGCCTCTCCCAGGTTTCTCCTACAGGGAGAAGTTTCATTCCCGGTTTTTCTCTCTGTGCAAACCCCGCGGATCCGAGCAGGGCGGGGAAGGCTCCTGCATTTTGCATTGCAGGAGGGATTTGCCTCGCTGAGATTCTACAGCAGGAGCGTGGAGCCTTGGATCTCCTGCAGAACCCGGAGCTCTGTGGGGATTTGGGGGTTGCAGGTGGTGAATCCTGGGGTCCCTCCCCACCCTGAGGTGCCCCTGGGTGTCCGTGGGGACTCGGGGGTGACGCTGCTGGAGCTGGGATGGGACTGAACCAAACAGGAGCAACACCTGGTGTGGCCTGAGCTGATTTCTATTCTTTGGTGGGGGCTGAGGATTCAGGGCCTGCCTGAGCTCCGTTTGCTGAGGGATTTGGAGCTCTTTGGAATCCCCCAGTCCCAGAATGGGTTGGGCTGGAATGGACCTGAAGCCCATCCCATCCCACCCCTGCCATGGCAGGGACACCTCCCACTGTCCCAGGCTGCTCCAAGCCCCATCCAGCCTGGCCTTGGGCACTGCCAGGGATCCAGGGGCAGCCACAGCTGCTCTGGGCACCCTGTGCCAGGGCCTGCCCACTCTCACAGGGAGGAGTTACCTCCCAATATCCCATCCAGCCCTGCCCTCTGGCAGTGGGAAGCCATTCCCCGTGTCCTGTCCCCCCATCCCTTGTCCCCAGTCCCTCTCCAGCCCTCCTGGAGCCCCTTTAGGCCCTGCAAGGGGCTCTGAGCTCTCCCTGGAGCTTTCCCTTCTCCAGGGGAACACCCGCAGCTCTCCCAGCTTTGGGATTAACTGGGATGAACTCAGTGGCTCTGCTCTCGGTGATTCCCAAGGCTGCTACGGACAGGACATCCCAGAGCCCTTCCGGACGTCGCTGGCAGTGCCTGGCAGTGCCAGACCTGTCTCCCTGGGGACATCTGTGTCCTACCCCAGCTGTGCCACCCCCTGGTGTGCCCAGCCCTTGTCAGCACCAGGAATGACCCCCAGGAAGGGTTTGTCCTCACTCCCGCCCATGACCAGGGCTCAGCTGCTCCGGCTGGTGGTGCTGGGATGCTCTGGAGGGTCCCAGAGGGTGCCCAGGGCACACCCGGGGGTGTCCCAGCACTCCCAGCCCAGCTGCTCCACTGGCCCAGGAGCCCTGGGAGCAGAGCAGCGACCCCACCAGCCCCACTGACTCCATCTCATCCTGGCAGCCCTGTGGAAATTCCAGAGAACGTGGATTTGGGGTGTTCCTACAGCACCGCAAACCACCTGTGTCCGAAATTTCAGGAAAATGGGTTCTTTCAAAATCATCCTGGAAAAGGGGAGGATTAATTCTTGCTCCGAGCACCTCAGTCAGTCCCAGGTGCCGCCAAACCTCTGCAGAGGAGCTCAACCAGCTCGGCCTTCCCACCCCTGGTGAGAATCGCTCCATCCAGGAAGGTTTTTTTCCTCTCTTTTTGGTGGAAAACAGATAAAACCCATCCCATCGCTGCCCCGGCAGAGGCTGGGTGGGTGCGAGCGGCCCTGTCCCGCAGGCCCCACGAGCTCAGGAGTTCCTGGTTCCCCTTCCTGAGTGGTTTCCTGGCTCCTGTTTCTTTTTTCTTCCCTGGACCTGCTTCCTGAAGGACTCGGCCACCACTGGGAAATGCCCCAGGCCTGGCACAGCCTGGCCCTGCCAATCTCTGGGACGGAAACTGAACCCACGGCCCCATAAAACATCGGTGGGAGTGCCTGGGAATGACCTGGCTGCTCCAGTGCCCCCTGCTCCTTCTTCCCGTGGGCTTCCCAGGTGCTCCCTCTCCTTTCCTGCATTCTGGAGCCTGGGGCCAGCAGATCCTGCCCAGCTGATCCCTCCTGAGGGGCAGATCCGATCCCTGGGATCCAAGGGAACGGCTGGAGCTGGGCCAGGGGAGGTTTGGGTTGGAGATCAGGGAAAGGTTCTTCCCCCAGAGGGTGCTGGGCACTGCCCAGGCTCCCCAGGGAATGGGCACGGCCCCGAGGCTGCCAGAGCTCCAGGATCACAGGGTGGGATTGCTGGGCCAGGAGTGGGACTGGGTGATCCCTGTGACCTGTGCAGGGCCCAGTTCCCACTGGGAACCCTCCAGCACAACCTGTCACCGATAGCTTTTAAGCCCAAGGCTTAGAGTACGAAGGAATTCCATGGGGGAATTCCCAGTTTCTGGCCTAGGAGCCCAAAATGTGCCCACAGCCACTTGCCGCCGTCCTTTTGGGAAGCCCCTGGTGAGTGACAGCTCCAGCGGCTCTTTGTCTGCAGGAATTAAGGGGGATTATGGATTTCTGTGTTTCCACCAGGAAAAGCGGGAGTGGCAGCGCTGGCACGGCCTCACTCCCACATGGAAGCCGGGCTTTAGAGCTGCTGTTCCTGCTCAGAATTTTAAAAGCAGCAGGAAGATGTTTCCCAATAACAGCGATAATGAAATGTTTCCTCCTGCTCCAGTGAGGAATCAGGATGGGAAGTGGAGATTAGAGAACAGAATCATGGAATCACCGAGGTTGGAAAAGCCCTCCAGGATCATCGAGTCCACCCTGTGCCCGATACCCACCTTGTCCCCAGCCCAGAGCTCTGAGTGCCACCTCCAGCCCTTCCTTGGACACCTCCAGGGATGGGCACTCCAAACCTCCCTGGGCAGCTCCTGCCAAGGCCTGAGCACCCTTTCCATGGGGAAATTCCTGCTGCTGTCCACCCTGAGCCTCCCCTGGCCCAGCCTGAGGCCGTTCCCTCTCCTCCTGTCCCTGTTCCCTGCCAGCAGAGCCCGACCCCCCCGGCTGCCCCCTCCTGTCAGGGACTTGTGCAGAGCCACAAGGTCCCCCCTGAGCCTCCTTTGCTCCAGCCTGAGCCCCTTTCCCAGCTCCCTCAGGAATTCTCCAGCCCCTTCCCAGCTCCATTCCCTTCTCTGGACACGCTCCAGCCCCTCCAGGTCTTGCTGTGAGTGTCCCAGAGCTGGACAAAGCCCTCGACAGGCCCCTCACCAGCACAAAAACCAACCCAGGGATTACTGGAGGTGAATTTCTGGAGCTGCCGCCCTCCCTCAGCTCAAACCCAGCACCGGGAGAGGCTCATCCAGGGAATTCTCCCATGCCCTGACGCTGAGCCTCTCCTAAGATCCCTCCCCATCCATCTGGATCCCTGCACAGCTCCAGCCCTGCCTCCCTGGCCCTCGTTAGCGGAGCAGCCCCCAGGACCCGCCTGGGATCGCCTTCCTGTCACTAATTTGGCAGCGTGTGCTCAAATCCTCACGGCGAGGTCACGGCACCGCAGATGGCACCGAGCCACGGCCACCGCGGTGACACCGCGACCTCGCCCTGCCCTCGGCGCCCAGCGCTTCTCCCTCTGCACGGTGGCACCGGGCCAGGCGTCCAGATGAAGGATGGGGTGGTCACTGCCATCAGCTGTCACCCTGTGGCACCAACTGCCAGGGACAGCTGCTGATTCCTGCCTGGATGTGGCACAAAATGGGAGCACTGGGAGCCCCTGTGGGAAGACTGGGGAGGGATCCCTGGGAGCCCATCTGGGCTCTTTTGGCTGGATTTGGTCCTGGGTGACCCTGGGCACCTCTGGAGCCATCCCAGCAATTCCAGGGAGCTGGGAAAGAGCCCTGCAGCCCCTTTGGAGTCACCATTCTCTTCCTGAGGGATCCACACCAGAGTTCTTGCTGCTCCCCAGGATCTCACTGGGATGGGGCTGGGGTCGTGATGCTCTGGCTTTATTTTCACTCGCGGCTCCAGAGCCCTGAGCAGCCAAAATCCCGGGCAGCCCCTCAGCCTCAGCCCAGTCCCAGGTTCAGGTGAGCTCTGACAGGACACGGCTGTGGGACCTGGATGGGAAATCAGGAACTGGGGACTCACCTGGTGCAGGTGCTGCTCCTGCAGGTTGTGCCCATGGAGGGGGAATGGCCGGAGCCCCCGGTGAGGGGTCGGACCTGGCACTGACCCTTTGCCTGACCAAGGCCAAGTAGCCACTCTGAGCCCCCCCAGGAGCATCGGGCACAGCCTGGGAGGGGACACCAGCCCAGGAGGGGCCTTTGCTCGGGGTCCCTCCCCGGGGGCAGCAGCTGGAGCTGTTCTGTGTGGCTCCTCCACCATCCAAGGGCTGGAAGGACCCAGAGCCTGGGGCTGAGCTGGGAGGGAACTGGTCTGACTGGGACCAGCTGGGAGTGCGGCCAGTAGTCACTGGTGGCCCCGTAGCTGTGGGGTGGGGTGAGGCTTTGGGATGTGCCCCTGGGAGAGCTGCTCGAGGCCCTTTGAGATTGGAGAATCACAGAATTGCCCAGCCCGGGAGCATTTCCGAAAATTCCGACGGATTTGGGTTTCTGGCCTCAGCCCCGGAGGGTTCCTTTGGCTGAGCACAGAAACGAATGGCTGAGATTCCAACTGGGGCTGGGGCGATGGTGTCACCTCGGCGGTGACATCTCACAGGCTGCTGCCACCACAGCCCTGGGGACAGCCAGGGGGCACAACCTCGGGAGTGCCACTGCCGACCTGGAGCTGCTGGAGCCCCGCGATGTCAGCTCGGCGTTAACTCCTCCGGAGCCCTGGGGGGAGATTTCCCAGCCGAGGGAGGAAAAGGCTTCAGATGGAGCTCATCCCGTGCCCCGCGGGGAGCACCAACACCTCCAGCACTGAATCTCTGTTTGTTTATCTGAGCCTGGCGTTATTTGCCTGGATCAGTCTGGCTGTGCCCAGGGAAAACCTGGGAGATGCTGGGTATTTATTTCTATTATCCTTTATCAGGAGACCTTCTTGGAGTGTGTCCAAAAGGGGCCAATTCCACAGTGAGGATCATCAGCCTGAGGGTGCTAGCTGCCCCCCAAAGCTGCTCCATCCTCACCTGAAACGCAACAAAACCCTCCTGAGCTGAGACTGAGGCAGGGAAGGCTCACTCAGCAACTCCCAGCATGGGCAAAAACTGGCTCGAGTTGGGAAATTAATTGAGTTAATTGAATTTATTACCTGTGAGAGAGGAGGCAGGTGATGAGAAGTAAACCCAAGTCTTAAAAACGCCTTCCCCCTCAGCCCTCCCTCCTTCCCAGCTTCACTTTATTCCTGATTCCTTTCCTCACACTCTCCCCCTGCTCTCCGGAGCCCCTCCTGCCCCTCCTTCCTCCCTGCCCTCGGTGCCCACATTTCTCTTCTCTCTCTCTCCTCTGGCCACAGCTGATTCTGCCCCATCCCTTCTTCCCCTTCTCAGAGGATAAAGATTCACCCCACCCCCTGCAGCCCCCCCAAACCTGGAACAGGCAGCACATGCACCTGACCAGCCCCAGGGGCTGCTCCAAACGAAATTCTCCTCTCCAGGTGGGGATTTCTTCTGCCTGGTTCAATTTCAGGGGCTGAGGAAGAGCCTTCAGCCTCCTCAGAGCAGCACAGCTCAGCCTCCCTGAGCCAGGGGGCTGTTGCATTTTATAAGCAGTGTTTTTCTGAATCAAACTGTGCACTCATCAGAAAATGGACCTTGCTGCTTGATGTATGTTGGGAAGTGCCACGCACGTTTATTGTGCTGTATAAATAAAATATAATAATGCTGAGACTCAAGGACTCCCATGGAGTCATTCAGGAGAGAGGCAGAGGGCCAGTGAATGAATTTGGACAAGGCTCAGAAAAGGAAAAGAGATTTATTTATTGTTTAAACAGGGGGAAAAAAGGCCCAAAAGAGCCTTTCCTGGCACAGAAAGGGGTCCTGAGCCTGGAGCAACGGAACAGATCCTGTGCTTGAGGAATGGGATGAAAAGGGGATTTGAGGAATGGGATGAAGATGGGATTTTCCTGCCTAAACCCCTGTGGATGGCCAGGGCTGGGTTCAGGGTGCACCGGGGGCCCACACTGGCCTCGGGGAGTTGTTCCCAGTCAGAGATGGTCCAAAGGCACCCAGAGCTCGGCTGCCTGGGGGTGCTGCCACCTCGTCCTGTCCTCATGTGCACCCAGAGGCAAATCCTGCTGTTTATTTCTCTCATTCTGATCTAAGGCCAGGTTTGGCCGTCAGCAGAGGGATGGGGACCACAAACACCCAGGGGAGGCTCCAGTGACACTCCCGCGGTGGCACTGGGGACAGTTTGTGCCAGGGACAGCTCCAGCTGTGGGCAGGGGCTTGGTCAGGGGGGCTCCAGCCCTGCCCTGCCAAGCTCAGCTCCCCAGGCTTGGGTGGGACTGGAGGGACCAGGGCAGGGACAGATCTGGGGGTCAGAGGTGTGAGAGGAGGGGAGGGGGGCACAGGAATAAACCTGGATTGGGGAGCTCACCTGGATTTGGGAGAGGATGATCCAGGGGAGGGAATGGCAGAAATAATCCCTGGGATGGGGGTTCCACACCTGGAAATGGGAGAGGATGAGGTGGGGAGGGGGGGACAGGAATAACGCTGGTTTGGGGAACTCACCTGGAAACAGGAGAGGATGATGCAGGGGAAGGGATGGCAGCACTAACCCCAGGATGGGGATTACACCTGGAAAAGGGTGAGGCTGAGCTGGGAGGGACTGGAAGGACCCACCATGGTTTGGGGAGCTTACCTGGAAAAGGGAGAGGTTGATCCAGGGGAGGGGATGGCAGAAATAATCCCTGGGATGGGGGTTCCACACCTGGATTTGGGAGAGGTTGATCCAGGGGAGGGGATGGCAGAAATAATCCCTGGGATGGGGGTTCCACACCTGGATTTGGGAGAGGTTGATCCAGGGGAGGGGATGGCAGAAATAATCCCTGGGATGGGGGTTCCACACCTGGATTTGGGAGAGGTTGATCCAGGGGAGGGGATGGCAGAAATAATCCCTGGGATGGGGGTTCCACACCTGGATTTGGGAGAGGATGATCCAGGGGAGGGGATGGCAGCGCTGAGCCCGGGCTGAGGGTTCCACACCTGCAGACTGTGCCGGGCAGAGCTGATCCATCGGGACAGGCTCCCAGTGACCCCACAGAGAAACAGGGAAAGCTGTCCCAGGGCTGCTGCGCAGGACCAGGCTCTCAGGAGGGCACAGCAGTTTTTGGGTGCTGAGAGGTGCCAGCAGCTCTCTGAGCCAGGGATTTGCATTTTTCTCTGGTTTCTGGCACTGGGCTGGTGCCACACTCGGCCCTCACTGTCCCCTGGCCCCAGCTGAGCCGCTCCCTCGGCCTCAGGTGCTGGAGAGTGAAATCCTGGAGCGGGGCAGGTTAATGCAGAACTTCCCTGCCTGTTTGCACCTTTTCCTGGAGCCACTCCAAGGCTGCTGCGAACACAAAGGGATTCATCACTCTCGGGCTGTCTGCAGCCAGCAAACCCAGAGCGATGTTTGACAGCGAGGAATAATTACCTTGCCAGCTTTGCTTTATCCACATTTCACATTCAGGGGGGAGATAAAGCCCCGCTCCCAGTGGCTCAGCCGAGGAACCCATCCAGGCTGGAAGCTCCCACACCCCAGGAGAGGCTGAGGGATGGGAGGCACCGGGGCATCTCCTCCTCCACCCCGGGTCTCCGTTTCTTCTGGGCCTTCCTCACCGATTCCTTCCTCTCCAGGCTGGGTTTGGGATGGTCCCATGCCGAGATTCCCCCCAAACCCCGGCACCAGGAATCCCACCCGGCCCGGGGACCGGGGTGAGCTCCCGGCCAATTTATTTCGCTCATCCTCCACGTCTTTAATTAAATTAGCTCCAACACAAAGGGTTGCCTGACCCGACTGGGTTAAACGAGCCCGTCTCCATGGCAACCGGCTCCTCCGAAGGGCTGATAGCTCCTGTGTCTCCTCCAAACCCTTCCACATTCCTCAGCTCCCATCCCTCGTTGCTTTAAAGGCACCAAGTTGGGTTTGGGAGGAGCTGTGCCTGGGTTTGGGGGCTGACAGCTGCTGGGACCACTGGAGATGCTCAGTCCTGCGGAAATATCAGGGTCTGATTCCTCCTGTGGTTGCCGTTCCCATCATTTTTCAGTGTGGATCAACGCTTACGGGGCGTTGCTCTGTGGGATTCCTCCGGGAGGGGAAGAAAAACCAAAAAGCCATTTAGGAGTTTGAGCAGGAGTGGCCCAGCTGCTCCCAGGTGTCATAAATAAAGTAAATAAACAGCAGGAGTTGCCTCCGGGAGCTCAGGCTGTGAGGTGGGAATGTAAAACTCTGACCCAGATGCACCAAATGTGGAAGTGCCACCAGAAAAAATCCCTGGAGATGGGACTGGAGAGGGGAGGAACAACCCCAGGCACCAGCAGAGGCTGGGGGTGACCTGCTGGGGAGGATCTGGGGTGTCACCAAGCTGTCCCTGAGCCAGCCCTGGGGACCAGGGGCCAGTGGGGTCCTGGGATGGATGAGGAAGAGCCTTCCCAGCAGGTCAGGGAGGGATCCTGCGCCTCTGCCCAGCCCTGGGAGGCACCTCTGGAGTGCTGTGTCCAGCTCTGGATCCTCAGCACAGCAGGGACACGGAGCTCCCGGAGGGTGACAAAGATGCTGAAGGGCCTGGAGAGATCCGTGCCCAGCACAGGCTGAGGGAGCCGGGGCTGCTCAGCCTCGAGAGGAGCCCCAGCTGAGAGGGGCCCTCAGCCCTGGCTGTCCCTGGCTGCAGGGAGGGCTCAGGGCAGGGCCCGGGCTCTGCTCCGGGGCCCGGCAGCGGCCCCAGAGCACCGGGCAGGGCCTGAGCCCGGCAATTGCCCTGCACAGGAGGCAGAAGTGCTGCCCT